>NC_092719.1:87754303-88057603 GCF_047496885.1 Scyliorhinus torazame
CAGAAGGGTAGGTGAGTAAATTTGCAGACGATACTAAAGTCGGTGGTGTTGTCGATAGTGTGGAAGGAAGTAGCAGGTTACAGAGGGATATAGATAAGCTGCAGTGCTGGGCTGAGAGGTGGCAAATGGAGTTTAATGTAGAGAAGTGTGAGGTGATTCACTTTGGAAGGAATAACAGGAATGCGGAATATTTGGCTAATGGAAAAGTTCTTGAAAGTGTGGATGAGCAGAGGGATCTAGGTGTCCATGTACATAGATCCCTGAAAGTTGCCACCCAGGTTGATAGGGTGGTGAAGAAGGCCTATGGAGTGTTGGCCTTTATTGGTAAAGGGATTGAGTTCCGGAGTCAGGAGGTCATGTTGCAGCTGTACAGAACTCTGGTACGGCCGCATTTGGAGTATTGCGTACAGTTCTGGTCACCGCATTATAGGAAGGACGTGGAGGCTTTGGAACGGGTGCAGAGGAGATTTACCAGGATGTTGCCTGGTATGGAGGGAAAATCTTATGAGGAAAGGCTGATGGACTTGAGGTTGTTTTCGTTAGAGAGAAGAAGGTTAAGAGGAGACTTAATAGAGGCATACAAAATGATCAGAGGGTTAGATAGGGTGGACAGTGAGAGCCTTCTCCCGCGGATGGAAATGGCTAGCACGAGGGGACATAGCCTTAAACTGAGGGGTAATAGATATAGGACAGAGGTCAGAGGTAGGTTCTTTACGCAAAGAGTAGTGAGGCCGTGGAATGCCCTACCTGCTACAGTCGTGAACTCGCCAACATTGAGGGCATTTAAAAGTTTATTGGATAAACATATGGATGATAATGGTATAGTGTAGGTTAGATGGCTTTTGTTTTGGTGCAACATCGTGGGCCGAAGGGCCTGTACTGCGCTGTATTGTTCTATGTTCTATGTTCTATACATGCTGTCTTGTGTCTTACAAGACCAGCCACCGGTGGTCCCAGCCCGTCTGGCGTTCCACGCCCACGGCCAGTGGCCCCCAGGGACGCAGGCCACGGCGGGGTGGCCAGACGCTATGGAAGCCCGTCCACTGACACGGAGACCCAGGAGACAGAGACACAGGGGACGGACACCCAGGACACCGAAAGCCAGGACACGGACACCCAGGACCCAGGTGCATACGACACTGAGGATACTGACACCCAGAGAACTGACACACAGAGCACGGCAACCCAGAGGACTGACAGATCGGACAGAGAAACGCAGACGGGGGCGAATCAGGGCCCATCGGGCCAGGGGTCGACGCAGGAGACCCCAGACTTGGCTCCGACGGCGACCTTGACCTCTCGGCACTGCTGTCTCCCACACCCTCCACCATCGCAAAGACTCTCACCTCGGTTGGGCACTTTAGTGATGGGGTTTCTGGGGCACTTACTGGTGTGCACAACACAGCTGTACCATACAGCAGGTGGAGGTAGGAGCAGCCGAGGAGCCGGACGGTCGGAGGGCAGCCCAGCCCCAGCAACCAGCTGCCGCCCAGACGGTTCCTGGACTTACCAGACCCACCCATAGACCTGATGCAGTTAGACAACCAGGGAATAGACAACGGGACGACGGCCGGTTTCCAGCAGCTGCAGACGCAGGTGGAGGGGTCCATCCGCGTCCAGAAGCAGGGAAGCAGGTCATGGCTGACAGCCAGGCCGACACCGCACGGGTGGCGTCCGCGGTGGAGGCAACGGTGTCCGCCATGGGTCAGGTTATGCAAGGCATGGGGCTTCATGTGCATGCGTCATCTGTGGCCCAGCACAGGGCTGCCCTCTCACAGGCACCATGTGTCAGAGCCAGCTGGACATTGCAGCCGCGCTCCGCAGTCTGGCCGAGTCTCAGCAGGCCATGGCCCAGTCTCAGCAGGCCATGGCCCAGTCTCAGCAGACCATGGCCCAGTCTCAGCAGGCCATGGCCCAGTCTCAGCAGACCATGGCCCAGTCTCAGCAGGCCATGGCCCAGTCTCAGCAGGCCATGGCCCAGTCTCAGCAGGACATGGCCCAGTCTCAGCAGGGCATGGCCCAGTCTCAGCAGGCCATGGCCCAGTCTCAGCAGACCATGGCCCAGTCTCAGCAGGCCATGGCCCAGTCTCAGCAGGCCATGGCCCAGTCTCAGCAGGCCATGGCCCAGTCTCAGCAGGGCATGGCCCAGTCTCAGCAGGACATGGCCCAGTCTCAGCAGACCATGGCCCAGTCTCAGCAGACCATGGCCCAGTCTCAGCAGGCCATGGCCCAGTCTCAGCAGGCCATGGCCCAGTCTCAGCAGGGCATGGCCCAGTCTCAGCAGGCCTTCGCTTAGAGCATTGGCGGCCTTGCCCAGATGCTGGATGGCGTCGCACAGGCCCAGAAGGAGGTGGCGCAATCCCAGACGTGGATGGCCCACTCCCTGAGCTCCATCGCTGCTAACGTTCAGACCCTGGTCGATTCCGCAGCAGGCCTCCAGGACTGGCTGTGGCAGATGTCGGTGGTGTCTCGGGGCTTGTCACCGCTCGCACCCCTGTCCCATAGAGAGGCCCGGGGGCCACCGGGCACCCCGAGGGAGGAGCAGGGGCTGGGGCCCGTGCCGGTGACTCCTGCAGGAGAGGTCCCGGAACACCACAGCACCTCGGACCGCTCCCCCCGTTCCGTCCCTGGTGCATCTGGTGGGCAGTGGGCAGAATAGGGTGGCACCATGACATCCAGGATGCCCAAGGAGCAGCCTGGCCCAGCCAGGCTGGGCCGCCGCAGGAAACAGCGCCAACGGGGAGCCAGGTCGCAGGGCAGGAGTCTCAGCAGTCAGTTCCACTGCTGCTGTACCATCTGGGGAGGCACAGAGACGTAGTGGTAGGGCCCATAAGGCCAGGAAGTTAGACACCTAGTAAGTTGGCACGGGTGCAGGGCACAGGGTAGTTATAGGGGCGAGGGCACGTTTATATAACCTTTCTAATTAAACTCACCGTTACACCAATACAAGCTGCCTCTGTGCTATGTCCGATGCTTGCGGGGTCGGGTAGGGGACTGAGTGCCACTGTGGGCGAGGGGTAAACAAACTTGAACTCTGGTGGTGAAACGGGCAGCGATCACCGCCTCCCGTGCTCGCTGGCCAAACCGGTGGCGTCGTGCATCCTCCCGTCCATATCCAGCCCACATATCGCGTCGATTGCCCCCTCCCCATCCTCCTCATCTGGAGAGCCGTGCCCTTCCCCGGGCCAGAGGGGGACTCTGCCGACTCCTCCTCCTCCTCCTCCAGCACCTCGCCCCTCTGCTGGGCTATATTGTACAGGATGCAGCAGACCACAACGATGCGGCCGACCCGCTCCGACGGGTACCGGAGAGGGTACCCCAGAGAGGCCCAGACATCTAAAGCGCATCTTCAGCAGCCCAAAGCACCTCTCGACCACACCCCTGGTTGCTGCATGGGCCTCATTGAATCGGGTCTCTGCGTCGCTCTGTGGACTCCGTATAGGCGTCATCAACCATGACCGCAACGGGTAACCCTTGTCTCCCAGCAACCAGCCCCGCAGCCGGGGGGGGGGTGTGTCCCTCGAACATGGCGGGGATGAACGATTGTGCCAGGATAAATGCATCATGTACACTGCCCGGGTACTGGGCGCAGACGTGCAGGATCTTCATCTGGTGGTCACAGACCATAGAACATAGAACATAGAACAGTACAGCACAGAACAGGCCCTTCGGCCCTCCATGTTGTGCCGAGTCTTGTTCAAAACCAAGATCAAGCTATCCCACTCCCTGTCATTCTGGTGTGCTCCATGTGCCTATCCAGTAACCGCTTGAAAGTTCCTAAAGTGTCCGACTCCACCATCACAGCAAGCCCTAACTACTCTCTGAGTAAAGAACCTACCTCGGACATCCCTCCTATATCTCCCACCATGAGCCTTATAGTTATGCCCCCTTGTAACAGCTACATCCACCCAAGGAAATAGTCTCTGAACGTCCACTCTATCTATCCCCCTCATCATCTTATAGACCTCTATTAAGTCGCCTCTCATTCTCCTCCGCTCCAAAGAGAAAAGCCCTAGCTCCCTCAATCTTTCCTCATAAGACCTATCCTGCAAACCAGGCAGAATCCTGGTAAATCTCCTTTGCACCCTTTCCAATGCTTCCACATCCTTCCTATAATGAGGTGACCAGAACTGCACACAATACTCCAAATGTGGTCTCACCAGTTGCAGCATAACCCCACGGCTTTTAAACTCAAGCCCCCAGTTAATAAACACTAACACACTATAGGCCTTCTTCACGGCTCTGTCCATTTGAGTGGCAACCTTCAGAGATCTATGGACATGACCCCCAAGATCTCTCTGTTCCTCCACATCCCTCAGAACCCTGCCGTTGACCCTGTAATCCACATTCAAATTTTTCCGACCAAATTGAATCACCTCACACTTACCAGGGTTAAACTCCATCTGGCATTTTTCGTCCCAGCTCTGCATCCTATCAATGTCTCTTTGCAGCCTACAACAGCCCTCCACCTCATCCACTATCCCACCAATCTTGGTGTCATCAGCAAATTTACTGACCCACCCTTCAGCCCCCTCTTCCAAGTCATTGATAAAAATCACAAATAGCAGAGGACCCAGCACTGATCCCTGTGGTACACCGCTGGGAACTGGTCTCCAGTCTGAAAATTTTCCATCCACCACCACTCTCTGTCTTCTGTGTGATAGCCAGTTACTTATCCAATTGGCCAAATTTCCCTCTATCCCACACCTCCTTACTTTGTTCATGAGCCGATCATGGGGAACCTTATCAAACACCTTACTAAAATCCATGTATATGACATCAACTGCTGTCCCTTCATTTAAACACCTCGTAACATCCTCAAAGAATTCAATCAAATTTGCGAGTTAGACTTACCCTTCACGAATCTGTGTTGACTATCCCGGATTAAGCTGCATCTTTCCAAATGGTCATAAATCCTATCCTTCAGGACCTTTTCCATTAACTTACCGACCACCAAAGTAAGACTAACTAGCCTATAATTACTAGGGTCATTCCTATTCCCTTTCTTGAACAGAGGAACAACATTTGCCACTCTCCAGTCCTCTGGCACTATCCCCGTGGACAGCGAGGGCCCAAAGATCAAAGCCAAAGGCTCTGCAATCTCATCCTTTGCCTCCCAAAGTATCCTAGGATATATCCCAGGGGACTTATCGACCCTAAGGTTTTTCAAAATTGCTAATACATCCTTCCTCAGAACATCTACCTCCTCCAGCCTACTCCATTTTCATGGGGTAAGTCCCCTTCCCGTTCATGAACATGTCCCTGCTCCCCGCTGGTGGCCATATGGCGACGTGCACCCCATCGATCGCCCCCTGGACCATGGGTATCCTGGCCACGGCTGCGAATCCGGCTGACCAGGCATTCTGGTGGGCCCGGTCCACAGGGAACTGGATGTAGCTCTCCGCGATGTCGTACAGGGCGTCAGACACTGCACGGATGCACCGGCACACCGATGCCTGGGAGATGTCGGACAGGTCCCCACTCGCCGACTGAACGACCCCGCCGCGTCGAACTTCAGGGCCACCGTAACCTTGACGGCCACCGGGATAGCATGTCCTCCCCCTGTTCCACGCAGTGCCACGTGTGCCATCAGGTGGCAGATATGGGCGACAGTCTCCAGGCTCATCCGGAATCTCCTCCTGCATGCCCTGTCCGGCAGGTCCTCGAAGGACATGCGGCGCCGGTAGACACGAGGCCTCATCGGCCGCCTCCGGCGCCGTAGCACCTCCTCCTCCACCTCCTCCTCCTACCCCCCATCCACATCGGTATCCTCATCCTGTGCCTCGCCCCCGCCCTTGTCCTCCTCCTCCTGCGCCTGTCGGCTGGGCGGCCCTGCAACCTTAGCGGGTGCCTCCTGGCCCCCTGCAGCCCGTCCCTCTGCTGCAGCCGCCGCCTCTCTGAGCCGCCTGCGCCGACGCTGCCACAGGGCTGCATGCAGGGCAACGGCCCCCGCCACGGCCGACAACGTCGCTGGCTGGTGCCCAAATATTATGATCTGCAGGGGGTAGGGGTGGGAGGGTAGACAACAGGTTTAACCATGGCGCATGGCCCCTTCCACAACCAAATGCCATGTGCTGCATGGCCGTCCTGGTTGGCCGCTTGCGCCACGCTTGCGCCACACACACACATGCACACCCACCTCTGGCCGCACCCTCTGTGCCCCGACTCCTGTTGCACATCCCTCATGATGGCCCCACCGATTGATGGCAGTGCCCTCACTGGGGGTGCCGTGGGTGCGGCCCTGCATCTACCAGCCAGTGGGCCGCCGCCCCCCGGGGGGGGGGGGGGGGGGTCCGGCACCCATCTTCACGGCTGGGGGCTCAGCCAGAGCCCAGGGTCGGTGCCCATCAGCTTGGCTGCCGTAATGGCGGTCATGACTTAGGCACCGCCCTGCCATGGCAGACCGTTCCCAGCTGGCGGAGCTGTCCTTCCCACGCCACCACCACCCCCCCCCGAACCTGGAGGCCCTCCCTCCGTCACCCTCTCGCCCCCCCAGCCACGCCTTTGCCCGTTCCGCCACCCGGAGGACCCCCACGCCGACCCCTCACCTCCTGATTCCGGATCGTGAGCCAGCACGACTGGGTGACGATTTTTAAAAGCAGGTTAGAATGGTGCCGGCGTGACCTGGGGTCATGCCGTCGGGAATTCGGCCCATTTGGGCCGCAGAATCGCTGGGGCCCCGGAGAATGGCTAAACGGGGCCCCTCCAGCGATTCTCCGGGCCGCTCAGTGCTGATCACGACTGTGCCATTTTGGACCGGCGTCGCATTAAAAAACGGCAGGAACAGGGATACTCCCAACCGGAGCGGGCTGAGAGAATCCCATCCCAGGTCCTTTCGTATCTCTTCCTTTCTGTCTGATTTTAATCCTTGAACGACACGGTGGCACAGTGTTAGCACAGCTGCCTCACAGGACCCGGGTTCAATACCGGCCTTGGGTCACTGTCTGTGCGGAGTCTGCACGTTCTCCCCGTGTGTGCGTGGGTTTCCTCCGGGTGCTCCCGTTTCCTCCCACAGTCCAAAGATGTGCAGGTTAGGTGGATTGGCCGTTCTAAATTGCCCCTTGGTGTGCAGGTTAGGTGAGGTTCCGTGGATAGGGCAGGAGAGTGGGCCTGAGTAGAGTGCTCTTTCAGAGGGTCGGTGCAGACTCAATGGGCCGAGTGGCCTGCTCCTGCATTTTAGGGATTCTGTGGAACCGGGAGCTCCTCTTCATTTCTTGCTCTTGTTTTCTCCCGGTCCCTTTCCAATCTTTAGTCTCCTCTCCATTTCTTGCCACCTCACCACCCCCGCCATTATTAAACAATCTGGCTCTCCTTCTCCCTGCTCAGCATTCCCTCACTTTCTGCAGTTATTCAGCATTTCCTCTGTCTCTGCATCGAACCACACTGCCTGTATAGCAACAGGCCAACACTAGGAGCGGAATTTTCCAGCGGCAGGAATATGGATAGTTGGAAGATACAGGTTCAGGGTAATTGGCAAAGCAATGAAGAGAATTTTTTATTTAATGAGTTATGATCTCGAATGTGCTGTGAATGTGATGGGAGAATAGAAACTTTCAAAAAAGAATTAGGTACAAATTGAAGAGGAAAACGTTGCCAGGCTTTGCAGAAGATTGTGGAGTCAGTTGGCTTGGGAGCAACAACACAGGTTCAATTCCTGTTTCAGCTGAGGTAGACTTGGGATCTGCATCCTCACCCTCTCCCTGATGGTAGAAGGCAGCGGCAGACCGCCACTGCCAAGTAAACCAACTCAGGGTGTGCCATCAGCAACAAGCCAAGCACCTCTCTTTGAGCACTGTCAATAAATGAGTAACGAGCAGGACAAGTTTCAAAAAGCCAGCACAGGTTTGATAGGTTGAATGGCCTCCTGCTGTTCTGTTTTACTCTAAACCTTGACTGAATTTAGTTGATATATTGTCAGTGTTCCATTTCTAAAACTTGCCCTCAGAAATTCTGTGAAATGTTAACATCCATCCTTATAAACTGACCTGCTTCACAGACGGTAGTAAATGACCCGAAGGTTGCTGTTGTAATTATAATTTGATGAAAAGCTTATCTCCTGTTTGGCAGGAGCACATGATGCGTGTTTGAAGCACTCAGCTCCGACACTGACCTCTCTCATCAGCTGCCTCCTGGCACAATAGCCCCATATCACACAGGATGCAGCAACAACTCCATGTAAGCACTTGTAACATCTCTATTCTCCTCACCCTCTCTCCACTCTCACCTTCCCATTCTCCGTCCACTCTCCTCACCCTCACTCACCCTCTCTCCACTCTCACCTTCCCATTCTCCGTCCACTCTCCTCACCCTCACTCACCCTCTCTCCACTCTCACCTTCCCATTCTCCGTCCACTCTCCTCACCCTCACTCACCCTCTCTCCACTCTCACCTTCCCATTCTCCGTCCACTCTCCTCACCCTCACTCACCCTCTCTCCACTCTCACCTTCCCGTTCTCCGTCCACTCTCCTCACCCTCACTCACCCTCTCTCCACTCTCACCTTCCCGTTCTCCGTCCATTTTCTCTCCACTCTCCTCACCTTCTCTCCACTCTCACCTTCCCGTTCTCCGTCCATTCTCCTCACCCTCTCTCACCCTCTCTCCACTCACTTTCCCATTCTCACTCCATTCTCCTCACCCTCTCTCCACTCTCACTTTCCCGTTCTCCGTCCATTCTCCTCACCGTCTCTCACCCTCTCTCCACTCTCACTTTCCCGTTCTCACTCCATTCTCCTCACCCTCTCTCCACTCTCACCTTCCCGTTCTCCGTCCATTCTCCTCACCCTCACACTCCCTCTCTCCACTCTCACTTTCCCGTTCTCCGTCCATTCTCCTCACCGTCTCTCACCCTCTCTCCACTCTCAGTTTCCTGTTCCCACTCCATTCTCCTCACCCTCTCTCACCTTCCCGTTCTCCATCCATTCTCCTCACCCTCTCTCACCCTCTCTCCACTCTCACTTTCCCGTTCTCACTCCATTCTCCTCACCCTCTCTCCACTTTCACCTTCCCGTTCTCTGTCCATTCTCCTCACCCTCACACTCCCTCTCTCCACTCTCACTTTCCCATTCTCCGTCCATTCTTCTCACCCTCTCTCACCCTCTCTCCACTCTCAGTTTCCTGTTCCCACTCCATTCTCCTCACCCACTCTCACCCTCTCTTCACTCTCACCTTCCCGTTCTCCGTCCACTCTCCTCACTCTCACTCACCCTCTCTCCACTCTCACTGTCACTAGTGCCCTTTTTCTCTCTCCACTCTCCTTTTTCTCCTTACACTTTTCTCACATAATCTTTCTCTCTCTCTCTCTCCAGGCACTCTCCTCACCCTCGTTCCCTCTCTCTCTTTCTTTCTCACTCTCACTCCACCTTCTCTCACTTCCTCCCCACTCTCCTCACTGTCTTTAATACTTTTGGTTAACAAAATTCAACCATCTCGGTTCTAAAGTTAATAATTGACAGTGAATTAATTGTAGTTTGCAGCAGAGGCTTCCAAACTTCTCTCAGCTTTTGTGTAGAAATGGTTCCTAATTTCACTCCTGAAAAGATTTCTCTTTGATTTTCAGACTGTTACCTGTTCCTAGACTCCCCAACCAGAAGAAATTGTTTCGCTCTTTGAGACTTATTTGGCACCCTTAATATCCTAGAAACTTCTGCGAGTTTTCACAGGGTCATTATTGCAGCACAGAAGGGGACCATTCTGCCCATCCAATCCACATCAGCACCTTGTGGAACAATCCTGTCAGTCCTCATGGCTTTGAAAGTTTATTCCCCTCAAGTGCCACCCAAGTTCCTTTTGACATTAATCAGTTAAACCCCAGGGGCGGGATTCTCCATCCCACCGGAAGTGGAATCCTCCATCCCGGCAGCCAGCATATGGGGATTGCCGTTGTGGGAACCCATGGGCGTGAGTGTGCTGCCGGCGAAAGGGAGGATCCCGCCAACGGAGAATCCAGACACAGGTGTACAACTCTGTTTGGAGTCCAGGAATCATTCAGATAAATATACACTGCAGTCCTGATGCACTATCAATCACGATGAGATGGGAGTAGAATGTAATCGAGGCTTTATTACACAGAGATGTGTGGCCTCCTACAGCAGCTTACGAAATCGTTGCTCTTCGGAGAGCACACACCTTTATACTCCGCCTCCTGGGCAGAGCCAGCAGGCAGGGATCTACCCCCGTACCTGTAGTACAGGGACCTTACCGTAATACCCATATATACAAAATAATACAACAGTGGGGACTACCACACCTTCCAAGGCCAAGATGTCCTTCCTGAGGTGCGGTATCCTGCACTGTTCACAGTGACTCCACACATGGCCTAACCAGGGCTTTGCATATCTGAAACATGACTGTCACGCTCTTCTATTATGGTCCTATAGATACAAAAGCAGCACTCAAGAACAAAGAACAAAGAACAAAGAAATGTACAGCACAGGAACAGGCCCTTCGGCCCTCCAAGCCCGCGCCGACCATACTGCCCGACTAAACTACAATCTTCTACACTTCCTGGGTCCGTATCCTTCTATTCCCATCCTATTCATATATTTGTCAAGATGCCCCTTAAATGTCCCTATCGTCCCTGCTTCCACTACCTCCTCCGGTAGCGAGTTCCAGGCACCCACTACCCTCTGCGTAAAAAACTTGCCTCGTACATCTACTCTAAACCTTGCCCCTCTCACCTTAAACCTATGCCCCCTAGTAATTGACCCCTCTACCCTGGGGAAAAGCCTCTGACTATCCACTCTGTCTATGCCCCTCATAATTTTGTAGACCTCTATCAGGTCGCCCCTCAACCTCCTTCGTTCCAGAGAGAACAAACCGAGTTTATTCAATCGCTCCTCATAGCTTATGCCCTCCATACCAGGCAACATTCTGGTAAATCTCTTCTGCACCCTCTCTAAAGCCTCCACATCCTTCTGGTAGTGTGGCGACCAGAATTGAACACTATACTCCAAGTGTGGCCTAACTAAGGTCCTATACAGCTGCAACATGACTTGCCAATTCTTATACTCAATGCCCCGTCCAATGAAGGCAAGCATGCCGTATGCCTTCTTGACTACCTTCTCCACCTGTGTTGCCCCTTTCAATGACCTGTGGACCTGTACTCCTAGATCTCTTTGACTTTCAATACTCTTGAGGGTTCTACCATTTACTGTATATTCCCTACCTGCATTAGCCCTTCCAAAATGCATTACCTCACATTTGTCCGGATTAAACTCCATCTGCCATCTCTCCGCCCAAGTCTCCAGACAATCTAAATCCTGCTGTATCCTCAGACAGTCCTCATCGCTATCCGCAATTCCACCAACCTTTGTGTCGTCTGCAAACTTACTAATCAGACCAGTTACATTTTCCTCCAAATCATTTATATATACTACAAACAGCAAAGGTCCCAGCACTGATCCCTGTGGAACACCACTGGTCACAGCCCTCCAATTAGAAAAGCATCCCTCCATTGCTACCCTCTGCCTTCTATGGCCTAGCCAGTTCTGAATCCACCTTGCCAGCTCACCCCTGATCCCGTGTGACTTCACCTTTTGTACTAGTCTACCATGAGGGACCTTGTCAAAGGCCTTACTGAAGTCCATGTAGACAACATCCACTGCCCTACCTGCATCAATCATCTTAGTGACCTCCTCGAAAAACTCTATCAAGTTAGTGAGACACGACCTCCCCTTCACAAAACCGTGCTGCCTCTCACTAATACGTCCATTTGCTTCCAAATGGGAGTAGATCCTGTCTCGAAGAATTCTCTCCAGTAATTTCCCTACCACTGAAGTAAGGCTCACCGGCCTGTAGTTCCCGGGATTATCCTTGCTACCCTTCTTAAACAGAGGAACAACATTGGCTATTCTCCAGTCCTCCGGGACATCCCCTGAAGACAGCGAGGATCCAAAGATTTCTGTCAAGGCCTCAGCAATTTCCTCTCCAGCCTCCTTCAGTATTCTGGGGTAGATCCCATCAGGCCCTGGGGACTTATCTACCTTAATATTTGCCTTTTTGAATATCAGTACCTGCTCATGACATTTTTTTTCATTACTTTATCAGAGTTACAAAGTCAGAGCTCAGAGTGCGGACAGAGACAAACCCCTAATCCAGCTCCTTGCCTGCTCCAAAACCTAACCACAGAATCACAGAACCTTTACAGTACAGGAGGAGGTCATTCAGCCCATCGAGTCTGCACTGGCTCTCTGAAAGACCATTCTACCTAGCCTTCATCCATGCCTTCAGTTCCATGTGATTCAACATTAGCTAATAGTCTGTCATTAGGAATTTTATTAAATGCCTTCTGGACGTCCAGATAAATGACATCCTTAGACATTCCCCTTTTCATTCCTTTAATCGCTTCTTCATAAAGTGTAATCAGATTCATCAGGCGTCCTACCCTTTACAAGCCCACAATGGCTATCCCTGATTAGTTGAAACTTGGTATTCAGTCATCCTACTATTTGTTATAGACTCGAGCAATTTTCCAACAACAAATGCTAGGCCAACCGGCCGATAATTCCCAGGGCTCCCTCTCTCAATAAATAGCGGAGTGCCATGTGCAATTTTCCAATCTGAATGAACAGTTCCCAAATCGAGAGAACTTTGGAAGATTACAGTTGGAACACCTGCCAATTTCTTTTAAATCCTGGGATGGAAATGTCCTGGCCTGGCGATTTGTCACTCTTTTGTGGCACTGTTTTTTTGCTTCAGTTAATTTTGTTAGGTCCCTGTCCCTGATTTCATATTCAGTTTTTTGGGATGTCCAGCAAGTTGACCTTTCCCCTACTACACATCTAGACACAGGTCTTGTGGCGCAGTGGGTAGTGTCCATGCAGCTGAGCCTGAATGAAGGCTCATTCAGGCTTTATTTGGAAGAAAATAGACTTATCAGTGACAGGCAGCATGGTTTTGTGCAGGGAAGGTCATGTCTTACAAACCTAATAGAATTCTTTGAGGAAGTGACAAAGTTAATTGATGAGGGAAGGGCTGTAGATGTCATATACATGGACTTCAGTCAGGCGTTTGATAAAGTTTCCCATGGCAGGTTGATGGAAAAAGTGAAGTCGTATGGGGTTCAGGGTGTACTAGCTAGATGGATAAAGAACTGGCTGGGCAACAGGAGACAGAGAGTAGTGGTGGAAGGGAGTGTCTCAAAATGGAGAAAGGTGACTAGTGGTATTCCACAGGGATCTGTACTTGGACCACTGTTGTTTGTGATATACATAAATGATCTGGACGAAGGTATAGGTGGTCTGATTAGCAAGTTTGCAGATGATACTAAGATTGGTGGAGTTGCAGATAGCGAGGAGGACTGTCAGAGAATACAGCAAAATATAGATAGATTGGAGAGTTGGGCAGAGAAATGGCAGATGGAGTTCAATCCAGGCAAATGCGAGGTGATGCATTTTGGAAGATCTAATTCAAGAGCGGATTATACGGTCAATGGAAGAGTCCTGGGGAAAATTGGTGTACAGCGAGATCTGGGAGTTCAGGTCCATTGTATCCTGAAGGTGGCAACGCAGGTCGATAGAGTGGTCAAGAAGGCATACAGCATGCTTGCCTTCATCGGACGGGGTAGTGAGTACAAGAGTCGGCAGGTCATGTTACAGTTGTATAGGACTTTGGGTAGGTCCATTTGGAATACTGCGTGCAGTTCTGGTCACCACATTACCAGAAGGATGTGGATGCTTTAGAGAGGGTGCAGAGGAGGTTCACCAGGATGTTGCCTTGTATGGAGGGTGCTAGCTATGAAGAAAGGTTGTGTAGATTAGGATTCTTTTCGTTGGAAAGACGGAGTTGGAGGAGGGACCTGATTGAGGTCTACAAAATTATGAGAGGTATGGACAGGGTGGATAGCAACAAGCTTTTTGAAAGAGTGGGAGTGTCAATTACAAGGGGTCACGATTTTCAAGGTGAGACGGGAAAAGTTTAAGGGAGATGTGCGTGGAAAGTTTTTACGCAGAGGATGGTGGGTGCCTGGAACGCTTTGCCAGCGGAGGTGGTAGAGGCGGGCACGATAGCATCATTTAAGATGCATCTAGACAGATATATGAACGGGCAGGGAACAGAGGGAAGTAGATCCTTGGAAAATGGGCAACAGGTTTAGATAAAGGATCTGGATCGGCGCAGGCTGGGAGGGCCAAAGGGCCTGTTCCTGTGCTGTAATTTTCTTTGTTCTGAGCCCGAAGCTCCGGGTTCAAATCCCACCTCAGGACTTGATGGCCAAGGAAAGTGTGTTTATAACACGGCCAAACCGTTTGAGTGTCAAACTGCAAAAACCCTTCCAAACACGCCAATGGTTGGCAATAAGAACAGGAAAGGCTCCTGGTCAGCCACACGTAATGGAGAGCAACACCTCTCAAACTATAAGCCCCTGACGACAGACGAGTGACCTGCTCCGGGAATAATTTGTTAAAAGTCTGCCAAAGAACACCACTAGGTGTGGGAAGAGAATTGGGAATGCAGACGCAAAGTATTTTGTCATAGAGTTTTACAGCACATCGAGTCTGTTGCCGCCATCAAGCACCAGTCTATTTGAAATTATTCAACATGTTCCCTATTGTCACTGAAACATCTTTCTTATCAGCTTTGAAAAGAATCATATTGCTTCTGTGGCCATCTAAAATGGTGTCTGGTAAGAGATGCTCGGAAAAGTGGCCAGGTTCAACTACAAGCAGACTGCAGCTCAGAATAAACACTGAAGCTGCAGCCCAGACTCTTGCAATACACAGGAATGGGAGAGACTGAATGGGCTATCTACAGGCCATCCCGGGACAATAGGACTTGCATGGTAATTTCACTCAGCTCGCAGACATAACGGCGCCTAGTTTCCTTATTTGGAAGCGCCTACATGCCCCGGATACCAATGAACATTGCCGGTAAGGTCACGCCCCACATCAAGGTGGTGGACCTTGATTGGACTTTATCGATCAGGGTGATCGAACCCTGATCGATTGATTGGTGGCCCACCTGGGACCTCCCAAAAGAGCGTGAAATCCCCAGGGATAAAAGATGCTGCACAAACCCACGATCTCTCTCTGCAGCAGCAGCAACCAAACAAAGGTGACCTTCACCGGCCAACGAGGAAGACCATCAACCTAACCAGTGGTTAGAGGGCAGCACGGTAGCCCAATGGTTAGCGCAGTTCTTCACAGCTCCAGGGTCCCAGGTTTGATTCCCGGATTGGGTCACTGTCTGTGCGGAGTCTGCACCTTCTCCCTGTGTCTGCGTGGGTTTCCTCCGAGTGCTCCGGTTTCCTCCCACAGTCCAAAGATGTGCAGGTTAGGTGGATTGGCTGTGCTAAATTGCCCCTAGTGTCCAAAAAAGGGTAGGTGGGGTTATGGAAATGGGGTGGAAATGTGGGCTTGGGTAGGGTGCTCTTTCCAAGGGCCGGTGCATACTAGAGGGGCCGAATGGCCTCCTTCTGCACTGTAAATTCTATGAAAAAGACCGGAGCCAGAAACAGACCTGACCAAGGACCAAACATCGAGGATTGCCAGTCTTAGGATCACAGATAAAGGCCAATATCTGTCCGGTACGTGCCGGTCACTCGAAAGCTAAGTCAAGTTCTTGTATGAACTTGTTCTGTAATATAACTTATGTTGAATGGGTGTGTAACCTTAACATTGTGTGCACATGAATAAATGTTGATTGTTTTATGAAACAGCCTTGCAGTTATTTGTCCACCGTATACGGGTTAAGACACACTGGTTTAGGCACAACACTCCTGATCATCCTCATTTTCCTTCAATAATTGTCAATGATTTTTGTGTTGAATTTGATATTATTCACAAGTTTCTTTTAACACATCCTTTTTGTAGCTCTTACTATTTAGATTTTGTCACCTTCCTTTCCATTTACCAGGATCTGCACTATTTTTACATTAATGAATGCTTTCTCTTTTAGTTCTAAGCTGGTTTTTTTAACCTTTCAGTCTTGTTTTGATATAATCGAGTACAGAGGTTGAATGGAGTTGGTGAAAAGCTGCTCCGACGCCAGCCTTAAGCAATGACAATGGAGATCAATATAATTCTGTCAGTCCGCAGGAGTGTATTCCAAAGTATCCTGGGCGGGATTCTCCCCTACCCGGCGGGGCGGGTGATCCCGGCGCCAAGGAGTGGCGTGAACCACTCCGGTGTCGGGCCGCCCGGAAGGTGCGGAATCCTCTGCACCTTCAGGAGCTAGGCCGGAGCCGGCGGGGTTGGTGCCGCGCCAACCGGCGCAGAAGGGGCTTGGCACCGTTCCAACCGGCGCCGAAGGGCCTCCGCCGGCCGGCGTGAGTTGGCGCTTGCGTGGGAGTGCCAGCGTGTGCTGGCGTCATCCCAGCGCATGCGCAGGAGGTTTCGTCTCCACACCAGCCACGGCGGAGGTCCACAGATCCAGATCCCCCCGCACTGCCCCCGAGGACCTTGGAGGCTGCCCGCAGAGCCAGGCCCCGCCGGTAAGTACAAGGTCTAATTTATGCCGGTGGGACCGGCCTAAAACGGGCGGCCGCTCGGCCCATCGCGGGCCGGAGAATCACCGGGGGGGCCGCTGCCAGTGGCTGGCAACCGCCGCGATTCCCGCCCCCGCCAAAACCCCGGCGCCGGAGAATTCGGCAGACGGCGGGGAAGGGATTCACGCCGCCCCCCGGCGATTCTCCGGTTCGGCGGGGGGTCGGAGAATCCCGCCCCCTGTGTTAATCACAGAATCATAGAATGTACGGAAGGAGGCCATTCGGTCAATCAAGTCTGCACCGGCTTTTGGAAAGAGCACCCCAGATAAGCCAACACTTCCAACCTATCACCGTAACCCAGTAATTCCACCTCACCTTTTTGGACTGTGGGAGGAAACTGAAGCACCCGGAGGAAACCTACACAGACACGGGGAGAATGTGCAGACTCCGCCCAGACAGTGACCCAAACCGGGAATCGAACCTGGGGCCTTGGAGCTGTGAAGAAACAGTGCTACCCACTGTGCCGCCCTATTAAAAGAGATAAGGAAATGCACTCTGGCGCCTGAGACCACTCGGCCATCCTGACAACTTATTGTGTTGTTATGACTATAGAGTGGAACACGGCTGAAGTGGGAACGCTGAAAAATTAGAGATTCCTGTGATATCAGCCTCTCAATAAACATCATGGGTGCGATTCAGCAGGCTTGAGTTAAAATCCGCGGAATGGCGGATTTATCAGGGTGTTTCTGCACCTGCAGCATCGCTATTCAACGTCACATTGCTATTTTTTTTGGCCTCAGGGAGGTTCTCTCTGCAGTACATAGAGGGATTTCTTCCAAGTTTGGGACGCCATTTTGACCGACAGCTCTGGTCTTTCCCAGCCACACCTAATAGGCCTTTGTTGTTTTCAAGGCCCCCTGGGTCCAATGTCTGGCAGTGCCAAGTTGGCACCCAGCCACCCTGGCACCCTGGCAATGCTCCTGCCAACCTGGCAGTACCCTAGCAGTGTCAGGGTGCCCAGTTGCCGGAGGAGTGTCAGGGTACCCCCCTGCTCTGACCCGACCACTCAGGGGTCTACTATGGCCTGGGAGATTGTCCCAGGTGGCCGATGTGCGGACCAGTACTAAATGGCATCCTCGCAAGATCTTCCAGTCACAGCCGTTGCGTCCCGGGCACTGGGCGAATCAGGCAAATGCATATTTAAATGAGCCCTCATTTACATATGCTGATCTGGATCATGCCAACGAGGGCAAAAACCTGGAGCGAGATTCTCCGACCCCCCGCCGGGTCGAAGAATCGCCGGGGGCTGGCGTGAATCTCGCCCCCGCCAGTTGCCGAATTCTCCGGCACCAGATATTCGGCGGGGGCGGGAATCACGCCGCGCCGGTTGGCGGGCCCCCCGCCCCCGCGATTCTCCGGCCCGGATGGGCCAAAGTCCCGCTGCTAAAATGCCTGTCCCGCCGGCGTAGATTAAACCACCTACCTTAACCGCGGGACAAGGCGGCGCGGGCGGGCTCCGGAGTCCTGGGGGGGGGGCGCGGGGCGATCTGGCCCCGGGGGGTTCCCCCACGGTGGCCTGGCCCGCGATCGGGGCCCACCGATCCGCGGACAGGCCTGTGCCGTGGGGGCACTCTTTCCCTTCCGTCTTCGCCACGGTCTCCACCATGGCGGAGGCGGAAGAGACTCCCTCCAATGCGCATGCTGGGAATGCCGTCAGCAGCCGCTGACGCTCCCGCGCATGCGCCGCCTGGAGATGTCATTTCCGCGCCAGCTGGCGGGGCACCAAAGGCGTTTTCCGCCAGCTGGCGGGGTGGAAATTAGTCCGGCGCCGACCTAGCCCCTTAAGGTTGGGGCTCGGCCCCCAAGATGAGGAGCATTCCTCACCTTTGGGGCGGCGCGATGCTCGACTGATTTGCGCCGTTTTGGGCGCCAGTCGACGGACATCACGCCGATACCGGAGAATTTCGCCCCTGATCGCAATGTCTTGCAAGATTCAAGTGAATCTTTATCTTTATCAACCTCCTTTATCTCCAATCAAACAAACCCATCTTGTTGCGGTCTGCAGGTGAGACTAAAACGATGCAATTTCAAGTCTCCCCTCCCCAGCATACTCCTGGAAAACAGACAAGCGATCGAAAACAAGCTGGGCGAGCTTAACGCTAGACTCACCTGTCAGTGGGAAATTAGAGACTGCTGTGTGCTCTGTTTCACAGAGACATGGCTCACCCCTGCCTCACCGGACTGTGCCATGCATCCTGACGGCTTCACAATACACCGGATAGACCGCGCGGCGTCATCAACACCTCCTGGTGCTCGGATATGGCGACCCTGGTGCCCTCCTGCTCTCCGGACCTGGAATACCTGACCGTGAAGTGCCGCCCATACTATCTTCCACGTGAGTTCACTTCAGCCATTATCACAGCGGTCTACATCCCACCCCAGGTGGAAGTGAAGAAGGCGCTTGATGAATTGTACACCGCCATAAATAACAGTGAAACAGCACACCTGGAGGCCTTGTTCATCGTGACCGGGGACTTCAAACAGACCAACCTCAAGAGTGTACTGCCAAAATTCCACCGACGTATCTCCTGTCCCACCAGGCGCCCCAACATCCTTGATTGGATTGGATTGGATTTGTTTATTGTCATGTACAGTGAAAAGTATTTTTCTGCGAGCAGCCCAACAGATCATTAAGTACATGAAAAGAAAAGGAAATAAAAGAAAATACATAGGGCGGGATTCTCCCAGCCCTGATCCGGACCGGAGAATCCCCACGACCGGGCCACACCGCCCCGACGCCGGCATGCGATTCTCCGCAGAGCTCCCACGGGCGCCGTCCACACCTGCTCACAGCCGGCGGAAACTCTGCGTGCAAGGGTCAGGTGGCGGCCTGTGGGGGGTGAGGTGGGCTCCGACCCCGGGGGGGGGGGCCTGGCCCGCGATCGGGGCCCACTGATCGGTGGGCCGGCCTGTCTGTCCCCCGGCCTCTTTTCCGACGCGTCGGCCCCTGTACTCCTGCGCCATGTTGCGTCGGGGCTGGCGCGTTGAAGGAGGCCACCGCGCATGCGTGCGTTGGCGCCGGTGCCACTGCGCATGCGCGGATCCCGCAGCGCACAGTTTGCGCGGGATCGGCAGCTGGAGCGGCGCGAACCGCTTCAGCGCCGTGCTGGCCACTACGGCAGCGGCCCGTTCACGCTGTCGTAAAACACGATGGCATTTACGACGGCGTGGACACTCTGCCGCGGGATGGGAGAATCCCACCCATAATAGGGCAACACAAGGTGCACAATGTAACTACATAACACCGGCATCGGGTGAAGCATACAGGGGTGCAATGGACCACTGCTACACAAACATCAAGGGCATCTACCAATCCATCCTCCGACTGCACTTTGGAAAATCGGACCGCAAGGTGGGGCTCCTTCTACCAGCATATAAGCAGAAAATTAAGTGGGAGAATCCGGTTAAGAAGATCATGCAATACTGGTCCGAGGCAACAGACGATCTCCTATACGACTGTTTGGAGTCAGTGGTCGATATTCAAGAACTCAGTGAACAACCTAAACGAGTATGCCACCACCGTCACAGACTTCATTAGTAAGTGTGTAGAAGATTGCGTGTCAAAGAAGGCCGTACATGCGTTCCCCAACCGGAAACCATTGTTTAACCGGGAGATTCACTCCCTACTGAAGGCCAGGTCTGAAGTGTTCAAGACAGCGACCCTAACCAATATAAGAAATCTAGGTACGACCTCCGCAAAGTCATCAGGGACGCCAAGGGACACTACCAGACTAAACTGGAGTCACAGAATAACAACATGGATTTTCATCAGTTGTGGCAAGGCTTAAAGGACATAACGGGCTACATAGAACATAGAACAGTACAGCACAGTGCAGGCCCTTCAGCCCACGATGTTGTGCCGACCAAAGCGAAGCCGAGTAGAATCTATGGCAACAGAGCAAGGCTCCCAGTTAACTCAATGCATCCTATGCTCGTTTCCAGCAGGAAACCAACAAACTGCTGTCAACTGCCCCAACAGCCTCGGACGCACCCATACCTACAGTCACAGCCTCCAAAGTCAGATTGACCTTCTTGAAAGTGAACCCTTGGAAAGCAACGCGTCCTGATAGTGTCCCTGGTCGTGCACTCAGGTCCTGCGTGTATCAACTGTCGGGTGTGTTCACGGACATCTTCCACCTCTCCCTACTCCATTCCAAGGTTCTCACCTGCTTCAAGAAGACCACCATTGTACCGGTGCCAAAGAAGAACCAGGCAATGTGCCTCAACGACTACTGTCCGATGGCCTTGACATCTATCATTATGAAGTGTTTCGAGAGGTTGGTCATGAGACACGTCAACTCCATACTCCCAGAATGCCTTGATCTACTGCAATTCACACACTGCCACAACCGGTCCACAGCAGGCACTAAATCCCTGGCCCCGAACACATCACTGGAGCATCTCAACAAAACGGACTCCGACATCAGACTCCTATTCAATGACTACAGCTCCGCCTTCAACACTGTAATCCCAGCCAAACTCATATCAAAACTCCAAAACCTAAGACTTGGCTCCTCCCTCTGCAACTGGATCCTTGACTTCCTGACTCATAGATCACAATCAGTAAGAATAAGCAACACCTCCTTTACGATAGTCCTCAATACCGGGGCCCCGGAAGGCTGCTACTATAGCCCCCTACTGTACTCCCTATACACTGTAGCCACCTAAAATGGCTGATTCCGGATTAGAATGGTCAAAACCCCGATTTAAAATGGCGAATAAAAGAGGCTGATGGGAAAATCAGCCAACAGGACTCAAGCTGCAGGTAAAACAGTGTATTCGGCTCTGGGGAAGTCAGTCCAGACCGATACCTGCAGCCATCAACATCACAACAACCCAGCCATCTGCATTTTAATCAGCCATCCCTGGGAACAATTGCTACAAATTAGCAATTGAAAGCCGATCCAGACCTTTCGGCACCAGCAGGGGCTGACACAAAGGAAGGTAAACGACCACCCCCCGATCAAGGAATCGCCCCATTATTGGAGCATATCGAACCAAGTGATTGGGACCAAGTCCAATCACTTGGAACCAGGTACGAGGTCCGCCCCGAGAGGCGGGAAGCCCCTGGGAACTATAAGAATAGGGGCCAAGTTCAGATCGACCCTTCTTCTCCTGCTCGCAACCTTCGTGACCCTTCGACAAAGACAACTGTAAGTGTTCCTCCAGCGATCGCTACCCGATAGGCGCTTCTGACTATCGACTCGTACCAGCCTTTTGAATCCCGCAGGCCAGACCCAATTCGATATACCATTCGTTTCCCTGACCTGGTGGGCCATCTGCAAAGTTAAGTATTGGCCTTTAGTGGTAGGTAGTAGTCTAGAAGTAGGATTATTGTATAAGTATTTATTGCTGTATATAATAAATGATCATTGATTTAACTTTTACTAAGCGGTGTGCTGCATTATTAATCATTACTTGAGCTTGAACCACGTGGCGGTATCAGAAAGATACCTGGCGACTCGTGAGCAAAGGTGACAGAATTACAGCTAATAAAACTAAGGCTAATAAGAGCAACATTTTGCCGACTCCGCCGGGACCCGATCTAGAAGTGGAAAACTACTCCGGGAGAACCCAAGAAATTTTGAATTAGAATCCAATTGGAAACAAAAACCACAAGTGTTCAAGCAGTTCTGATTAATAATTCATAATTCGGAAGTGTGTGTATGCATGCGTAATAAACAGGGCTAGAAGGTAAAACTGATAGATTTTTGTTGCGTCAAAAATGTCGGAAGTCTGTATTTTCGGAAATTAGCGCAAGCCGTATCCGCATCTCTGACACCACCTTAGCCCCCTGTTCCAAATTTAAACGAAGCAAGCGGATAGGAAAGATGGCCATGCAGGCAATGCAACGCCTCATGAACCCCGAGGAATTTGCGGTCGCAGCGACCAGCAGCAGTAGAGTGGGACAGTGTCCCATTTGGGATGAGGAAATCCGGAAATACCTCAAGGGCAAAGGATGGCCCATGTGGAATGATTTCTGCGATAATGAAGACTCAGGTCCCGGACGTATAGGGCACACTTGGTGGGAGAACCTGAGTGAGATCCATAAAAAGAACTTAGCAAAAGCTCGCAAGCCGATGGCAATCGTGTCCTGTTTGGCACAGTTGCGAGGCACAGAGGAGGTCGTCAAGACGCTCCGCAAAGAAGTAGAGGGCATACATCGGATGAGTAAAGTCGATGTATGCGAGGTTGAGAAAGAGAATCTGGAATTAAGGAGGAAATTAGCAGCAAAGGACGAAGAGGTGGCTGACGCCAAACGGGGTCACCAGTCTTGTCTGGCGCATTTGAGTAGTTTCCAATCCCAGTACGAGAAGGCTTATCAGGACACGCAGCGTGCAGTCCTGGTAAGGAAAGAAACAGAGAAGCAGGTGGAGAAGCTACAGAAACAATGTAGTGATCTCAAGGCAGCCTTGAGAGCGCTCCACGCTGCCACCACGGAACAAAGGCAGAGCACCATAGACCATGCAAAGTGCCGGAAGCAAATTGCAGACCTGCAATCACTGCTTTCTGTCCAAAAGGGATTCCAAGAAACCTTTGGGGAAAAATTAGACCAGGAAGACGGCCCCGATTGGGAAGAATTACAGGAAACAGCGCAGAGATATGTTCAGGGAACATGTGCACAGGGAAAGCCCCAAAGGAGAAAAGCACCCCCACCCCCCACACAGCAGGTAGTTCAGGCTCCCATGAACCCTGTAACAACCCACCGCACCGCCACAGCAGACGAGGCGGAATTCCTATATTCCACCCCCCTCACAGTGACCCAATTACAGGACGCGTGTGCAAAAATCACACCGTTCCTCCCCGCATCAGACCCACACCATTTCTTTGCCACCGTCAAACATCAGGCGACCATGTTCGGCCTGGATGAAAGAGAGCATGTAAAGCTCATGGTTCTAAGTTTAGATCCATCGGTAGCAGCAGCCCTTCCCGACCCACAGAACGTAGGAGGAGGCACCCTTGCAGAAATGCATACCGCGATCCTGGATGCGATCGGGTATAACCGGGTTGACCCCGTAGATGGCCTTAAGAAGTGCAGGCAGGAAAAGACAGAACACCCCACAGTGTTTGCTGGACGCCTGTGGATTCATTTCACAGCAGTTTTCGGTAATTTAGAACGCGCCCATTTGTCCCAAGACGGTATGGCCAAATGGACCCGCACCCTTATCTCCCATGCCACAGAGGCAGGACAAAAAGCCTGTACAAATTATGACCCCTCAGAGGAAGCCCACAATGAGAAATGGGTTTTAAAAAGATTGTCCCGCGCCTGGGAGCAGTCTGTACAAAGTAAACCCACAGTTAAAAATCCCAAAGAACAGCAGGCAGAAGCAGACAAACCCGCAGTTAGGGAACCCGAGGAAGAGCAGGCAGACATGCATCCAGTTAAAATGCACCAGAACCCCGCATGGGTAAACGAAGGAAGGAACAGCCCCCCACAGAAACCACCGGAATGTTACAATTGCGGACAATTAGGACATTACGCACGAGAATGTCAAGCCCCCCTGAAACAGCAACGGGATCAGCCCACAAATGCTCCCCGAACCAGCAAAGAAATCAACAGCCCCAACCCCCCACCCAGGGATCCACACCCAAGGGAACAATGCACCAGAGAGCCTGCTCCACCTTATGTGCCTCAGGGGTCATGTTACAACTGTGAGCAGCCAGGACACTTCGCCCGAGATTGCAGGAGACCCCCACCAGCTAGACTAGCCCCCAGATATGAAAGAGAACACCACCCACAGCAGCTACAAGGTCCCAGCTGCCCCATGCAAACTGGGAGCGCTTACCCACCACTTCTCATGGCAGCGTTACCTCAGCAAGGCCACTTCATTTTTGTTTCACTCCTCCTTCTTTTCTTCTTTGGTCACGCTGCACTCCCTCCATATGCTAATTACACCCCAGCCCAAATGTGATTTACGATGTCCCGTATTCTGATGGAACCTGCAGGATGTTTTATGTTGTTCGTACGTTTGTTTTGTGTTGTTCGTCCGACAGGAGAATTTTTTTCCAGCCGCTTGTTCAGCGGTACCAACTTATCTGCAGATACCTGGTCAGCAGACCACACGCTTGTTCAGTGGAACTAGCTTTTCAGCTCATACCGGTTCGGGTATCAGATGCCCAATCGTAACTGCTCTTCTGATTCAAGGATCGAATCACTATAGCAGCCCCACCACGATGACTACATTTTTGCCCGTTCTTGTCGGTTGCTCAGGCAGTGGAGAAACGGCGTGAGACCCGCCCTGCCTGGGGACCCCCCCGTTGGTCAAACACGCTCGGGTAGGGGAGATACGGCATTGGTAGCCGTCCTACCCAGGGACTCCATCCAAATCTTACCCGTTTGACATTCTTTCATTTCAAAAAGTTTTTATTTGTTTAGGCGACCTTTAGGTTGCTGCCATATGCTATTTACATCCTGGAACATTTGGATGGTAAATCAGCACTGGTCCCTCACTGGGAAGGGTGCCGTGTCCTAAAATTTGTTTTTGAAAAAAATGAGGGAGTCACCCATAGTGACCAATTATAAGGGAATAATTGGCCCCAAAGGACAGACACACTAACACACCGGATATTAAACCAAGGTAGTTACAGATACTATGCTTGTTTTTACAGAACTCCAGTGGCTCCAGGACCGGAGAAAACAAAGACCACAAGAAGGAAAAGGAAAGAGGACAGCCAGGACAGCTATGAGGACTCCCTTCATCGTGCTCAACATGCTTTTTGTGGACATTTGGTTGCGCGGGAACGTGGACCCCATTACATCAAACCTCCCTGCCGTTAATGTTTCACTGCCCCGCAGTACTCAAAGCCCAGTCACCAGCGACACTGCATCTTCCTGGTGTGCCAAGTTCATAACCTGGTACTCCCTGTCCTACGTGATCGAAGCACTGTTAGCGTTGGCGATACTCTGCTGTGTAGTGCAGACTATGCGCCTACGTAAATGGCGAAGGCGGGCGTACCGTGCTCGAACCCCGGTATATCGGATCAGATCCCCTATATTTGGTTATGACCAGACCCCCGACCCCCGCGATCTATAACAAAATAATAAAGAGCATTCACTTGCGTTATTACTGTAAATAAAGAAATGTACAAATTTTTCATGAAAAAACACTGTATGATCCTGAGCTTGACTGCCAAGCCAGGAAAGATTATGGAATAGTGTGATTGTTGTTGTATGTTTTAGGAAGATAGGATAATGCAATGTTTAGTGAGTATAGTGTAATAAGGTTAAATTAGAGGTTCCAAGTTTGTTATTTTGTAAATGCATGTCCCTGCCTGACATAGTGCCCTTAGAATTGTTAGGTAAAAAATGTTTGTGCATAGCTAGGGTCAGAGCAGAGGCCATGTAGGAGGTGTCCCCCCCCCCCGGTCAGGGAATGGAAAGAACAAAATTTATGTGATCCTTCACGCTTCACGTTAGGATCACAAGGAGGGCTGTAGCCACCTAAAATGGCTGATTCCCGATTAGAATGGTCAAAACCCCGATTTAAAATGGCGAACAACAGAGGCTGATGGGAAAATCAGCCAACAGGACTCAAACGGACAGCTGCAGGTAAAACAGTGTATTCGCCTCTGGGGAAGTCGGCCCAGACCGATACCTGCAGCCATCAACACCACAACAACCCAGCCACCTGCATTTTAATCAGCCATCCCCGGGAACAATTGCTACAAATTAGCAACATAAAGCCGACCCAGACCTTTCGGCACCAGCAGGAGCTGGAAGGTAAACGACCACCCCCGATCAAAGAATCGCCCCATTATTGGAGCATATCGAACCAAGTGATTGGGACCAAGTCCAATCACTTGGAACCAGGTACGAGGTCCGCCCCGAGAGGCGGGAAGCCCTTGGGAACTATAAGAATAGGGGCCAAGTTCAAATCGACCCTTCTTCTCCTGCTCGCAACCTTCGAGACCCTTCAACAAAGACAACTGTAAGTGTTACTCCAGCGATCGCTACCCGATAGGCGCTTCTGACTATCGACTTGTATCAGCCTTTTGAATCCCGCAGGCCAGACCCAATTCGATATACCATTCGTTTCCCTGACCTGGTGGGCCATCACCAAAGTTAAGTATTGGCCTTTAGTGATAGGTAATAGTCTAGAAGTAGGATTATTGTATAAGTATTTATTGCTATATATAATAAATGATCGTTGATTTAACTTTTACTAAGCGGTGTGCGGCATTATTAATCATTACTTGAGCTTGAACCACGTGGCGGTATCAGAAAGATACCTGGCGACTCGTGAGCAAAGGTGACAGAATTATAGCTAATAAAACTAAGGCTAATAAGAGCAACAACACACACAGCTGTGTGGCACAATTCAGCTCCAACCTATCTACGAGTTTGCTGATGACATGACCGTAGTGGGTCGGATCTCAAACAACAATGAGTCAGAGTGCAGGAGGGAGATAGAGAACGTAGTGGCATGGTGCAATGACAACAATCTCGCCCTCAATGTCAGTAAAACTAAGGACATAGAAGAATACAGCACAGAACAGGCCCTTCGGCCCACGATGTTGTGCCGAAGTTTTGTCCTAGATTAATCATAGATTATCATAGAATTTACAATGCAGAAGGAGGCCATTTGGCCCATCGAGTCTGCACTGGCTCTAGGAAAGAGCACCCTACCCAAGGTCAACATCTCCACCCTATCCCCACAACCCAGTAACCCCACCCAACACTAAGGGCAATTTTGGACACTAAGGGCAATTTATCATGGCCAATCCACCTAACCCGCACATCTTTGGACTGTGGGAGGAAACCGGAGCACCCGGTGGAAATCCACGCACACACGGGGAGGATGTGCAGACTCCACACAGACTGGTCATTGACTTCAGGAAGGAAAGTGCTGCTTCAAAGTGCAGGAACACCCCTGTCTGCATCAATGGGGCCGAGGTGGAGATGGTTAACAGCTTCAAATTCCCAGGTGTGCACTTCACCAACAATCTGTCCTGATCCACCCACGTCGACCGTACAACCAAGAAAGCACAACAGCGCCTATACTTCCTCGGGAAACTAGGGAAATTCGGCATGTCCACATTGACTCTTACCAACTTTTACAGATGCACCATAGAAAGCATCCTATCGGCCTGCATCACAGCCTGGTACGGCAACTGCCAAATCATAAGAAACTTCAGAGAGTCATGAACACCGCCCAGTCCATCACGTGAACCCACCTCCCGTCCATTGACTCTGTCTACACCTCCCGCTGCCTTGGGAGAACGGGCAGCATAATCAAAGACCCCTCCCACCTGGGTTATTCACTCTTCCAACCTCTTCCGTTGGGCAGGTGATACAAAAGTCTGAGATCACGCACTAACAGATTCAAAAACAGCTTCTTCCCCGCTGTTACCAGACTCCTGAATGACCCTCTTATGGACTGAACTGATCTCTCCGCGCATCTTCTCTACTGTGTAGCACTGTACTCTGTATGCTTCGCTTGATGTCTATGTATTTTAAAAAAAAATTAGAGTACCCTATTGATTTTTTCCAATTAAGGGGCAATTTAGCGTGGCCAATCCACCTACCCTGCACATTTTTGGGTTGTGGGGGCGAAGCCCACACAGACACGGGGAGAATGTGCAAACTCCACACGGACAGTGACCCAGAGCCAGGATCGAACCTGGGACCTCGCGCCGTGAGGCCACAGCGCTAACCCACGATGTCTATGTATTTACATTGTGTATTTATCGTATGTCCTATGTTTTTGATGTATGGAACGATTTTTCTGGACTGAATCCAGCACAATTCTTTTTACTGTACCTCGGTACGCATGGCAATAAATCGAAATCTAAATCTCAAGTCATACAGTTAGCAGACTTGAGATTGTACTTGCTGTACAGAGATATCTTTGATAAACTGCTTTAAGAGAGAAAGATCCTTCAGGAAAGAGCCTGCAAATTCTTGCCTGTGTCAAACTCCTGTTAACTACTGTTTAACTATTGTTTAACTTAACTTAAAAGCCTTCCATACTTAAAATCAAGTTCAACAACTTCAGGCAGTGAATTCTCTCCTCCACCTTCACCCCATTTTTATTTCTAGCAATTTATTTGAATTTCTTCTATTGGTCTGTTTTTCCCAACCATTGTTCCCCACCTCCCCCCACTCTATTTGGATCAACTGTTCCTAGTTGCCGTTTGACACACTGCACAACTTTGTTCTGCCATTCACACATTCTAATCTCTTTATGCGCCACTATCAGCGCCCTTCTTAACCTTAATCAGCCCCATTTACATTCCTTTGGTCTTCTGCCCTCGATATCTTTATCAATGACATGGTAGCACAGTGGTTAGCACTGGTGCTTCACGGCACCAGGGTCCAAGGTTCGATTCCCAGCTTGGGTCACTGTCTGTGAGGAGTCTGCACATTCTCCCTGTGTCTGCGTGGGTTTCCTCCGGGTGCCCCGGTTTCTTCCCACAAATCTTTAAAGACGTGCTGTTAGGTAATTTGGACATTCAACATTCTCCCTCTGTGTACCCGAACAGGCACTGGACTATAGCGACTAGGGGCTTCTCACAGTAACTTCATTGCAGTGTTAATGTAAGTCTACTTGTGACATTAATATTAATTTTCACCTATCGGTGGCCACTTTTCCAGCCCCACAGCGCCCCCCCCCCCCCTACAGTATAACTCTAACCCCTTTCCAGTTCTCACCAGCTTTGACAAAGAATTATCCAGACTCGAAATGTTAGCTCCCTTTTCTCTCGAGAGATGCTGTCAGACCTGCTGAGATTGTCCAGTATTTTGTTTCATATTCAAGCATCCAGAGTAATTTGCTTTTATCTTACTGTTTAACTTCCCAGCATTTGGCAAAAAGCTTCAGTTCTGTTGCCAGCAAGTTCTTTACTGAAACTCAACATCTGACTGCTTCCAGCCCCTGACTCCTCCCATAAACTATGGGCACGATTCACCGATTGCGGGACTAAGTGTCCGCGCCGTCGTGAACACCGTCACGTTTCACGACGGCGCAAAACGGGCGCGGGCAGTAGGGATTCTGGCCCCCACAAGGGGCCAGCACGGCGCTGGAGCGGTTCACGCCGCTCCAGCCTTACATCCTGGTGCGGACTGGAAGAGGCGCAACCCGTGCATGCGCAGTGGCGAAGCGGCAACCGACGCATGCGCGGTAGACTCACGGAATGCTCCGGCCCTGACGCAGGGCTGGGAGAATCGCGCCCTACATTATCTCCATCTACTAACTGGGTTATAACCATCTTATCAAGACTAAACACAATAGGAGGGATTCTCCGGTCCACCAGCCAGTCATGAGTGGCGGATTGGGCGACATGGCAGTACAGTGGTTAGCACTGTTGCTTCACAGCTTGGGTCACTGTCTGTTAGGAGTCTGCACGGTCTCCTTGTGTCTGCGTGGGTTTCCTCCGGATGCTCCGGTTTCCTCCCACAAATCCCGAAAGCCGGGCTGTTTGGTGATTTTGACATTCTGAATTCTCCCTCTGTGTACCCGAACATTACTGCAACAGATACATACACACATTAACCCAGGCTTTTAACAATTACTGCACCAGATACATATAATACAACATACATCTGAAATTCCTACATTCAATACAAAATTATAATGTTTATATCGGTAAATTCTGATATGAATGATTGATGGAAGGGGATAAATGAGAGTCACGGTGATGGTACAAAGTCAGATTGTGGTTTAACTGTAGAAATACAATGAGCTGGATTCACTGATTTGGAGGCTAAGTGCCGATGCCGGCGTGGGAACTGTGGCGTTTTACGTTGCAAAAATTGGTGCCGAATCCTCACCCATCCCTGCAATCGACGAGGGGCGAGCAGCCACACCGGGTAAAACTCCAGGCTCAACACATTGACTTTTCAACAGGCCATTCGAATAGTATTGTCCCGAGAGAGCGCAGAATGAGGAGTGCAGGAGCTACAGGGAATGGAAGTGCATGCTCCGCCCAAAAACGTCCCCCCGCACTCCTGCGGTACCTTGGGCGAGGCGACATCCGGATCGACGCCAGTGGCCATCGGACATTCCTCCCCGAAGGGAGCCTTCTCCAGAACCAATGGATGAGGAGCCATGTCCGTGTCAGACTTGTAGGCGCTGACCCCGTCGCGGACGCTGGTCCTGGGGGTGCCAGAGGCGCCGTCGTTCCGACCGAAACTGGGACCAGCCCAGGGGCCGTACCTTCCATGTGGATGAACCTGCGGTGACTACTACTGAGGACGTGGAGATGGAGCATGGCTGCCAGCAGCTGCATTGTGCGGCAGCTCCCCTGTGTGGTCCCCATTAAGGTGACAGTACGGGTCAATGGTCTCCTGCTTGAGATGGAGTTGGACACTGGCGCAACGGTCTCCGTAATTGCCCAGAGGACATTCGACCGCGTCAAGCAGGGTATACAGACCCTTACATTAACCGACACACAGGCCAGGCTGGCCACCTACATGGGGCAACCATTGGACATTGCAGGAACTACGATGACCCCTGTTGTTTATGGATGCCAGGAGGGGCGTTTCCCACTTATCGTGGTGCGCGGCCATGGGCCCAGCCTGGTGGGTCGGGACTGGTTGCGCCATTTGCGGTTGCAAAGGCAGCACATCCTCCAAACAGTTTCTGGAGGGTTGACTGAGGTGCTAGGACGATACCCAGATGTATTCCAGCCCGGTTTGAGGAAAATAAAAGGGGCCGTAGCCCATATCCAAGTCGAACCAGGAGCCACGCCGCGCTATTTCCGGGCGCGCCTGGTGCCTTACGCCTTGCTCGAGGAGGTAGAAGGGGAGCTCACTCATTTGGAAACTTTGGGTATTATCAGGCCCGTCCATTTCACTGACTGGGCAGCACCAATTGTACCTGTAATGAAGCCAGATGCCACAGTTCGCTTGTGCGGCGACTATAAACTTACAGTGAATACGGCTTCCCGACTTGACCGATATCCAGTGCCTCGCATAGAGGATCTCTACGCAAAGCTTGCAGGTGTACTCTCATTCACAAAATTAGATATGAGTCACGCCTACCTACAGTTGGAGCTGGACCCTGCCTCCGGACCATATGTAACGATTAATACACACCGGGGCCTGTATGAATATACACGGTTGCCCTTTGGGGTATCCTCTGCCTGCGCTATTTTTCAACGCGTTATGGAGGGCATTTTGAGAGGTTTACCGCGTGTCACTGTCTACTTAGATGACGTCTTGATCACAGGGATGTCGGAGCAGGAACAGTTGGAAAATATGGAGGCTGTCCTTAGACGCTTTTCGGAGGCTGGAGTCCGTTTACGTTGCACAAAGTGCGTCTTTCAGGCGAAGGAAATAGTCTACCTGGGTTATCGGGTGGACCGCGAAGGTTTGCACCCCGTCGCAGAGAAGGTGCGTGCGATTCAACAGGCCCCCGCCCCGACTGACACTTCGCAACTTCGTTCTTTTCTCGGCCTCGTAAACTATTACGGGAAGTTCCTCCCCAATCTGGCAACTACGTTGGCCCTGTTGCATCTTCTGCTAAAGAAAAATCACACCTGGGTTTGGGTCAGCCGCAAGAAACCACTTTCCGGCGGGTAAAACAACAATTGTCGTTGTCTGGGTTACTAACCCACTATGATCCTGGAAAGCCTTTGCTCGTCACATGTGATGCATCCCCGTACGGTATTGGGGCCGGCCTGTCCCACAAGATGGAGAACGGGGCCGAATGGCCGATAGCTTTAGCCTCCCGCACATTGACTGCAGCGGAGAAAAAGTACGCGCAGATGGATAAGGAGGGCCTGGCAGTGGGCTTTGCGGTGAAACGTTAACACCAGTACATGTATGGCTGCCACTTCACTATCGTGACTGATCATAAGCATCTGCTGGGACTTTTCAGAGAGGATAAGCCAATACCGCCCATTGCCTCCGCACGGATCCAGCGCTGGGCTTTGTTGCTCGCTGCATAGGAGTATTCTCTGGAGCACAAACTAGGAACACAGATAGCGAATACCGACGCACTGAGCCGATTGCCTTTATCGACCGGCCCCATGTCGACCCCCACAACCGGTGAGGTGGTTGCAACCCTAAATTTTATGGACACCTTGCCTGTCACGGCATCACAGATCCGTGAGTGGACCCAGACGGAGCCAGTCCTGTCAAAGGTTCGACACATAGTCCTGTATGGTGGGCAGCATAGACAGCTCCCAGGCGAGTTGCGGGCATTTTCTTCCAAGCTGTCAGAATTCAGCGTGGAAGACGGCATCCCCTTGTGGGGGACGCGTGTGATTGTCCCGGAAGAAGGCCAGGAGCTGATACTAACAGACTTGCACAATGGGCATCCAGGTGTGACCAAAATGAAAATGTTGGCCTGGAGTTATGTTTGGTGGCCAGGCCTCGATGCCGACATTGAGAAGGTGGCGCAAAACTGCTCTATTTGTCAGGAGCATCAGAAGCTTCCGCCGGCCGCGCCCCTACATCCCTGGGAATGGCCAGGGCGGCCTTGGGCACGCTTGCATGCAGATTTTGCCGGCCCTTTTCAAGGATCCATGTTCCTTTTATTAATCGACGCCCAGTCTAAATGGCTAGAGGTGCATAAGATGCTAGGCACAACGTCCTGCGCAATAATTGAGAAGATGCGTTTGTCTTTTAGTACGCATGGCCTCCCCGAGGTGCTGGTCACGGATAACGGCACTCCATTCACCAGTGAGGAGTTTGCGAGGTTCATGAAGATGAACGGCATCCGCCATATCCGCACTGCCCCTTACCACCCGGCTTCAAATGGGTTGGCGGAGCGCACAGTGCAGACATTCAAACGAGGCCTAAAGAAGCAGTCTTCCGGGTCAATGGACACGAGACTGGCTCACTTTTTGTTTTTGTATAGGACCACCCCCCATGCCGTGACTGGGGTAGCACCCGCAGAACTCCTAATGGGCCGGAGACTTCGCACCCGCCTTAGTATGGTCTTCCCGGACATTGGCGCAAAAGTACGCCGCACACAAGAACGGCAGGACAGGGTTTTCTTCGGCATAGGTCGATTCGGGAGTTTGCACCCGGTGACCCAGTGTTCGTTCACAATTTTGCTGGTGGTGCCCAGTGGGTCCCTGGCGTAATCTTCCGCCAAACGGGCCCTATATCTTACCAGGTGCAAGCGCAGGGTCGTCTCCAGCGCAAACATGTAGACCACGTTCGGTCCAGAAGACTATCCCTTCCAAAGATTCCCCGCCCCGGAGCTCATTTCTACAGCCACAGAGACCAGAGACAGTGGAAAGTAGTCCTCACAATCTTCCTCTGGTGCCTCAGTCAAAGCCTGCACTGGTCATTACAGAACCGCGTGGAGATAGAGACGCCGGGTTGACAGAGGCAGCAGACTCTGACTCTGATGGAGACACAGCACGCATCAGAGGGGGAATCCTCGGGCCCACGGGCCGTGGATTTACAACCGTTACGCCATTCATCACGGAAGCGCCGGTTTCCGTCTCGTTACACACCGCCTGATCCAGCGCCTCGTGCAAATGGTGCCCGGCCTGCGGCAAAACGAGTCCAACACCCTCCTTCGACAGGATCTGCGGTGGATTCCTTGGACTTTGGGGGGGGAGGGATGTTATAACCTGCCTGCTTACCATTGGCTGGGGACTAATGACAATCCCACAATCCTGTGGGAGTATGAGCTTCCCCAATGAGGGGGGGCGGAGAAATCATTAGCAGGCTCCCTGTATAAATAAAACTGGCCAGTTTGGAACCAGCAGGAAGGAGTAAGCAGCAAGCGAGGTTGCTGCTGGTATAAAATATAGATGTGTTATTGTAAATAAATGTTATTCCTTTGTATCCTTGAAACTCGTGCTGGATTCTTTGTGGCCCTCACAAAAGTGCAGAAGGAGGCCATTTACCCCACCAAGTTTGCACCGACTCTCTGAAAGAGCACGACACCCAGGCCCACTCCCTACCTAACTTTTGGACACTGAGGGGCAATTTAGCATAGCCAATCCACCTAAACCATGCAGGCACGGGGAGAACATACAGGCTGCACACATTCAGTCACCCAAGGCCGGAATTGAACCAGGGTCTCTGGCAGTGTGAGGAGGCAGTGCCAACCACTATGCCACCGTGCACCCTGAGGGTTCTGCACTACTCCAATTCTGTTTTTTTGTGCATCTCTGGTTTTAAACACTCCAATAATGGTGACTGTGCCTTCATCTGGCTGGGCCCTAAGCTCTGAAAGTCCTTCACTAAACCTCTCTGTCTCCCCATCTTCCCCCTGCCCTTTCAGGTATTCCTAGAATCCTATCATTTCATCAACTCTATGAACATTTTCTTACATTGTTCATGTGAGATTCTGTCTGATAACATTCATGTGAACTGGCCTGGGGCATTTTATTACATTAATATGCCGTTGTTGTTAAGTAGGGAAATTGGGATTCAGTCCATTCCAGTGTCCCCAGGTTAGATGAGAAGTAATTAATTCTATAAAAAAGGGAGTGCTGGCAGTAATTACCTCCTGCTGTCTTACTTTCCCAGTGTGAATTATTAGTCAAGTGGAGGAGATTTCCTTTCAGAAAGACTTGGCTCTGCATTCAGACTAAGTTTCCAGACTACAATTGGAGTCCAGCCAATTAGTCCAGTTAGTCCCGAGTAGAAATTCAGTCAAAATAAGAAGGCAAAAAGAAAACACCACACTTCAAAAAAAAATCATTTATGAAAGCGAGAAAAACAGAAAGATAAAATGCAATTAGATCTGTGCTGGCTCACAGGGTGAGTAATATTCAAATCAGCACCGTAAGCACAAAATAGGAAGTTGTTACGAATCTCTCTCTAGTATGAAGCACAGCTTGGAGCTAATGTACTAAATGTTGACAAATGGCCGTTTTTCTGGGTGTTATTAGCACTGTGATGCAGCTGAAGCACTAATTCAGGGTCGGGATGTTTCAGAGGTCGGGTGGAGCAGGTTGCTGACAATACTGAAAGCTCTGGACATTAGGAGGCCTGCAGGTCAATCCCAGATACCAGAAACCACCTTTCTCCTCTAGTTTGAGGGTAGCTGATGGGTTGGGCCAGCCACCCATGCGGCAGTAACCCCCCCTCCCAGGAGGGGTACCAAACCCCACACTTGACCCACAGAGGCTGCACACACCCCTGGGAGCCACCGTGGCCGGGTGCCCAGTGCTCCCATGCCATCCTATAGGCGACACCTGTGCGGGATGCTGTGTTCCGACTAACTCTGATGCTTTGCTGCCACACCCCCAGGAGAAGACCGCCCACAACCTCAGAGAGCATGCGAGAACTGCAGGGGGTTCACCTGCATTGTAACCCTTCACATGACACAAGCAGAGGGCACTGGACCTCTTTGGCGGAGCCGAGGACCAGGAGGTTGCCCCTTACCAAGTGAGACTCCCCTGCCTGGCTACACCCCCTCCTCCCATTCCCCCCCCAGTACACCCCCTCACCCCATTCCCCCCCAGTACAACCCCTCCCCCCATTCACCCCCCCAGTACACCCCCTCCCGCCATTTCCCCTCCCTGCCCACCCCCTCCCCCCAGTACACCCCCTCCTACCTGTACACCCCCCCCGTACACCCCCCCAGAACACCCCCTTCCCCCATTCCCCCCCAGTACACCCCCTCCTCCCTTTCCCCCCAGTACACCCCCTCCCCCATTCCTCCCCAGGACACCCCCTCCCCCAGTACACCCCCTCCGCTCTTTCCCCTCCTGTACAGCCCCTCCTCCCATTCCCCCCAGTACACCCGCCCCCAGTACACCCCCTCCTCCCATTCCCCCCTCGTACACCCCATCCCTCCATTCCCACCCCAGTACATTCCCTCCCCCCATTTCCTCCCCAGTACACCCCCTCCCCCCATTTCCTCCCCAGTACACCCCCTCCCCCAGTACACCCCCTCCCCTCATTCCCCTCCTGTACAGCCCCTCCTCCCATTCCCCCCAGTACACCCCCCCCATTCCCCCCAGTACACACCCCCCATACCCCCCAGTACACCCCCTCCCCCCATTTCCTCCCCAGTACATCCCCTCCTCCAATTCCCCCCCCCCCTGGACAACCCTTCCCCCAGTACACCACCCCCCCCAGTACACCAGCTCCCCCCATTCCACCCCAGTACATCCCCTCCCCCCATACACCTCCTCATCCCATTTCCCCCCAGTACACCCCTCCCGCAGTACACCCTCCCCCCCCAGTACACCCCCTCCGCCATGCCACCCCAGTACAACCCTTCCCCCAGTACACCCCCCAGTACACCCCTCCTCCCATTCCCCCCCAGGACAACCCTTCCCCCAGTACACTCCCTCCCCCCATTCCCCCCCAGTACATCCCCTCCACCAGAACACCTCCTCACCCCATTTCCCCCAATACACCCCTTCCCCCATTCCCCCAGTACACCCCCCCCCAGTACACCCTCCTCCCATTCCCCCCAGTACACCTCCTCCCCCCAGTACACCCCCCCCCGTACACCCCTTCCCTCCAGTCCACCCCCCCAGTACAACACCTCCCCCGTGCCCCCCCCAGCACAACCCTTACCCCAGTACACCCCCCCCCAGTACACCCCCTCCTCCATTCCCCCCCAGGACAACCCTTCTCCCAGTACACCCCCCCTGTACACCTCCTCTTCCCATTCCCCTCCAGTACACCCCCTCCTCCCATTCCCCCAGTACACCCCCTCCCTCCAGTACACCCCCCCAGTACACCCCCTCCTCCCATTCCCCCCCAGTACACACCCTCCTCCCATTCCCCCCAGTACACACCCACCCACATTCCTCCCCTGTACACCCCCTCCCCCCATTCCCCTCCAGTACACCCCCTCCTCCCATTCCCCCCAGTACGCCCCCTCCCCCCAGTACATACCCTCCCCCATTCCCCCCCAGTACGCCCCCTCCCCCATTCCTCCCCAGTACACCCCCTCCCCCATTCCCCTCCAGTACACCCCCTCCCCCCATTCCCCCAGTACACCCCCCCCCAGTACACGCCCTCCTCCTATTCCCACCCAGTACACCCTCTCCTCCCATTCCCCTCTCATACACCCCCTCCCCCATCCCCCCCAGTACACCCCCTCCCCCCATTTCCTCCCCATTACACCCCCTCCTCCCATCCCCCCCCCAAGACAACCCTTCCCCCAGTACACCCCCCCCAGTACACCCGCTCCCCCCATTCCCCCCAGTACATCCCCTCCCCCAGTACACCTCCTCATCCCATTTCCCCCCAGTACGCCCCTCCCCCAGTACAACCCCTCCCCCCAGTCCGCCCCCCCAGTACATCACTTCCCCCATGCCCCCCCAGTACAACCCTTCCTCCAGTACACCCCCCCCCTGAGTACACCCCCTCCTCCATTCCCCCCGGACAATCCTCCCCCCAGTACATCCCACTGTACACCCCGTACCCCCATTCCCCCCCAGTACACCCCCTCCCCCCCAGTACATCCCCTCCCCCAGTACACCTCCTCCCCCCATTTCCCCCCAGTACACCCCTCCCCCCAGTACACCTCCTCATCCCATTTCCCCCAGTACGCCCCTCCCCCATTCCACCAGTACATCCCCCCTGTACACCCCCTACCCCCATTCCCCCCAGTACACCCCCTGCCCCCATTCCCCCCCAGTACATCCCCTCCCCAGTACACCTCCTCACCCCATTTCCCCCCAGTACACCCCTCCCCCCATTCCCCCAGTACACCTCGTCATCCCATTTCCCCCAGTACACCCCTCCCCCATTCCCCCCAGTACACCCCCTCCCCCCAGTACACCCCCCAGTACACCCCCTCCCCCCAGCACACACCCCAGTACACCCCCTCCCCCCAGTACACCCCCCAGTACACCCCCTCCCCCCAGTACTCCCCCTCAGTACACCCCTTCCTCCCACCCCCCAGTACAACCCCTCCCCCCAGTACACCCCCCCAGTACACCAGCTCCCCCTTTCCTTCCCCCCAGTACACCCCCTCCCCCCATTCCCCTGCCTGGCGACACCCCCTCTCACCCCCCCCCCACCACCACCACTACACTCCCTCACCCCAGTCTGCGTGTGTATCGTTACATGCTGCATTGTGTGTTGCAGGACCTGCCGCCGACTGTCCCGGACCGTCTGGCGCTGCTCACCCCCAACAAGTGCCAGGTCCAGATGCCACCAGGGACGCACGCCACGGCGGGGAGGGCAGACAGCAAGGAAGGTCTTCCTCTGTCACTGGGACACAGGAATCGGACGCACAGAGGACGGACACCCAGGACAGCGACAGCCCCGAAATGGAGACGGTGGATACTGGACGCACAGGACAGTCAGGACACTGACACACAGATGATGGACAGACAGTGCCCCTCAGATGGGGGCGACAGAATGAACACTGGCCCCGGGCTCGATGCAGGAGCCCCTAGACTTTGGGTCCCAGGGTTAGACTGGGGGGTGACTTTGGGTAGATTTGGCACCACTGCACTCACCCACACCCCCCACCATCGCAGAGACTCTCACCTCGGTTGGGCAATTTAGTGATGAGGCTTCTGGGACACTCACAGGTGCGCACCACACAGCCGTACCGGTACAGCAGGTGGAGGTAGGAGCAGTCGAGTGGCCAGACGGTCGGAGGGCAGCCCAGCCCCAGGAACCAGCTGCCGCCCAGACAGTTCCCGGGTTCCTGGACTTACCAGACCCACCCGTACACCCGATGCAGTTAGAAACCCAGGGACTAGACAACGGTATGACAGCCGATTTCCAGGAGCTGCAGATGCTGGTGGAGGAGTCCATCCGCGTCCAGGAGCAGGGAGTGGTGCCGGTCATGGCTGACACCCAAGTTGACACCACACGGGTGGCGTCTGCGGTGGAGGCAATGGGTGCAACGGTTTTGGCCATGGGTCAGGTTATGCAAGGCATGGGGCTTCATGTGCATGTGTCATCTGTGGCCCAGCACAGGGCTGCCCTCTCACAGGCACCATGTGTCAGAGTCAGCTGGACATTGCAGCCGCGCTCCGCAGTCTGGCCGAGTCTCAGCAGGCCATGGCCCAGTCTCAGCAGGCCATGGCCCAGTCTCAGCAGGCCATGGCCCAGTCTCAGCAGGCCATGGCCCAGTCTCAGCAGGCCATGGCCCAGTCTCAGCAGACCATGGCCCAGTCTCAGCAGGCCATGGCCCAGTCTCAGCAGGACATGGCCCAGTCGTAGCAGACCATGGCCCAGTCTCAGCAGGAAATGGCCCAGTCTCAGCAGGCCATGGCCCAGTCTCAGCAGGCCATGGCCCAGTCTCAGCAGGACATGGCCCAGTCTCAGCAGGAAATGGCCCAATCTCAGCAGGACATGGCCGAGTCTCAGCAGGACATGGCCCAGTCTCAGCAGGAAATGGCCCAATCTCAGCAGGCCATGGCCCAGTCTCAGCAGGCCATGGCCTAGTCTCAGCAGGCCATGGCCCAGTCTCAGGAGGACATGGCCCAGTCTCAGCAGGCCATGGCCCAGTCTCAGCAGGCCATGGCCCAGTCTCAGCAGGACATGGCGCAGATTCAGCAGGACATGGCCCAGTCTCAGCAGGAAATGGCCCAGTCTCAGCAGGCCATGGCCCAGTCTCAGCAGGCCATGGCCCAGTCTCAGCAGGCCATGGCCCAGTCTCAGCAGGCCATGGCCCAGTCTCAGCAGGCCATGGCCCAGTCTCAGCAGGCCATGGCCCAGTCTCAGCAGGACATGGCTCAGTCTTAGCAGGCCATCGATTAGAGCATCGGGCGGCATTGCCCTGATGCTGGATGGCGTCGCGCAAGCCAGAGGGAGGTGGCGCAGTACCAGGCAGGAATGGCCCACTCCCTGAGTTCCATCGCTGCTAACGTTCAGACCCTGGTCGATTCCACAGTGGGACTCCAGGACTGGCAGCGCCAGGTGTCGGTGGTGTCTCGGGGCTTGTCTCCGCTCGCACCCCTGTCCCATGGAGAGGCCCAGTGGCCACCCGGCACCCCGAGGGAGGAGGTGGTTTTGGGGCCTGTGCCGGTGACTCCTGCAGGGGAGGACACCCAGAACACCGCAGCACCTCGGACTCCCCCCATTCCGTCCCTGGTGCATCTGGTGGGCAGTGGGCAGAACAGGGTGGCACCACGACATCCAGGACGCCCGAGAAGCAGCCTGTCCCATCCAGGCGAGGCTGCCCCAGGAAACGTGTGCCAACGGTGAGCCAAGCCGCAGGGCAGGAGTCTCAGCTGTCCGCCTCCACTCCTGCTGTACCGTCTGGGGAAACACCTAGATGTAGTGGGAGGGCCCGTAATGCCAAGAAGTTTGACACCTCGTAAGTTGGCACGGGTGCAGGACACAGTTTAGTTATGGGGTTAGGGCACATGTATGTTACCGTTACAATTAAACTCACTGTTACACCAATGCAAGATGCCTCTGTTCTATGTCGGTGGCCGCGGGGTGGTGAAGGGTACTGATTGGCACTGTGTTCGAAGGTCGGTGGAACAGTGAACCCAGGTGGGTGCAAATGTTCCCCCCGCCATCCTCTGGACCCAGCCGCCAGCCACCCAACATGTACATGTGATGGAGTGTCCATAATGTGTACAGGGACCACCCATGTGGAGGGTGTAGCTCTGGCCATGAGTCAGACATTGGCTAACGATTTGGAGCTCACAGCTCATTGCAGAGCGAGTTGTCATCATCCTCCCTGGCATTGAACACACCCGCTTCCACAGGCAATCGTGTGAGACCAGTCCGCTGTGCCACAGTTGGAGGGTGCTGTGCATGTGGTGGTGTGGCAGGTAAGGTAGTCGAGTGGTGTGGGAGGTGGGGGTGGTGAGGTGGTGCCAGTGCCCCTGCTCCGAAAGACCCTACCCCCCTAGTGGGTGAAACGTGCAGCGATGAACGCCTCGCGTGCTCCCTGGCCAAGCCGGTGGAGTCGTGCAGCCTCCTGTCCATATCCAGCCCCCATGTCGCGTCTGTTGCCCCCCTCGTCCCCATCCTCCTCACCTGGAGAGGCGTCCCTTCCCACGCGGGCTTTCCCCTCTGCCCCCTCCTCCTCTTCCTCCTCCTCCAGCACATCAAAAGGAATACAAGAAAAATATTTCTCCCCAAGTAACCAAACAATGTTACTTCAACCACAAAAGTAAAATCTTAGTCGTTTTAGAGTGAAATTTAAGCTGGTGGCTCCAAGTGTTTCTGTTTGTGCAATGCACAATTCATTGCAAAGGACAAAAAAAACCCAAGCAGCTGGAACTCTGTAACAAAACACAAATACCAGAGGCAGCATCCACGAAGAGAACAATCGTTAACATTTGCTGGGCAATATTGTGCAGGACGTAGCAGGCATCAACGATGCGGCCGACCCTCTCCGAATGGTACTGGAGGGCCCCTCCAGAGCGGTCCAGGCACCTGAAGCGCGTCTTCAACAGGCCGAAGCACCTTTCGATCACACCCCTGGTTGCTGCATGGGCCTCATTGAATCGGGTCTCCGCATCTGTCTGTGGACTCCGTATAGTCGTCATCAGCCATGACCGCAACGGGTACCCTTGTCACCCAGGAACCAGCCCCGCAGCCGGGAGGGGGGTGTTCCTCGAACATGGTGGGGATGAACGATTGTGCCAGGATAAACGCATCATGTACACTGCCCGGGTACTGGGCGAAGATGTGCAGGATCTTCATCTGGTGGTCACAGACCACCTGACTATTCATGGAGCAGATCCTTTCCTGTTCATGAACACGTCCCTGTTCTCCCTGTCCCTTTGATGCAGCCCGTCCCTCTGCTGCAGCCCGTCCCTTTGCTGCAGCCCGTCCCTTTGCTGCAGCCCGTCCCTCTGCTGCAGCCCGTCCCTCTGCTGCAGCCCGTCCCTTTGCTGCAGCCCGTCCCTCTGCTGCAGCCCGTCCCTTTGCTGCAGCCCGTCCCTCTGCTGCAGCCCGTCCCTTTGCTGCAGCCCGTCCTTCTGCTGCAGCCCGTCCCTTTGCTGCAGCCCGTCCATCTGCTGCAGCCCGTCCCTTTGCTGCAGCCCGTCCCTTTGCTGCAGCCCGTCCCTTTGCTGCAGCCCGTCCCTTTGCTGCAGCCTGTCCCTTTGCTGCAGCCCGTCCCTTTGCTGCAGCCCGTCCCTCTGCTGCAGCCCGTCCCTTTGCTGCAGCCCGTCCCTTTGCTGCAGCCCGTCCATCTGCTGCAGCCCGTCCCCCTGCTGCAGCCCGTCCCTTTGCTGCAGCCCGTCCATCTGCTGCAGCCCGTCCCTTTGCTGCAGCCCGTCCCTTTGCTGCAGCCCGTCCCTCTGCTGCAGCCCGTCCCTCTCCTGCAGCCCGTCCCTTTGCTGCAGCCCGTCCATCTGCTGCAGCCCGTCCCTTTGCTGCAGCCCGTCCCTTTGCTGCAGCCCGTCCCTTTGCTGCAGCCGGTCCCTTGGTTGCAGCCTGTCCCTTTGCTGCAGCCCGTCCCTTTGCTGCAGCCCGTCCCTCTGCTGCAGCCCGTCCCTTTGCTGCAGCCCGTCCCTCTGCTGCAGCCCGTCCCTCTCCTGCAGCCCGTCCCTTTGCTGCAGCCCGTCCCTTTGCTGCAGCCCGTCCCTCTGCTGCAGCCCGTCCCTCTGCTGCAGCCCGTCCCTCTCCTGCAGCCCGTCCCTCTCCTGCAGCCCGTCCCTTTGCTGCAGCCCGTCCCTCTGCTGCAGCCCGTCCCTTTGCTGCAGCCGGTCCCTTGGTTGCAGCCTGTCCCTTTGCTGCAGCCCGTCCCTCTGCTGCAGCCCGTCCCTTTGCTGCAGCCCGTCCCTCTGCTGCAGCCCGTCCCTCTGCTGCAGCCCGTCCCCCTGCTGCAGCCCGTCCCCCTGCTGCAGCCCGTCCCTCTGCTGCAGCCCGTCCCTTTGCTGCAGCCCGTCCCCCTGCTGCAGCCCGTCCCTTTGCTGCAGCCCGTCCCTCTGCTGCAGCCCGTCCCCCTGCTGCAGCCGGTCCCTTTGCTGCAGCCCGTCCCTTTGCTGCAGCCCATCCCCCTGCTGCAGCCGGTCCCTTTGCTGCAGCCCGTCCCCCTGCTGCAGCCCGTCCCTTTGCTGCAGCCCGTCCCCCTGCTGCAGCCCGTCCCTCTGCTGCAGCCCGTCCCCCTGCTGCAGCCCGTCCCTTTGCTGCAGCCCGTCCATCTGCTGCAGCCCGTCCCTTTGCTGCAGCCCGTCCCTCTGCTGCAGCCCGTCCCCCTGCTGCAGCCCGTCCCTCTGCTGCAGCCCGTCCCTCTGCTGCAGCCCGTCCCTCTGCTGCAGCCCGTCCCCCTGCTGCAGCCCGTCCCTTTGCTGCAGCCCGTCCCTCTGCTGCAGCCCGTCCCTTTGCTGCAGCCCGTCCCTCTGCTGCAGCCCGTCCCCCTGCTGCAGCCCGTCCCTCTGCTGCAGCCCGTCCCTTTGCTGCAGCCCGTCCCTCTGCTGCAGCCCGTCCCCCTGCTGCAGCCCGTCCCTCTGCTGCAGCCCGTCCCTCTGCTGCAGCCCGTCCCTCTGCTGCAGCCCGTCCCTTTGCTGCAGCCCATCCCTCTGCTGCAGCCCGTCCCCCTGCTGCAGCCCGTCCCTTTGCTGCAGCCCGTCCCTTTGCTGCAGCCTGTCCATCTGCTGCAGCCCGTCCCTCTGCTGCAGCCCGTCCCTCTGCTGCAGCCTGTCCATCTGCTGCAGCCCGTCCCCCTGCTGCAGCCCGTCCATCTGCTGCAGCCCGTCCCTCTGCTGCAGCCTGTCCATCTGCTGCAGCCCGTCCCCCTGCTGCAGCCCGTCCCTTTGCTGCAGCCCGTCCCTCTGCTGCAGCCTGTCCATCTGCTGCAGCCCGTCCCCCTGCTGCAGCCCGTCCCTCTGCTGCAGCCTGTCCATCTGCTGCAGCCCGTCCCCCTGATGCAGCCCGTCCCCCTGCTGCAGCCCGTCCCTTTGCTGCAGCCCGTCCCCCTGCTGCAGCCCGTCCCTTTGCTGCAGCCCGTCCCTCTGCTGCAGCCCGTCCCCCTGATGCAGCCCGTCCCTTTGCTGCAGCCCGTCCCTCTGCTGCAGCCCGTCCCCCTGCTGCAGCCGGTCCCTTTGCTGCAGCCCGTCCCTTTGCTGCAGCCCGTCCCTCTGCTGCAGCCCGTCCCCCTGCTGCAGCCGGTCCCTTTGCTGCAGCCCATCCCCCTGCTGCAGCCCGTCCCTTTGCTGCAGCCCATCCCCCTGCTGCAGCCGGTCCCTTTGCTGCAGCCCGTCCCCCTGCTGCAGCCCGTCCCTTTGCTGCAGCCCGTCCCCCTGCTGCAGCCCGTCCCTCTGCTGCAGCCCGTCCCCCTGCTGCAGCCCGTCCCTTTGCTGCAGCCCGTCCATCTGCTGCAGCCCGTCCCTCTGCTGCAGCCCGTCCCTTTGCTGCAGCCCGTCCCTCTGCTGCAGCCCGTCCCCCTGCTGCAGCCCGTCCCTCTGCTGCAGCCCGTCCCCCTGCTGCAGCCCGTCCCTTTGCTGCAGCCCGTCCCTTTGCTGCAGCCTGTCCATCTGCTGCAGCCCGTCCCTCTGCTGCAGCCCGTCCCTCTGCTGCAGCCTGTCCATCTGCTGCAGCCCGTCCCCCTGCTGCAGCCCGTCCCTCTGCTGCAGCCCGTCCCTTTGCTGCAGCCCGTCCCTCTGCTGCAGCCTGTCCATCTGCTGCAGCCCGTCCCCCTGCTGCAGCCCGTCCCCCTGCTGCAGCCCGTCCCTCTGCTGCAGCCCGTCCCCCTGCTGCAGCCCGTCCCCCTGCTGCAGCCCGTCCCCCTGCTGCAGCCCGTCCCTTTGCTGCAGCCCGTCCCTCTGCTGCAGCCTGTCCATCTGCTGCAGCCCGTCCCCCTGCTGCAGCCCGTCCCTCTGCTGCAGCCTGTCCATCTGCTGCAGCCCGTCCCCCTGATGCAGCCCGTCCCTTTGCTGCAGCCTGTCCATCTGCTGCAGCCCGTCCCTCTGCTGCAGTCCTTCCCTCCTGATAGCGCCATCGTTGGATGGCTATGCCCTCACAGGAGGCTGCCATGGGTGCCATCGTTGGATGGCTATGCCCTCACATGGAGGCCCCGCCCCACCAACATAGAGGCCCGGCCCCTCCTCCCGAACATGGAGCACCCCCCCCTCCCCTCGGCCGCAGCCCCGTCCGTGTCTGTCCCGAGAGTCTCACGAGCACAATACGCTGGCTGCTCACCTCGTCCCGCCCACCATCAGCCAGCACGACTGGCTGCAGACTTTTATTTGCAGGTGTGAACGGCGCTGGCGTGACTCTTGACTCCGGCCCATCCGGGCCGGCGAATCCATGGGAACCCGGAGGATCGCAGGACTTGCTCCCTCAGCCGATTCTCTGGGCGGCGCAGCGCCTTTCATGATGATGCCGTTCACGCCGGGTGGGAGAATGGCGTCGCGTAAAAATCGGCACGATGGCCGATTCTCTGACCTGGCGCGGGCTGAGAGAATCCCCCCCCGCCCCCCCCCCCCCCCCGGCCATGGGGAATCCCGTTTTTGGGACAATGTCCCCACGCCGTTGTGAAAACAGTGGTCTTTCTGGAGTCAAAAGGCCACATATTGACCGTCTTGCAGGGGGCTAGCAGGCAGCTGTCGTGAAGCTCGCAGCTCCAGCTGCCGATAAGGTCCCCCGCACTTCCGGGTCAGAGGCCGTGCATGCGCACGGCGGCGGCCTCCAACGGCCGCGCAGCGCTCCATGGCGGACTCAGCCCGCTGACCTGTACCGCCAAAATAGTGCCCCACATTGGCCGCTCACCCGACCAGGACCATCCGCACACAGAGCCCCCAGCCCCGAATGAGGCGTCCCCTGCCCTCCGATCGGGCCTCCCCTGATTGTGGCGGCCCCGGACTGAGTCCGCAGCCGCCTCGCGAGGTTCCTGAACGGCAGGACCAGGTTAGAACCTCGCTGTCGGCAATTCGGCCGGTCGGGGACGGAGAATAGGGGGGGGCCTCAGGCAATGGCCTGAGGCGGTGGATACTCGGCAGGGATTACCGTGGGGATGAGAATAGCGGAACCGGTGCCTGGCCAGGTTTTCTGCGGGAAAACAGATTCTCCGCCCCGTCGCCAAACACGATTTCAGTGTCGGGGTGTGGAGACTCCAGCCCACGGCCTCCCAATCGCACAGTCCTGCCCTCTATCTTTTGAGCTGCCAAAATTTTATCCACTTTGTTCAGGGGAAAACAAATCCAGCTTCTCCAATGTGGTCATGTAACTGAAGTCCTTCATCCATCTAACCATTCTTGCAAACCTCTCCTGCCCACACTCTCTAAAGCCTTCACATCCTTCCTAACGTACGATGTCCGGGGTTGGACACAATATTCCAGATGAGGCTGAGCCAGAGTTCTATAAAGTGTTATGAACCCAGCTGATGGTAATACTGGACAAGTCAGATCCCACAGTGAAACTGAACTTGACAGATCCTGGGCTGGTTTCTCCGTTTCAGAGACGAAGGGTGCGATCTACCCACCTCCTCACACTCTCACTCAAGCAAAACAAATAGCCGGAGAGGCCAAAAACGAGATTGATGCACGATCAATCACTACTGAAGCGAGATTGTAGTCCAATTGAAGGCTTTAATGAACAAGTAGTTACCCCAGCAGCTCTGGTACAGAATGGCTGCTGTGGGTGAAACACAGACTCTTATGCTCCGCCTGCTGGGCGGAACCAGCAGGCAGGTTCCATCACTCATACTACAGTATAAGGTACATCCCACCTAGGTACTGCGATATCTCCAATATAGCCTACCACATTCACCCCCTGTTTAAAAAAGAGTCCGGCGGGGGTGGTGGCCTTGCTTTTACAGTGGTAGAGGTTATAGCTGTACCCTTCGGTGCCTTTACATGCAATACACATATTTACAGACAATTATTTACAAGTTCATTTTACAATGAAACTATCAGCCGGTCGGGGGCCCTGGTTGTCTTCTGTGATCGTCGCAGTCCCGGCGGTGATGCTGGCGTCGGCTCGGGCATCCGTGGCTCTGGGTGCGTGTCGTCTTCAGCTTCATCGCATCCGGATGGGGGCAGTGGGAGGACGGATCCTCCGGGAAGGGGGCTGCGGTGGTGTGCATCGGTGGAAAAAATGGTTGGGGTTGGTGGGGGGGGTGAGGGGGTGGATCCAGCGGGGGCCAGATCCCGGAGGGAGACCGTGTCTTGTCGGCTGTCGGGGTGTGCCACATAGGCGTACTGGGGGTTAGCATGGAGGAGATGTACCCTCTCGACCAATGGGTCCGACTTGTGGGCTTGTACGTGTTTGCGGAGTACGACGGGTCCGGGGGCTGCCAGCCATGTTGGGAGCGAGCTTCCCGAAGAGTACTTCCTAGGGAAGGCAAGGAGACGTTCATGAGGTGTTTTGTTGCTGGTAGTGCACAGCAGTGATCGGATGGAGTGAAGTGCATCGGGGAGGACCTCCTGCCATCGGGACACTGGGAGATTCTTGGATCGTAGGGCCAGTAGGGCGGCCTTCCAGACCGTCCCGTTGTCCCTCTCCACCTGCCCGTTTCCCCGGGGGTTGTAACTGGTCGTCCTGCTGGAGGCAATGCCCTTGCTGAGCAGGAATTGATGTAGCTCGTCACTCCTGAAGGAGGACCCCCTATCGCTATGGATGTAGGCGGGGAAACCGAACAGGGTAAAGATGCTGTGGAGGGCTTTAATGATGGTGGCAGCTGTCATGACAGGACAGGAGATGGCGAAAGGGAACCGGGAGTACTCATCAATCACGTTTAAGAAACACGTGTTGCGGTCGGTGGAGGGAAGGGGCCCTTTGAAATCCACGCTGAGGTGTTCAAACGGGCGGGAAGCCTTCACCAGGTGCGCTTTCTCTGGCCTGTAGAAGTGCGGCTTGCACTCCGCGCAGATTTGGCTGTTTCTGGTTACGGCCCTGACCTCCTCGATGGAGTAGGGCAGATTGTGGGTTTTAACAAAGTGGAAGAACCTGGTGACCCCCGGGTGGCAGAGGTTGTCGTGGAGCGTCTGGAGTCGGTCTACTTGTACACTGGTGCAAGTGCTGTGGGACAGGGCATCAGGAGGCTCGTTGAGCTTCCCGGGACGATACAAGATCTTGTAATTATAGGTGGAGAGCTCGATCCTCCACCGTAAGATCTTACCATTTTAAATTTTGCCCCAATGTGCATTGTCAAACATGAAGGCTACCGACCGTTGGTCAGTGAGGAGAGTGAATCTCCTGCCGGCCAGGTAATGCCTCCAATGCCGCACAGCTTCAACGATGGCTTGGGCCTCCTTCTCGATGGAGGAATGGCATATTTCTGAGGCATGGAGAGTGCATGAAAAGAAGGCCACGGGTCTGCCCGCCTGATTGAGGGTGGCAGCCAGAGCTACGTCTGATGCGTCGCTCTCGACCTGGAAGGGGAGGGACTCATCGATTGCATGCATCGGCGCCCTGGCGATGTCTGCTTTGAAGCGACTGAAAGCCTGGCGGGCCTCTGCCGATAGGGGAAAAACCGTGGACTGGATTAGTGGGAGGGCCTTGTCCGCATAATTGGGGACCCACTGGGCGAATTAAGAAAAGAAGCCCAGGCAACGTTCCAGAGCCTTGGGGCAGTGGGGGAGGGGAAACTCCATGAGGGGACGCATGCATTCGGGATCTGGGCTTATGACTCCATCATGCACTACGTAGCCGAGTATGGCTAGACGATCGGTGCAAAACACGCATTTGTCCTTGTTATAGGTTAAGTTAAGGATTTTTTTGCGGTATGGAGGAATTTGCGGAGGTTGGTGTCGTGGTCCTGCTGGTCGTGACCGCAGATGGTGACATTGTAGAGGTAGGGGAACGTGGCCCGCAGACCGTACCGGTCAACCACTCAGTCCAGCTCCCGTTAGAAGACCGAGACCCCATTTGTGACACCAAAGGGATCCCTTAGAAAGTGGTAGAGCCGCCCATCTGCTTCGAATGCAGTGTATTTGCGGTCGTCCGGGCGAATGGGGGAGCTGGTGGTAGGCTGATTTAAGGTCTACTGTGGAGAAAACCTTGTATTGCGCTATCTGGTTGACCATTTCAAATATGCGGGGGAGAGGGTATGCGTCGAGCTGCGTATACCTGTTGATGGTGTCATGTGAGAGTACCTTTAAGACATGGATGTTTAAGCAATGTACCTTTAAGAAAACAGTGATGTCAGAGAGTGGGTAGAGCTGAGGTCAGGTCAGCCATTTTGCAGTTTAGTTTTGCAGTTTGAAAATAGCTTGGGAGTGTCTGTGTTTGCAGTGAGCTGGATCTCTGCCATGAAAGACTATCTCTGGATCATTAGAGTGATTTAAACTCATAATAGTAAAGCCTTTAACCTGATGTGATTCTGTTTAAAGGTGTTAAGTCTCTTGGAAGTTTGAAGGAACATTTTGAGGAATTATTTACTGTTGCAATATTTTCGGCGTCATCTTTGAAGTAAGGGGTGTTAAGAGATCCAATGTTTATTTAAGATGTTAAGTTGAGTTCATGGAATAAACATTGTTTTGTGTTTAAAAAAAAACACACGTGTCCATAATTGTAATCCCACACCGAGGGAACCAGCCGTGTGCTAGGAAAAGCAACAAATACATTAAAGGGAGAGGTTGGTTGAACTCCATGACACATTTTGGGGTTCTGAAAATGCCTCGCCCATAACAATGGTCTGACTGTGGTCTATCACCATCCTATGTTTCTCCCTGATCTTTACAACCACCACTTGAGCTCTCCAGGGGCTGTTGCTGGCCTCGATAATGTCTTCCTTTAGTAACCGTTGGACCTCCGACCTAATGAAGGTCCAGTCCTGGGCACTGTACCGTCTGCTCCTGGTGGCGATGGGTTTGCAGTCGTGGGTAAGGTTTGCAAGCAGGGAAGGTGGGTTGACCTTGAGGGCCGCGAGGCTGCAGACAGTGTGGGGGGGTATGGGGCCGCCGAATTTGAACGTTAAACTTTCCAGGTTACACTGCGTAGTAACCAGTGTGGCAGCGCAGAGATGTGGGAGGACGTAGAGTCGGAAGTTATTGAACTCCACGCCCTGGACCGTAAGGTTGGCTATGCAGTACCCCCGGATCTCCACAGAGTGGGACCCAGAGGCCAGGGAGATCTTTTGTTTAATCGGGTGTACAGCGAGGGCGCCGTGTCTTCCCGTATTGGGATGGATGAAGCTCTCCGTGCTCCCAGAGCGGTGTAATCGGCTACGTTTTGTGTGATGATTGTTATTTTATTCAATTCATTGGCCACCCTTCCCAATAGAAAGGAATAATTCTAGCATAAATTGCATCTCGTAAGGTTATGGCATGTTTATTTCATTGACTGGCTGGTTCTGAAACTTAAGGGAGGTGAGGAAGATGACTGATGGCAGGTACTATGTATCCTAAATAGAGATCCTGACCAGTATTTTAGGAGCCAGGAATATGCTTTGTCATGACAAATAAAATAAGTCCCATTATAAGCAGAGTTTAAGTAAATATGTTCTAAGTATCAATGATCTGAGAATGTTTTATTATTTGTGATGTTACGTATGCCTGTTATTGTTGAGGACCGTTCAGTTCTTTGTAATAAATTTTGCGTACATTTATAAGCTGTGTTAACATCCCAACAATTAGTACAAACACTATTGCCCATTTTCATCCCTTCAGAGTGATTACTAATGAGGCATATTGATCCTTCTTGTTTAATATTAGTTGGGAGGCTAACATATTGAGGGTTTTTGTTAGGGTTATATTTAAGTTGGTTCCATCCTGAAAAGATGTTTAGTGGATAGCCTGCAGATTTCCATAAGTTAATAAATTTCTTTAAATAAATCTTATGCCTTCCTTTTTCACATTGTTGCTCTTTTTAACCTTAGTCTATTGGCTCTGATTACGTCACCTTTGCTCATGAGTCGCCAGGTATCTTTATGATACCGCCACGTGGTTCAAGTTCAGGTTATGATTAATAATACAGCACACCGCTTAGTAAGGATTAAAACAACAGTCATTTATTATATACAACAAGCAATATTAATACCCTAATACTACTTTCTATATAATAAACCTATCACTACTGGCCAATACTTAACTTAGGAAGAGCCCACCAGGTCAGGGAAACAAATGGCTTGTCCAATCAGATCTGGCCCGCGGGATTCAAAAGGCTGCTACAGGTCGGTGGCTAGGTGTCTCTACCGGATAGCGATCGCTGGATTCAAACTTACTGTTGCCGGTTGCTGTTCTTGCGAAGGTCTCGAGCAGGCGAAGAGGAGAGAGAGCGAGATCTGAACTTGGACCCTCACCTTTATAGGGCCCAGGGGCTTCCCGCCTCCCGGGGCGGCCCTTGACCCTGAGTCCCAAGTGATTAGATCTGTCCCCAATCTCTGGGGTCAATGTGTCCAATGGTGAGGCGATTCCTCGATCGGGGGGTGGTCGCTCACCTGTCTTTGTTTTGGCCACGGCAGGCGCCGACAGGTCTGGCCCGGTATTCAATTGCTAATATGTTGCAATTGTTCCCAGGGATAGCCAATTTAACTGTGGATGTCTGAATAGATGGGCTGCAAACAGTCCTGAATGCAACTGCAAATACCTGGGCTGATGGGCTGTTGATAGCCCTGAGTATCGATCTGGGCTAACTTCCCAGAGCCGAATATGCAATACTGTCTGCAGCTGCCTGCTTGTGTCTTCTTAGCTGCTTTTCCCAGCAGTCTTTCGGGTTAGCCATTTTAAACTGGGTTTTGGCCAGATTAATCGGAATGCAGCCATTTTACGTGGCTACAACATGAATATGTTCCAGAATGAACCACTACAGAGCGAGGGACACTTTGATAGATGTACCATTTTGCTGTTTCTGAAGCATTAGAAGGGATAGTTAAGAAGGGAATACCTTCTGAGTTAGTAGGGGTTGCAATGCATACCCAACAATTGGAAATGTTGACATTTTTAGCATCTCTCTTAGATGTGTAAAGGAATGTGTTCTCATTCAGTTCTGATACAACATTTAACAAGCCAATCAAATAACTGGAAATGAATATTACGGTAAACATTTTTACAGATCTTAATACGCGTGCTTCACATGTGATACGTGGATCCAACTTTTCTTTCCTTAGTATTGCTTAAAACATTGATATACTGATTAAAAATTGACATCATGATTACATAATTCAGTAATAAACAATTAATAATAATAATTTCATGTATACAAATAAAATGATTATACAGTAAAAAGTTGAGTATATGATTTAATAATAAATGGTAAAATGATTATCAAAATTGATTATGTAATTTAGTAATAAATTATTAATAATAATTCACTAATAAATGAATAATAATGCGGTAAATAATAGTTCAACAGAAACTTTTCATTTTGATGTTATTGGCTAGTGGTGCATATGAATTAATATGAACCATGTGGATTGGTGGGGCACTATGGGTAGGCATGCATTAGCCAAAGTATCTGATCAGCAACATTAGTACGTAAATGATGTGTCCAAATATGTAAAATAGGAACAGTCCCTTAATGATGTTAATTACTGTGCCACCCAACCAATTGGAAAGCCAACCACAAAGAGTGTAATCAAAGGGTTGGTCAAAGTTTTTTAAACTTTGTATTGGATGTGAATTGCCAAGTCTTTGACATCTTCTGGATTATACACAAAAGCCTGTTGAAAGGGTTAATTTTCCTGCAGAAACAAAAAGAGCCGTTTTGCTTGGAATGATGCCTTTCGCATCTTTCAAATGTTTTTTTTAATATATGTTATGGGCGAGGCATTTTCAGAACACAAAATACTGTTTATTCCATGAACTCAACTTAACATCTTCAATAAACATTGGATCTTTTAACACTCCTTACTTCAAAGATAACTCAGAAAATATTGCAACAGTAAATAACTCCTTAAAGTGTTCCTTCAAACTTCCAAACGACTTAACACCTTTAAACAGTATCACATCAGGTTAAAGGATATATATGTTTTCTGTAGAATGGCAGAGATATATTAGCTTGGTTGACTTCAGCTCCAGCACCTTGCTTTCTTCCTGCAGCTCTCTGGAACACAGACACACACAAACTGCTTTTTCCAACTGGCTTTCTCCCTTCAAGCAACTCACAGCAAACCAGAACTTCTCAAGCTGCTGTCTCAAACTGGCTTTCTCCTTTTAATCAGCTCACAGCAAAACAGCCAGGCCCATTTAAACCAAAGCAATTCTCCAATACAGGCCAGCAGCACGGTTCGATTCCTGTAACAGCCTCCCCGAACAGGCGCCGGAATGTGGCGACTAGGGGCTTTTCACAGTAACTTCATTTGAAGCCTACTTGTGACAATACGCAATTTCCATTCATTTCATTGGTGATCACAATTGTCAGGCAGTCAAATGCCTGTTGAAAGTCCGCTGTCCATTGAATTTTTTTACGTGAATCAGAGAAGAACGAGAGGAGATTTGTTAATGATCAAAATACAGCTGTATAGAACCTTGGTTAGGCCACATTTGGAATATTGCTTTCAATTCTGGTCGCCACATTACCAAAAGGATGTGGAGGCTTTAGAGAGGGTACAAAAGAGATTTACCAGGATGTTGCCTGGTATGGAGGGCATTAGCTATGCGAAGAGGCTGAATAAACTTGGGTTGTTCTCACTGGAATGACGGAGGTTGAGGGGCGACCTGATAAAGGTCTATAAAATTATGAGAGGCATAGACAGAGTGGATAGTCAGAGACTTTTTCCCAGGGTAGAGGGGTCAATTTCTAGTGGGCATCGGTTTAATGTGCGAGGGGCAAGGTTTAGAGGAGATGTACGAGGCAGGTGTTTTACACAGAGGGTAGTGGGTGCCTGGACCCTCAAGGTAGTGGGTGCCTCGACCCTCAACCCTCAAGAGTATTGAAAGTCAAAGTCAAGAGTATTGAAAGTCAAAGAGATCTAGGAATACAGGTCCACAGGTCATTGAAAGGGGCAACACAGGTGGAGAAGGTAGTCAAGAAGGCATACGGCATGCTGGCCTTCATTGGCCGGGGCATTGAGTATAAGAATTGGCAAGTCATGTTGCAGCTGTATAGAACCTTAGTTAGGCCACACTTGGAGTATAGTGTTCAATTCTGGTCGCCACACTACCAGAAGGATGTGGAGGCTTTAGAGAGGGTGCAGAAGAGATTTGCCAGAATGTTGCCTGGTATGGAGGGCATAAGCTATGAGGAGCGATTGAATAAACTCGGTTTGTTCTCACTGGAACGAAGGAGGTTGAGGGGCGACCTGATAGAGGTATACAAAATTATGAGGGGCATAGACAGAGTGGATAGTCAGAGGCTTTTCCCCAGGGTAGAGGGGTCAATTACTAGGGGGCATAGGTTTAAGGTGAGAGGGGCAAGGTTTAGAGTAGATGTACGAGGCAAGTTTTTTACGCAGAGGGTAGTGGGTGCCTGGAACTCGCTACCGGAGGAGGTAGTGGAAGCAGGGACGATAGGGACATTTAAGGGGCATCTTGACAAATATATGAATAGGATGGGAATAGAAGGATACGGACCCAGGAAGTGTAGAAGATTGTAGTTTAGTCGGGCAGTATGGTCGGCACGGGCTTGGAGGGCCGAAGGGCCTGTTCCTGTGCTGTACATTTCTTTGTTCTTTGTTCTTTGTTCTTTGGAACTCGCTGCCGGAGGAGGTGGTGGAATCAGGAACGATAGTGACGTTTCAGGGACATCTTGACAAATACATGAATAGGATGGAATTGGAGGGATACGGAACCCGGAAGTGTGGAAGATTTTAGTTTAGACAGGCAGCATGGTCGGCGGAAGCTTGGAGGGCCGAAGGGCCTGTTCCTGTGCTGTACATTTCTTTGTTCTTTGTTCTTTGTACTCAGCAGTGTGAGACTGGCACTAGGCATTGTCTTTACTGGGCAGTGTGAGACTGGCACTGGGCATTGTCTTTACTGGGCAGTGTGAGACTGGCACTGGGCATTGTCTTTACCTGACAGTGTGAGACTGGCACCGGGCATTGTCTTTACTGGGCAGTGTGAGACTGGCACTGGGCATTGTCTTTACTGGGCAGTGTGAGACTGGCACTGGGCATTGTCTTTACCTGACAGTGTGAGACTGGCACTGGGCATTGTCTTTATTGGGCAGTGTGAGACTGGCACTGGGCATTGTCTTTACCGGGCAGTGTGAGACTGGCACTGGGCATTGTCTTTACCTGACAGTGTGAGACTGGCACTGGGCATTGTCTTTACTGGGCAGTGTGAGACTGGCACTGGGCATTGTCTTTACTGGACAGTGTGAGACTGGCACTGGGCATTGTCTTTACCGGGCAGTGTGAGACTGGCACTGGGCATTGTCTTTACCTGACAGTGTGAGACTGGCACTGGGCATTGTCTTTACCTGACAGTGTGAGACTGGCACTGGGCATTGTCTTTACCGGGCAGTGTGAGACTGGCACTCAGTCCTGTCTTTACCTGACAGTGTGAGATGGGCACTGGGCATTGTCTTTACCGGGCAGTGTGAGACTGGCACTGGGCATTGTCTTTACCAGGCAGTGTTAGACTGGCACTGGGCATTGACTTTACCGGGCGGTGTGAGACTGGCACTGGGCTTTGTCTTAACCAGGCAGTGTGAGACTGGCACTGGGCATTGTCTTTACATGACGGTGTGAGACTGGCACTGGGCATTGACTTTAGCGAGTAGTGTGAGACTGGCACTGGGCATTGTCTTTACTAAGCAGTGTGAGACTGGCACTGGGCATTGTCTTTACCTGACAGTGTGAGACTGGCACTGGGCATTGTCTTTACCTGACAGTGTGAGACTGGCACTGGGCATTGTCTTTACTGGGCAGTGTGAGACTGGCACTGGGCATTGTCTTTACTGGGCAGTGTGAGACTGGCACTGGGCATTGTCTTTACCTGACAGTGTGAGACTGGCACTGGGCATTGTCTTTACCTGACAGTGTGAGACTGGCACTGGGCATTGTCTTTACTGGGCAGTGTGAGACTGGCACTGGGCATTTTCTTTACCTGACAGTGTGAGACTGGCACTGGGTACTGTCTTTACCTGACAGTGTGAGACTGGCACTGGGCATTGTCTTTACTTGGCAGTGTGAGACTGGCACTCAGTCCTGTATTTACCTGACAGTGTGAGACTGGCACTGGGTACTGTCTTTACCTGACAGTGTGAGACTGGCACTGGGTACTGTCTTTACCGGGCAGTGTGAGACTGGCACTGGGTACTGTCTTTACCTGACAGTGTGAGACTGGCACTGGGTACTGTCTTTACCGGGCAGTGTGAGACTGGCGCTGGGCATTGTCTTTACCGGGCAGTGTGAGACTGGCACTGGGCATTGTCTTTACCTGACAGTGTGAGACTGGCACTGGGTACTGTCTTTACTGAGCAGTGTGAAACTGGCACTGGGCATCGTCTTTACCAGGCAGTGTGATACTGGCACTGGGTACTGTCTTTACCTGACAGTGTGAGACTGGCACTCACACTGTCAGGTAAATACAGGACTGAGTGCCAGTCTCACACTGTCAGGTAAAGACAATGTCCAGTGCCAGTCTCACACTGTCAGGTAAAGACAGTACCCAGTGCCAGTATCACACTGTCAGGTAAATACAGGACTGAGACTGGCACTGGGTACTGTCTTTACTGGGCAGTGTGAGACTGGCACTGGGCATCGTCTTTACCAGGCAGTGTGATACTGGCACTGGGTACTGTCTTTACCTGACAGTGTGAGACTGGCACTGGGCATTGTCTTTACCTGACAGTGTGAGACTGGCACTTTGTACTGACTTTACCTGACAGTTGGAGACTGGCACTGGGCATTGTCTTTACCTGACAGTGTGAGACTGGCACTGGGTACTGTCTTTACCTGACAGTGTGAGACTGGCACCGGGCATTGTCTTTACTGGGCAGTGTGAGACTGGCACTGGGCATTGTCTTTACTGGGCAGTGTGAGACTGGCACTGGGCATTGTCTTTACCTGACAGTGTGAGACTGGCACTGGGCATTGTCTTTATTGGGCAGTGTGAGACTGGCACTGGGCATTGTCGTTACCGGGCAGTGTGAGACTGGCACTGGGCATTGTCTTTACCTGACAGTGTGAGACTGGCACTGGGCATTGTCTTTACTGGGCAGTGTGAGACTGGCACTGGGCATTGTCTTTACCGGACAGTGTGAGACTGGCACTGGGCATTGTCTTTACCGGGCAGTGTGAGACTGGCACTGGGCATTGTCTTTACCAGGCAGTGTGAGACTGGCACTCAGTCCTGTCTTTACCTGACAGTGTGAGATGGGCACTGGGCATTGTCTTTACCGGGCAGTGTGAGACTGGCACTGGGCATTGTCTTTACCAGGCAGTGTTAGACTGGCACTGGGCATTGACTTTACATGACGGTGTGAGACTGGCACTGGGCATTGACTTTAGCGAGTAGTGTGAGACTGGCACTGGGCATTGTCTTTACTAAGCAGTGTGAGACTGGCACTGGGCATTGTCTTTACCTGACAGTGTGAGACTGGCACTGGGCATTGTCTTTACCTGACAGTGTGAGACTGGCACTGGGCATTGTCTTTACTGGGCAGTGTGAGACTGGCACTGGGCATTGTCTTTACTGGGCAGTGTGAGACTGGCACTGGGCATTGTCTTTACCTGACAGTGTGAGACTGGCACTGGGCATTGTCTTTACCTGACAGTGTGAGACTGGCACTGGGCATTGTCTTTACTGGGCAGTGTGAGACTGGCACTGGGCATTTTCTTTACCTGACAGTGTGAGACTGGCACTGGGTACTGTCTTTACCTGACAGTGTGAGACTGGCACTGGGCATTGTCTTTACTTGGCAGTGTGAGACTGGCACTCAGTCCTGTATTTACCTGACAGTGTGAGACTGGCACTGGGTACTGTCTTTACCTGACAGTGTGAGACTGGCACTGGGTACTGTCTTTACCGGGCAGTGTGAGACTGGCACTGGGTACTGTCTTTACCTGACAGTGTGAGACTGGCACTGGGTACTGTCTTTACCGGGCAGTGTGAGACTGGCGCTGGGCATTGTCTTTACCGGGCAGTGTGAGACTGGCACTGGGCATTGTCTTTACCTGACAGTGTGAGACTGGCACTGGGTACTGTCTTTACTGAGCAGTGTGAAACTGGCACTGGGCATCGTCTTTACCAGGCAGTGTGATACTGGCACTGGGTACTGTCTTTACCTGACAGTGTGAGACTGGCACTCACACTGTCAGGTAAATACAGGACTGAGTGCCAGTCTCACACTGTCAGGTAAAGACAATGTCCAGTGCCAGTCTCACACTGTCAGGTAAAGACAGTACCCAGTGCCAGTATCACACTGTCAGGTAAATACAGGACTGAGACTGGCACTGGGTACTGTCTTTACTGGGCAGTGTGAGACTGGCACTGGGCATCGTCTTTACCAGGCAGTGTGATACTGGCACTGGGTACTGTCTTTACCTGACAGTGTGAGACTGGCACTGGGCATTGTCTTTACCTGACAGTGTGAGACTGGCACTTTGTACTGACTTTACCTGACAGTTGGAGACTGGCACTGGGCATTGTCTTTACCTGACAGTGTGAGACTGGCACTGGGTACTGTCTTTACCTGACAGTGTGAGACTGGCACCGGGCATTGTCTTTACTGGGCAGTGTGAGACTGGCACTGGGCATTGTCTTTACTGGGCAGTGTGAGACTGGCACTGGGCATTGTCTTTACCTGACAGTGTGAGACTGGCACTGGGCATTGTCTTTATTGGGCAGTGTGAGACTGGCACTGGGCATTGTCGTTACCGGGCAGTGTGAGACTGGCACTGGGCATTGTCTTTACCTGACAGTGTGAGACTGGCACTGGGCATTGTCTTTACTGGGCAGTGTGAGACTGGCACTGGGCATTGTCTTTACCGGACAGTGTGAGACTGGCACTGGGCATTGTCTTTACCGGGCAGTGTGAGACTGGCACTGGGCATTGTCTTTACCAGGCAGTGTGAGACTGGCACTCAGTCCTGTCTTTACCTGACAGTGTGAGATGGGCACTGGGCATTGTCTTTACCGGGCAGTGTGAGACTGGCACTGGGCATTGTCTTTACCAGGCAGTGTTAGACTGGCACTGGGCATTGACTTTACATGACGGTGTGAGACTGGCACTGGGCATTGACTTTACCGAGTAGTGTGAGACTGGCACTGGGCATTGTCTTTACTGGGCAGTGTGAGACTGGCACTGGGCATTGTCTTTACCTGACAGTGTGAGACTGGCACTGGGCATTGTCTTTACCTGACAGTGTGAGACGGGCACTGGGCATTGTCTTTACTGGGCAGTGTGAGACTGGCACTGGGCATTGTCTTTACCTGACAGTGTGAGACTGGCACTGGGCATTGTCTTTACCTGACAGTGTGAGACTGGCACTGGGCATTGTCTTTACTGGGCAGTGTGAGACTGGCACTGGGCATTTTCTTTACCTGACAGTGTGAGACTGGCACTGGGTACTGTCTTTACCTGACAGTGTGAGACTGGCACTGGGCATTGTCTTTACTTGGCAGTGTGAGACTGGCACTCAGTCCTGTATTTACCTGACAGTGTGAGACTGGCACTGGGTACTGTCTTTACCTGACAGTGTGAGACTGGCACTGGGTACTGTCTTTACCGGGCAGTGTGAGACTGGCACTGGGTACTGTCTTTACCTGACAGTGTGAGACTGGCACTGGGTACTGTCTTTACCGGGCAGTGTGAGACTGGCACTGGGCATTGTCTTTACCGGGCAGTGTGAGACTGGCACTGGGCATTGTCTTTACCTGACAGTGTGAGACTGGCACTGGATCCTGTCTTTACTGAGCAGTGTGAAACTGGCACTGGGCATCGACTTTACCAGGCAGTGTGATACTGGCACTGGGTACTGTCTTTACCTGACAGTGTGAGACTGGCACTCACACTGTCAGGTAAATACAGGACTGAGTGCCAGTCTCACACTGTCAGGTAAAGACAATGTCCAGTGCCAGTCTCACACTGTCAGGTAAAGACAGTACCCAGTGCCAGTATCACACTGTCAGGTAAATACAGGACTGAGACTGGCACTGGGTACTGTCTTTACTGGGCAGTGTGAGACTGGCACTGGGCATCGTCTTTACCAGGCAGTGTGATACTGGCACTGGGTACTGTCTTTACCTGACAGTGTGAGATTGGCACTGGGCATTGTTTTTACCTGACAGTGTGAGACTGGCACTGGGTACTGACTTTACCTGACAGTTGGAGACTGGCACTGGGCATTGTCTTTACCTGACAGTGTGAGACTGGCACTGGGTACTATCTTTACCTGACAGTGTGAGACTGGCACTGGGCATTGTCTTTACCTGACAGTGTGAGACTGGCACTGGGTACTGACTTTACCTGACAGTGTGAGACTGGCACTGGGCATTGTCTTTACCTGACAGTGTGAGACTGGCACTGGGTACTGACTTTACCTGACAGTTGGAGACTGGCACTGGGCATTGTCTTTACCTGACAGTGTGAGACTGGCACTGGGTACTGTCTTTACCTGACAGTGTGAGACTGGCACTGGGTACTGTCTTTACCTGACAGTGTGAGACTGGCACTGGGTACTGTCTTTACCGGGCAGTGTGAGACTGGCACTGGGTACTTACTGCCTTTACCTGACAGTGTGAGACTGGCACTGGGTACTGACTTTACCTGACAGTTGGAGACTGGCACTGGGCATTGCCTTTACCTGACAGTGTGAGACTGGCACTGGGTACTGACTTTACCTGACAGTTGGAGACTGGCACTGGGCATTGTCTTTACCGGGCAGTGTGAGACTGGCACTGGGTACTGCCTTTATCTGACAGTTGGAGACTGGCACTGGGTACTGTCTTTACTGGGCAGTGTGAGACTGGCACTGGGCATTGTCTTTACCTGACAGTGTGAGACTGGCACTCAGTCCTGTATTTACCTGACAGTGTGAGACTGTCACTGGGTACTGACTTTACCTGACAGTTGGAGACTGGCACTGGGCATTGTCTTTACCGGGCAGTGTGAGACTGGCACTGGGTACTGTCTTTACCTGACAGTGTGAGACTGGCACTGGGTACTGTCTTTACCGGGCAGTGTGAGACTGGCACTGGGCATTGTCTTTACCTGACAGTGTGAGACTGGCACTGGGAACTGACTTTACCGGGCAGTGTGAGACTGGCACTGGGCATTGTCTTTACCTGACAGTGTGAGACTGGCACTAGGTACTGTCTTTACCTGACAGTTGGAGACTGGCACTGGGTACTGTCTTTACCTGACAGTGTGAGACTGGCACTGGGTACTGTCTTTACCGGGCAGTGTGAGACTGGCACTGGGCATTGTCTTTACCTGACTGTGTGAGACTGGCACTGGGCATTGTCTTTACCTGACAGTGTGAGACTGGCACTGGGTACTGTCTTTACCTGACAGTGTGAGACTGGCACTGGGTACTGTCTTTACCTGACAGTGTGAGACTGGCACTGGGTACTGTCTTTACCGGGCAGTGTGAGACTGGCACTGGGCATTATCTTTACCGGGCAGTGTGAGACTGGCACTGGGCATTGTCTTTACCTGACAGTGTGAGACTGGCACTGGGCATTGTCTTTACCTGACAGTGTGAGACTGGCACTGGGCATTTTCTTTACCTGACAGTGTGAGACTGGCACTGGGTACTGTCTTTAGCGGGCAGTGTGAGACTGGCACTGGGCATTGTCTTTACCGGGCAGTGTGAGACTGGCACTGGGCATTGTCTTTACCGGGCAGTGTGAGACTGGCACTGGGCATTGTCTTTACCTGACAGTGTGAGACTGGCACTGGGCATTTTCTTTACCTGACAGTGTGAGACTGGCACTGGGTACTGTCTTTACCTGACAATGTGAAACTGGCACTGGGCATTGTCTTTACCTGACATTGTGAGACTGGCACTGGGTACTGTATTTACCGGGCAGTGTGAGACTGGCACTGGGTACTGTCTTTACCGGGCAGTGTGAGACTGGCACTGGGCATTGTCTTTACCTGACAGTGTGAGTCTGGCACTGGGTACTGACTTTACCTCACAGTTGGAGACTGGCACTGGGCATTGTCTTTACCGGGCAGTGTGAGACTGGCACTGGGCATTTTCTTTACCTGACAGTGTGAGACTGGCACTGGGTACTGTCTTTACCTGACAGTGTGAGACTGGCACTGGGTACTGTCTTTACCTGACAGTGTGAGACTGGCACTGGGTACTGTCTTTACCTGACAGTGTGAGACTGGCATTGGGCATTGTCTTTACCTGACAGTGTGAGACTGGCACTGGGTACTGTCTTTACCTGACAGTTAGAGACTGGCACTGGGCATTGTCTTTACCTGACAGTGTGAGACTGGCACTGGGTACTGTCTTTACCGGGCAGTGTGAGACTGGCACTGGGTACTGTCTTTACCTGACAGTGTGAGACTGGCACTGGGTACTGTCTTTACCGGGCAGTGTGAGACTGGCACTGGGTACTGTCTTTACCTGACAGTGTGAGACTGGCACTGGGTACTGACTTTACCTGACAGTTGGAGACTGGCACTGGGCATTGTCTTCACCGGGCAGTGTGAGACTGCCACTGGGCATTGTCTTTACCTGACAGTGTGAGACTGACACTGGGTACTGACTTTACCTGACAGTTGGAGACTGGCACTGGGCATTGTCTTCACCGGGCAGTGTGAGACTGGCACTGGGCATTGTCTTTACCTGACAGTGTGAGACTGGCACTGGGTACTGTCTTTACCTGACAATGTGAGACTGGCACTGGGTACTGTCTTTACCTGACAGTGTGAGACTGGCACTGGGTACTGTCTTTACCGGGCAGTGTGAGACTGGCACTGGGCATTGTCTTTACCTGACAGTGTGAGACTGGCACTGGGTACTGACTTTACCTGACAGTTGGAGACTGGCACTGGGCATTGTCTTTACCGGGCAGTGTGAGACTGGCACTGGGCATTGTCTTTACCTGACAGTGTGAGACTGGCACTGGGTACTGTCTTTTCTGGGCAGTGTGAGACTGGCACTGGGCATTGTCTTTACCTGACAGTGTGAGACTGGCACTCAGCCCTGTATTTACCTGACAGTGTGAGACTGGCACTGGGTACTGTCTTTACCGGGCAGTGTGAGACTGGCACTGGGCATTGTCTTTACCGGGCAGTGTGAGACTGGCACTGGGCATTGTCTTTACCTGACAGTGTGAGACTGGCACTGGGTACTGACTTTACCTGACAGTGTGAGACTGGCACTGGGCATTGTCTTTCCCTGGCAGTGTGAGACTGGCACTGGGTACTGTCTTTACCTGACAGTGGGAGACTGGCACTGGGTACTGTCTTTACCGGGCAGTGTGAGACTGGCACTGGGCACTGTCTTTACCGGGCAGTGTGAGTCTAGCACTGGGCAATGTCTTTACCTGACAGTGTGAGACTGGCACTGGGTACTGACTTTACCTGACAGTTGGAGACTGGCACTGGGCAATATCTTTACCTGACAGTGTGAGACTGGCACTGGGTACTGACTTTATCTGACAGTTGGAGACTGGCACTGGGCATTGTCTTTACCGGGCAGTGTGAGACTGGCACTGGGCATTGTCTTCACCTGACAGTGTGAGACTGGCACTGGGTACTGTATTTACTGGGCAGTGTGAAACTGGCACTGGGCATTGTCTTTACCTGACAGTGTGAGACTGGCACTCAGCCCTGTATTTACCTGACAGTGTGAGACTGGCACTGGGCATTGTCTTTACCTGACAGTGTGAGACTGGCACTGGGTACTGTCTTTACCGGGTAGTGTGAGACTGGCACTGGGTACAGTCTTTACCTGACAGTGTGAGACTGGCACTGGGCATTGTCTTTACTTGGCAGTGTGAGACTGGCACTCAGTCCTGTATTTACCTGACAGTGTGAGACTGGCACTGGGTACTGTCTTTACCTGACAGTGTGAGACTGGAACTGGGTACTGTCTTTACCGGGCAGTGTGAGACTGGCACTGGGTACTGTCTTTACCTGACAGTGTGAGACTGGCACTGGGTACTGACTTTACCTGACAGTGTGAGACTGGCACTGGGTACTGTCTTTACCGGGCAGTGTGAGACTGGCACTGGGTACTGTCTTTACCTGACAATGTGAGACTGGCACTGGGTACTGTCTTTACCGGGCAGTGTGAGACTGGCACTGGGTACTGTCTTTACCTGACAGTGTGAGACTGGCACTGGGTACTGACTTTACCTGACAGTTGGAGACTGGCACTGGGCATTGTCTTCACCGGGCAGTGTGAGACTGGCACTGGGCATTGTCTTTACCTGACAGTGTGAGACTGGCACTGGGTACTGACTTTACCTGACAGTTGGAGACTGGCACTGGGCATTGTCTTCACCGGGCAGTGTGAGACTGGCACTGGGCATTGTCTTTACCTGATAGTGTGAGACTGGCACTGGGTACTGTCTTTACCGGGCAGTGTGAGACTGGCACTGGGTACTGTCTTTACCTGACAGTGTGAGACTGGCACTGGGTACTGTCTTTACCTGACAGTGTGAGACTGGCATTGGGTACTGTCTTTACCGGGCAGTGTGAGACTGGCACTGGGCATTGTCTTGACCTGACAGTGTGAGACTGGCAATGGGTACTGACTTTACCTGACAGTTGGAGACTGGCACTGGGCATTGGCTTTACCGGGCAGTGTGAGACTGGCACTGGGCATTGTCTTTACCTGACAGTGTGAGACTGGCACTGGGTACTGTCTTTACTCGGCAGTGTGAGACTGGCACTGGGCATTGTCTTTACCTGACAGTGTGAGACTGGCACTGGGCATTGTCTTTACCGGGCAGTGTGAGACTGGCACTGGGCATTGTCCTTACCTGACAGTGTGAGACTGGCACTGGGTACTGTCTTTACTCGGCAGTGTGAGACTGGCACTGGGCATTGTATTTACCTGACAGTGTGAGACTGGCACTGGGTACTGTCTTTACCGGGCAGTGTGAAACTGGCACTGGGCATTGTCTTTACCGGGCAGTGTGAGACTGGCACTGGGTACTGTCTTTACCTGACAGTGTGAGAGTGGCACTGGGCATTGTCTTTACCTGACGGTGTGAGACTGGCACTGGGCATTGTCTTTACCTGACAGTGTGAGACTGGCACTGGGCATTGTCTTTACCGGGCAGTGTGAGACTGGCACTGGGCATTGTCTTTACCTGACAGTGTGAGACTGGCACTGGGCATTGTCTTTACCTGACAGTGTGAGACTGGCACTGGGCATTGTCTTTGTACCTGGCAGTGTGGGACTGGCTCTCAGACCTGCCTTTACCTGACAGTGTGAGACTGGCACTGGGTGCTATCTTTGTACCCGGCAGTGTGAGACTGGCACTCAGACCTGCCTTTACCTGACAGTGTGAGACTGGCACTGAGTACTGTCTTTCTACCCAGCAGTGTGAGACTGGCACTGGGCATTGTCTTTACCTGACAGTGTGAGACGGGCACTGGGTACTGTATTTACCGGGCAGTGTGAGACTGGCACTGGGTATTGTCTTTACCGGGCAGTGTGAGACTGGCACTGGGCATTGTCTTTACCTGACAGCGTGAGACTGGCACTGGGTACTGTCTTTACCTGACACTGTGAGACTGGCACTGGGCATTGTCTTTACATGACAGTGTGAGACGGGCACTGGGTACTGTCTTTACCGGGCAGTGTGAGACTGGCACTGGACATTGTCTTTACCGGGCAGTGTGAGACTGGCACTGGGCATTGTCTTTACCTGACAGTGTGAGACTGGCACTGGGTACTGTCTTTACCTGACGGTGTGAGACTGGCACTGGGCATTGCCTTTACCTGACAGTGTGAGACTGGCACTGGGCATTGTCTTTACCGGGCAGTGTGAGACTGGCACTAGGTACTGTCTTTACCTGACGGTGTGAGACTGGCACTGGGCATTGTCTTTACCGGGCAGTGTGAGACTGGCACTGGGCATTGTCTTTACCTGACAGTGTGAGACTGGCACTGGGTACTGACTTGACCTGACAGTTGGAGACTGGCACTGGGCATTGTCTTTACCTGACAGTGTGAGACTGGCACTGGATACTGTCTTTACCTGACAGTGTGAGACTGGCACTGGGTACTGACTTGACCTGACAGTGTGAGACTGGCACTGGGCATTGTCTTTACCGGGCAGTGTGAGACTGGCACTCGGTACTGTCTTTACCTGACGGTGTGAGACTGACACCTGGTACTGTCTTTATCTGACAGTGTGAGACTGGCACTGGGCATTGTCTTTATCTGACAGTGTGAGACTGGCACTGGGTACTGTCTTTACCTGGCAGTGTGCGACTGGCACTGGGTACTGTCTTTACCTGGCATTGTGTGACTGGCACTGGGTGCTGTCTTTACCTGACAGTGTGAGACTGGCACTGGGCATTGTCTTTACCTGACAGTGTGAGACTGGCACTGGGCATTGTCTTTACCTGGCAGTGTGCGACTGGCACTGGGCATTGTCTTTACCGGGCAGTGTGAGACTGGCACTGGGTACTGTCTTTACCTGATAGTGTGAGACTGGCACTGGGTACTGTCTTTACCGGGCAGTGTGAGACTGGCACTGGGTACTGTCTTTACCTGACAGTGTGAGACTGGAACTGGGTACTGTCTTTACCTGATAGTGTGAGACTGGCACTGGGTACTGTCTTTATCGGGCAGTGTGAGACTGGCACTGGGTACTGTCTTTACCTGACATTGTGAGACTGGCACTGGGCATTGTCTTTACCGTGCAGTGTGTGACTGGCACTGGGCATTGTCTTTACCTGACAGTGTGAGACTGGCACTGGGTACTGAATTTACCTGACAGTTGGAGACTGGCACCGGGCATTGTCTTTACCTGACAGTGTGAGACTAGCACTGGGTACTGACTTTACCTGACAGTTGGTGACTGGCACTGGGCATTGTCTTTACCGGGCAGTGTGAGACTGGCACTGGGCATTGTCAATACCTGACAGTGTGAGACTGGCACTCAGTCCTGTATTTACCTGACAGTGTGAGACTGGCACTCAGTCCTGTCTTTACCTGACAGTGTGAGACTGGCACTGGGCATTGTCTTTACCCGGCAGTGTGAGACTGGCACTCAGACCTGCCTTTACCTGACAGTGTGAGACTGGCACTGAGTACTGTCTTTCTACCCAGCAGTGTGAGACTGGCACTGGGCATTGTCTTTACCTGACAATGTGAGACGGGCACTGGGTACTGTCTTTACCGGGCAGTGTGAGACTTGCACTGGGCATTGTCTTTACCGGGCAGTGTGAGACTGGCACTGGGCATTGTCTTTACCTGACAGCGTGAGACTGGCACTGGGTACTGTCTTTACCTGACACTGTGAGACTGGCACTGGGCATTGTCTTTACATGACAGTGTGAGACTGGCACTGGGCATTGTCTTTACCGGGAAGTGTGAGACTGGCACTGGGCATTGTCTTTACCTGACAGTGTGAGACTGGCACTGGGTACTGTCTTTACCGGGCAGTGTGAGACTGGCACTGGTTACTGTCTTTACCTGACAGTGTGAGACTGGCACTGGGTACTGACTTTACCTGACAGTTGGAGACTGGCACTGGGCATTGTCTTCACCGGGCAGTGTGAGACTGGCACTGGGCATTGTCTTTACCTGACAGTGTGAGACTGACACTGGGTACTGACTTTACCTGACAGTTGGAGACTGGCACTGGGCATTGTCTTCACCGGGCAGTGTGAGACTGGCACTGGGCATTGTCTTTACCTGACAGTGTGAGACTGGCACTGGGTACTGTCTTTACCTGACAATGTGAGACTGGCACTGGGTACTGTCTTTACCTGACAGTGTGAGACTGGCACTGGGTACTGTCTTTACCGGGCAGTGTGAGACTGGCACTGGGCATTGTCTTTACCTGACAGTGTGAGACTGGCACTGGGTACTGACTTTACCTGTCAGTTGGAGACTGGCACTGGGCATTGTCTTTACCGGGCAGTGTGAGACTGGCACTGGGCATTGTCTTTACCTGACAGTGTGAGACTGGCACTGGGTACTGTCTTTTCTGGGCAGTGTGAGACTGGCACTGGGCATTGTCTTTACCTGACAGTGTGAGACTGGCACTCAGCCCTGTATTTACCTGACAGTGTGAGACTGGCACTGGGTACTGTCTTTACCGGGCAGTGTGAGACTGGCACTGGGCATTGTCTTTACCGGGCAGTGTGAGACTGGCACTGGGCATTGTCTTTACCTGACAGTGTGAGACTGGCACTGGGTACTGACTTTACCTGACAGTGTGAGACTGGCACTGGGCATTGTCTTTCCCTGGCAGTGTGAGACTGGCACTGGGTACTGTCTTTACCTGACAGTGGGAGACTGGCACTGGGTACTGTCTTTACCGGGCAGTGTGAGACTGGCACTGGGCACTGTCTTTACCGGGCAGTGTGAGTCTAGCACTGGGCAATGTCTTTACCTGACAGTGTGAGACTGGCACTGGGTACTGACTTTACCTGACAGTTGGAGACTGGCACTGGGCAATGTCTTTACCTGACAGTGTGAGACTGGCACTGGGTACTGACTTTATCTGACAGTTGGAGACTGGCACTGGGCATTGTCTTTACCGGGCAGTGTGAGACTGGCACTGGGCATTGTCTTCACCTGACAGTGTGAGACTGGCACTGGGTACTGTATTTACTGGGCAGTGTGAAACTGGCACTGGGCATTGTCTTTACCTGACAGTGTGAGACTGGCACTCAGCCCTGTATTTACCTGACAGTGTGAGACTGGCACTGGGCATTGTCTTTACCTGACAGTGTGAGACTGGCACTGGGTACTGTCTTTACCGGGCAGTGTGAGACTGGCACTGGGTACAGTCTTTACCTGACAGTGTGAGACTGGCACTGGGCATTGTCTTTACTTGGCAGTGTGAGACTGGCACTCAGTCCTGTATTTACCTGACAGTGTGAGACTGGCACTGGGTACTGTCTTTACCTGACAGTGTGAGACTGGAACTGGGTACTGTCTTTACCGGGCAGTGTGAGACTGGCACTGGGTACTGTCTTTACCTGACAGTGTGAGACTGGCACTGGGTACTGACTTTACCTGACAATGTGAGACTGGCACTGGGTACTGTCTTTACCGGGCAGTGTGAGACTGGCACTGGGTACTGTCTTTACCTGACAATGTGAGACTGGCACTGGGTACTGTCTTTACCGGGCAGTGTGAGACTGGCACTGGGTACTGTCTTTACCTGACAGTGTGAGACTGGCACTGGGTACTGACTTTACCTGACAGTTGGAGACTGGCACTGGGCATTGTCTTCACCGGGCAGTGTGAGACTGGCACTGGGCATTGTCTTTACCTGACAGTGTGAGACTGGCACTGGGTACTGACTTTACCTGACAGTTGGAGACTGGCACTGGGCATTGTCTTCACCGGGCAGTGTGAGACTGGCACTGGGCATTGTCTTTACCTGACAGTGTGAGACTGGCACTGGGTACTGTCTTTACCGGGCAGTGTGAGACTGGCACTGGGTACTGTCTTTACCTGACAGTGTGAGACTGGCACTGGGTACTGTCTTTACCTGACAGTGTGAGACTGGCATTGGGTACTGTCTTTACCGGGCAGTGTGAGACTGGCACTGGGCATTGTCTTTACCTGACAGTGTGAGACTGGCAATGGGTACTGACTTTACCTGACAGTTGGAGACTGGCACTGGGCATTGGCTTTACCGGGCAGTGTGAGACTGGCACTGGGCATTGTCTTTACCTGACAGTGTGAGACTGGCACTGGGTACTGTCTTTACTCGGCAGTGTGAGACTGGCACTGGGCATTGTCTTTACCTGACAGTGTGAGACTGGCACTGGGCATTGTCTTTACCGGGCAGTGTGAGACTGGCACTGGGCATTGTCCTTACCTGACAGTGTGAGACTGGCACTGGGTACTGTCTTTACTCGGCAGTGTGAGACTGGCACTGGGCATTGTATTTACCTGACAGTGTGAGACTGGCACTGGGTACTGTCTTTACCGGGCAGTGTGAAACTGGCACTGGGCATTGTCTTTACCGGGCAGTGTGAGACTGGCACTGGGTACTGTCTTTACCTGACAGTGTGAGAGTGGCACTGGGCATTGTCTTTACCTGACGGTGTGAGACTGGCACTGGGCATTGTCTTTACCTGACAGTGTGAGACTGGCACTGGGCATTGTCTTTACCGGGCAGTGTGAGACTGGCACTGGGCATTGTCTTTACCTGACAGTGTGAGACTGGCACTGGGCATTGTCTTTACCTGACAGTGTGAGACTGGCACTGGGCATTGTCTTTGTACCTGGCAGTGTGGGACTGGCTCTCAGACCTGCCTTTACCTGACAGTGTGAGACTGGCACTGGGTGCTATCTTTGTACCCGGCAGTGTGAGACTGGCACTCAGACCTGCCTTTACCTGACAGTGTGAGACTGGCACTGAGTACTGTCTTTCTACCCAGCAGTGTGAGACTGGCACTGGGCATTGTCTTTACCTGACAGTGTGAGACGGGCACTGGGTACTGTATTTACCGGGCAGTGTGAGACTGGCACTGGGTATTGTCTTTACCGGGCAGTGTGAGACTGGCACTGGGCATTGTCTTTACCTGACAGCGTGAGACTGGCACTGGGTACTGTCTTTACCTGACACTGTGAGACTGGCACTGGGCATTGTCTTTACATGACAGTGTGAGACGGGCACTGGGTACTGTCTTTACCGGGCAGTGTGAGACTGGCACTGGACATTGTCTTTACCGGGCAGTGTGAGACTGGCACTGGGCATTGTCTTTACCTGACAGTGTGAGACTGGCACTGGGTACTGTCTTTACCTGACGGTGTGAGACTGGCACTGGGCATTGCCTTTACCTGACAGTGTGAGACTGGCACTGGGCATTGTCTTTACCGGGCAGTGTGAGACTGGCACTAGGTACTGTCTTTACCTGACGGTGTGAGACTGGCACTGGGCATTGTCTTTACCGGGCAGTGTGAGACTGGCACTGGGCATTGTCTTTACCTGACAGTGTGAGACTGGCACTGGGTACTGACTTGACCTGACAGTTGGAGACTGGCACTGGGCATTGTCTTTACCTGACAGTGTGAGACTGGCACTGGATACTGTCTTTACCTGACAGTGTGAGACTGGCACTGGGTACTGACTTGACCTGACAGTGTGAGACTGGCACTGGGCATTGTCTTTACCGGGCAGTGTGAGACTGGCACTCGGTACTGTCTTTACCTGACGGTGTGAGACTGACACCTGGTACTGTCTTTATCTGACAGTGTGAGACTGGCACTGGGCATTGTCTTTATCTGACAGTGTGAGACTGGCACTGGGTACTGTCTTTACCTGGCAGTGTGCGACTGGCACTGGGTACTGTCTTTACCTGGCATTGTGTGACTGGCACTGGGTGCTGTCTTTACCTGACAGTGTGAGACTGGCACTGGGCATTGTCTTTACCTGACAGTGTGAGACTGGCACTGGGCATTGTCTTTACCTGGCAGTGTGCGACTGGCACTGGGCATTGTCTTTACCGGGCAGTGTGAGACTGGCACTGGGTACTGTCTTTACCTGATAGTGTGAGACTGGCACTGGGTACTGTCTTTACCGGGCAGTGTGAGACTGGCACTGGGTACTGTCTTTACCTGACAGTGTGAGACTGGAACTGGGTACTGTCTTTACCTGATAGTGTGAGACTGGCACTGGGTACTGTCTTTATCGGGCAGTGTGAGACTGGCACTGGGTACTGTCTTTACCTGACATTGTGAGACTGGCACTGGGCATTGTCTTTACCGTGCAGTGTGTGACTGGCACTGGGCATTGTCTTTACCTGACAGTGTGAGACTGGCACTGGGTACTGAATTTACCTGACAGTTGGAGACTGGCACCGGGCATTGTCTTTACCTGACAGTGTGAGACTAGCACTGGGTACTGACTTTACCTGACAGTTGGTGACTGGCACTGGGCATTGTCTTTACCGGGCAGTGTGAGACTGGCACTGGGCATTGTCAATACCTGACAGTGTGAGACTGGCACTCAGTCCTGTATTTACCTGACAGTGTGAGACTGGCACTCAGTCCTGTCTTTACCTGACAGTGTGAGACTGGCACTGGGCATTGTCTTTACCCGGCAGTGTGAGACTGGCACTCAGACCTGCCTTTACCTGACAGTGTGAGACTGGCACTGAGTACTTTCTTTCTACCCAGCAGTGTGAGACTGGCACTGGGCATTGTCTTTACCTGACAGTGTGAGACGGGCACTGGGTACTGTCTTTACCGGGCAGTGTGAGACTTGCACTGGGCATTGTCTTTACCGGGCAGTGTGAGACTGGCACTGGGCATTGTCTTTACCTGACAGCGTGAGACTGGCACTGGGTACTGTCTTTACCTGACACTGTGAGACTGGCACTGGGCATTGTCTTTACATGACAGTGTGAGACTGGCACTGGGCATTGTCTTTACCGGGAAGTGTGAGACTGGCACTGGGCATTGTCTTTACCTGACAGTGTGAGACTGGCACTGGGTACTGTCTTTACATGACAGTGTGAGACTGGCACTGGGCATTGCCTTTACATGACAGTGTGAGACTGGCACTGGGCATTGTCTTTACCGGGCAGTGTGAGACTGGCACTAGGTACTGTCTTTACCTGACGGTGTGAGACTGGCACTGGGCATTGTCTTTACCGGGCAGTGTGAGACTGGCACTGGGCATTGTCTTTACCTGACAGTGTGAGACTGGCACTGGGTACTGACTTGACCTGACAGTTGGAGACTGGCACTGGGCATTGTCTTTACCTGACAGTGTGAGACTGGCACTGGATACTGTCTTTACCTGACAGTGTGAGACTGGCACTGGGTACTGTCTTTACCTGACAGTGTGAGACTGGCACTGGGCATTGACTTTACCGGGCAGTGTGAGACTGGCACTGGGTACTGTCTTTACCTGACGGTGTGAGACTGGCACCTGGTACTGTCTTTATCTGACAGTGTGAGACTGGCAGTGGGCATTGTCTTTATCTGACAGTGTGAGACTGGCACTGGGTACTGTCTTTACCTGGCAGTGTGCGACTGGCACTGGGTACTGTCTTTACCTGGCAGTGTGCGACTGGCACTGGGTGCTGTCTTTACCTGACAGTGTGAGACTGGCACTGGGCATTGTCTTTACCTGACAGTGTGAGACTGGCACTGGGCATTGTCTTTACCTGGCAGTGTGCGACTGGCACTGGGCATTGTCTTTACCGGGCAGTGTGAGACTGGCACTGGATACTGTCTTTACCTGACAGTGTGAGACTGGCACTGGGTACTGACTTGACCTGACAGTGTGAGACTGGCACTGGGCATTGTCTTTACCGGGCAGTGTGAGACTGGCACTCGGTACTGTCTTTACCTGACGGTGTGAGACTGACACCTGGTACTGTCTTTATCTGACAGTGTGAGACTGGCACTGGGCATTGTCTTTATCTGACAGTGTGAGACTGGCACTGGGTACTGTCTTTACCTGGCAGTGTGCGACTGGCACTGGGTACTGTCTTTACCTGGCATTGTGCGACTGGCACTGGGTGCTGTCTTTACCTGACAGTGTGAGACTGGCACTGGGCATTGTCTTTACCTGACAGTGTGAGACTGGCACTGGGCATTGTCTTTACCTGGCAGTGTGCGACTGGCACTGGGCATTGTCTTTACCGGGCAGTGTGAGACTGGCACTGGGTACTGTCTTTACCTGACAGTGTGAGACTGGCACTGGGTACTGTCTTTACCTGATAGTGTGAGACTGGCACTGGGTACTGTCTTTACCGGGCAGTGTGAGACTGGCACTGGGTACTGTCTTTACCTGACAGTGTGAGACTGGAACTGGGTACTGTCTTTACCTGATAGTGTGAGACTGGCACTGGGTACTGTCTTTATCGGGCAGTGTGAGACTGGCACTGGGCATTGTCTTTACCTGACAGTGTGAGACTGGCACTGGGCATTGTCTTTATCTGACAGTGTGAGACTGGCACTGGGTACTGTCTTTACCTGGCAGTGTGCGACTGGCACTGGGTACTGTCTTTACCTGGCATTGTGCGACTGGCACTGGGTGCTGTCTTTACCTGACAGTGTGAGACTGGCACTGGGCATTGTCTTTACCTGACAGTGTGAGACTGGCACTGGGCATTGCCTTTACATGACAGTGTGAGACTGGCACTGGGCATTGTCTTTACCGGGCAGTGTGAGACTGGCACTAGGTACTGTCTTTACCTGACGGTGTGAGACTGGCACTGGGCATTGTCTTTACCGGGCAGTGTGAGACTGGCACTGGGCATTGTCTTTACCTGACAGTGTGAGACTGGCACTGGGTACTGACTTGACCTGACAGTTGGAGACTGGCACTGGGCATTGTCTTTACCTGACAGTGTGAGACTGGCACTGGATACTGTCTTTACCTGACAGTGTGAGACTGGCACTGGGTACTGTCTTTACCTGACAGTGTGAGACTGGCACTGGGCATTGACTTTACCGGGCAGTGTGAGACTGGCACTGGGTACTGTCTTTACCTGACGGTGTGAGACTGGCACCTGGTACTGTCTTTATCTGACAGTGTGAGACTGGCAGTGGGCATTGTCTTTATCTGACAGTGTGAGACTGGCACTGGGTACTGTCTTTACCTGGCAGTGTGCGACTGGCACTGGGTACTGTCTTTACCTGGCAGTGTGCGACTGGCACTGGGTGCTGTCTTTACCTGACAGTGTGAGACTGGCACTGGGCATTGTCTTTACCTGACAGTGTGAGACTGGCACTGGGCATTGTCTTTACCTGGCAGTGTGCGACTGGCACTGGGCATTGTCTTTACCGGGCAGTGTGAGACTGGCACTGGATACTGTCTTTACCTGACAGTGTGAGACTGGCACTGGGTACTGACTTGACCTGACAGTGTGAGACTGGCACTGGGCATTGTCTTTACCGGGCAGTGTGAGACTGGCACTCGGTACTGTCTTTACCTGACGGTGTGAGACTGACACCTGGTACTGTCTTTATCTGACAGTGTGAGACTGGCACTGGGCATTGTCTTTATCTGACAGTGTGAGACTGGCACTGGGTACTGTCTTTACCTGGCAGTGTGCGACTGGCACTGGGTACTGTCTTTACCTGGCATTGTGCGACTGGCACTGGGTGCTGTCTTTACCTGACAGTGTGAGACTGGCACTGGGCATTGTCTTTACCTGACAGTGTGAGACTGGCACTGGGCATTGTCTTTACCTGGCAGTGTGCGACTGGCACTGGGCATTGTCTTTACCGGGCAGTGTGAGACTGGCACTGGGTACTGTCTTTACCTGACAGTGTGAGACTGGCACTGGGTACTGTCTTTACCTGATAGTGTGAGACTGGCACTGGGTACTGTCTTTACCGGGCAGTGTGAGACTGGCACTGGGTACTGTCTTTACCTGACAGTGTGAGACTGGAACTGGGTACTGTCTTTACCTGATAGTGTGAGACTGGCACTGGGTACTGTCTTTATCGGGCAGTGTGAGACTGGCACTGGGCATTGTCTTTACCTGACAGTGTGAGACTGGCACTGGGTACTGTCTTTACTGAGCAGTGTGAGACTGGCACTGGGTACTGACTTTACCTGACAGTGTGAGACTGGCACTGGGCATTGACTTTACCGGGCAGTGTGAGCCTGGCACTGGGTACTGTCTTTACCTGACGGTGTGAGACTGGCACCTGGTACTGTCTTTATCTGACAGTGTGAGACTGGCAGTGGGCATTGTCTTTATCTGACAGTGTGAGACTGGCACTGGGTACTGTCTTTACCTGGCAGTGTGCGACTGGCACTGGGTACTGTCTTTACCTGGCAGTGTGCGACTGGCACTGGGTGCTGTCTTTACCTGACAGTGTGAGACTGGCACTGGGCATTGTCTTTACCTGACAGTGTGAGACTGGCACTGGGCATTGTCTTTACCTGGCAGTGTGCGACTGGCACTGGGCATTGTCTTTACCGGGCAGTGTGAGACTGGCACTGGATACTGTCTTTACCTGACAGTGTGAGACTGGCACTGGGTACTGACTTGACCTGACAGTGTGAGACCGGCACTGGGCATTGTCTTTACCGGGCAGTGTGAGACTGGCACTCGGTACTGTCTTTACCTGACGGTGTGAGACTGACACCTGGTACTGTCTTTATCTGACAGTGTGAGACTGGCACTGGGCATTGTCTTTATCTGACAGTGTGAGACTGGCACTGGGTACTGTCTTTACCTGGCAGTGTGCGACTGGCACTGGGTACTGTCTTTACCTGGCATTGTGCGACTGGCACTGGGTGCTGTCTTTACCTGACAGTGTGAGACTGGCACTGGGCATTGTCTTTACCTGACAGTGTGAGACTGGCACTGGGCATTGTCTTTACCTGGCAGTGTGCGACTGGCACTGGGCATTGTCTTTACCGGGCAGTGTGAGACTGGCACTGGGTACTGTCTTTACCTTACAGTGTGAGACTGGCACTGGGTACTGTCTTTACCTGATAGTGTGAGACTGGCACTGGGTACTGTCTTTACCGGGCAGTGTGAGACTGGCACTGGGTACTGTCTTTACCTGACAGTGTGAGACTGGAACTGGGTACTGTCTTTACCTGATAGTGTGAGACTGGCACTGGGTACTGTCTTTATCGGGCAGTGTGAGACTGGCACTGGGCATTGTCTTTACCTGACAGTGTGAGACTGGCACTGGGCATTGTCTTTACCGGGCAGTGTGTGACTAGCACTGGGCATTGTCTTTACCTGACAGTGTGAGACTGGCACTGGGTACTGACTTTACCTGACAGTTGGAGACTGGCACTGGGCATTGTCTTTACCGGGTAGTGTGAGACTGGCACTGGGCATTGTCTTTACCTGACAGTGTGAGACTGGCACTGGGTACTGTCTTTACCTGACAGTGTGAGACTGGCACTGGGTACTGTCTTTACTGAGCAGTGTGAGACTGGCACTGGGTACTGACTTTACCTGACAGTTGGTGACTGGCACTGGGCATTGTCTTTACCGGGCAGTGTGAGACTTGCACTGGGCATTGTCTTAACCTGACAGTGTGAGACTGGCACTGGGTACTGTCTTTACCTGACAGTGTGAGACTGGCACTCAGTCCTGTATTTACCTGACAGTGTGAGACTGGCACGCAGTCCTGTCTTTACCTGACAGTGTGAGACTGGCACTGGGCATTGTCTTTACCGGGCAGTGTGAGACTGGCACTGGGCATTGTCTTTACCTGACAGTATGAGACTGGCACTGGGCATTGTCTTTACCGGGCAGTGTGAGACTGGCACTGGGCATTGTCTTTACCTGACAGTGTGAGACTGGCACTGGGCATTGTCTTTACCGGGCAGTGTGAGACTGGCACTGGTCATTGTCTTTTCCTGACAGTATGAGACTGGCACTGGGCATTGTCTTTACCTGACAGTTGGAGACTGGCACTGGGCATTGTCTTTACCTGACGGTGTGAGACTGGCACTGGGCATTGTCATTACCTGGCAGTGTGCGACTGGCACTGGGCATTGTCTTTACCGGGCAGTGTGAGACTGGCACTGGGCATTGTCTTTACCTGACAGTGTGAGACTGGCACTGGGCATTGTCTTTACCTGACTGTGAGAGACTGGCACTGGGTACTGTCTTTGTACCTGGCAGTGTGGGACTGGCTCTCAGACCTGCCTTTACATGACAGTGTGAGACTGGCACTGGGTGCTGTCTTTTGTACCTGGCAGTGTGAGACTGGCACTCAGACCTGCCTTTACCTGACAGTGTGAGACTGACACTGAGTACTGTCTTTGAAACCCAGCAGTGTGAGACGGGCACTGGGTACTGTCTTTACCGGGCAGTGTGAGACTGGTACTGGGCATTGTCTTTACCGGGCAGTGTGAGACTGGCACTGGGCATTGTCTTTACCTGACAGTGTGAGACTGGCACTGGGCATTGTCTTTACCTTACGGTGTGAGACTGGCACTGGGCATTGTCTTTACCTGACAGTGTGAGACTGGCACTGGGCATTGTCTTTACCTGACAGTGTGAGACTGGCACTGGGTGCTATCTTTGTACCCGGCAGTGTAAGACTGGCACTCAGACCTGCCTTTACCTGACAGTGTGAAACTGGCACTGAGTACTGTCTTTCTACCCAGCAGTGTGAGACTGGCACTGGGCATTGTCTTTACCTGACAGTGTGAGACGGGCACTGGGTACTGTCTTTACCGGGCAGTGTGAGACTGGCACTGGGCATTGTCTTTACCGGGCAGTGTGAGACTGGCACTGGGCATTGTCTTTACCTGACAGTGTGAGACTGGCACTGGGTACTGTCTTTACCTGACAGTGTGAGACGGGCACTGGGCATTGCCTTTACCTGACAGTGTGAGACTGGCACTGGGCATTGTCTTTACCGGGCAGTGTGAGACTGGCACTAGGTACTGTTTTTACCTCACGGTGTGAGACTGGCACTGGGCATTGTCTTTACCTGACAGTGTGAGATTGGCACTGGATACTGTCTTTACCTGACAGTGTGAGACTGGCACTGGGTACTGACTTGACCTGACAGTGTGAGACTGGCACTGGGCATTGACTTTACCGGGCAGTGTGAGACTGGCACTGGGTACTGTCTTTACCTGACGGTGTGAGCCTGGCACCTGGTACTGTCTTTATCTGACAGTGTGAGACTGGCAGTGGGCATTGTCTTTATCTGACAGTGTGAGACTGGCACTGGGTACTGTCTTTACCTGGCAGTGTGCGACTGGCACTGGGTACTGTCTTTACCTGGCAGTGTGCGACTGGCACTGGTTGCTGTCTTTACCTGACAGTGTGAGACTGGCACTGGGCATTGTCTTTACCTGACAGTGTGAGACTGGCACTGGGCATTGTCTTTACCTGGCAGTGTGCGACTGGCACTGGGCATTGTCTTTACCGGGCAGTGTGAGACTGGCACTGGCTACTGTCTTTACCTGACAGTGTGAGACTGGCACTGGGTACTGTCTTTACCTGATAGTGTGAGACTGGCACTGGGTACTGTCTTTACCGGGCAGTGTGAGACTGGCACTGGGTACTGTCTTTACCTGACAGTGTGAGACTGGCACTGGGTACTGTCTTTACCTGATAGTGTGAGACTGGCACTGGGTACTGTCTTTATCGGGCAGTGTGAGACTGGCACTTGGTACCGTCTTTACTGAGCAGTGTGAGACTGGCACTGGGTACTGACTTTACCTGACAGTTGGAGACTGGCACTGGGCATTGTCTTTACCGGGCAGTGTGAGACTGGCACTGGGCATTGTCTTTACCTGACAGTGTGACACTGGCACTTGGTACTGTCTTTACCTGACAGTGTGAGACTGGCACTCAGTCCTGTATTTACCTGACAGTGTGAGACTGGCACTCAGTCCTGTCTTTACCGGGCAGTGTGAGACTGGCACTGGGCTTTGTCTTTACCTGACAGTATGAGACTGGCACTGGGCATTGTCTTTACCTGACAGTATGAGACTGGCACTGGGCATTGTCTTTATCGGGCAGTGTGAGACTGGCACTGGGCTTTGTCTTTACCTGACAGTATGAGACTGGCACTGGGCATTGTCTTTACCGGGCAGTGTGAGACTGGCACTGGGCATTGTCTTTACCTGACAGTTGGAGACTGGCACTGGGCATTGTCTTTACCTGACGGTGTGAGACTGGCACTGGGTACTGTCTTTGTACCTGGCAGTGTGGGACTGGTTCTCAGACCTGCCTTTACCTGACAGTGTGAGACTGGCACTGGGTGCTGTCTTTTGTACCTGGCAGTGTGAGACTGGCACTCAGACCTGCCTTTACCTGACAGTGTGAGACTGGCACTGAGTACTGTCTTTGAAACCCAGCAGTGTGAGACGGGCACTGGGTACTGTCTTTACCGGGCAGTGTGAGACTGGCAGTGGGCATTGTCTTTACCGGGCAGTGTGAGACTGGCACTGGGCATTGTCTTTACCTGACAGTGTGAGACTGGCACTGGGAATTGTCTTTACCTTACGGTGTGAGACTGGCATTGGGCATTGTCTTTACCTGACAGTGTGAGACTGGCACTGGGCATTGTCTTTACCGGGCAGTGTGAGACTGGCACTGGGCATTGTCTTTACCTGATAGTGTGAGACTGGCACTGGGCATTGTCTTTACCTGATAGTGTGAGACTGGCACTGGGCATTGTCTTTACCTGACAGTGTGAGACTGGCACTGGGCATTGTCTTTGTACCTGGCAGTGTGGGACTGGCTCTCAGACCTGCCTTTACCTGACAGTGTGAGACTGGCACTGGGTGCTATCTTTGTACCCGGCAGTGTGAGACTAGCACTCAGACCTGCCTTTACCTGACAGTGTGAGACTGGCACTGAGTACTGTCTTTGTACCCAGCAGTGTGAGACGGGCACTGTGTACTGTCTTTATCGGGCAGTGTGAGACTGGCACTGGGCATTGTCTTTACCGGGCAGTGTGAGACTGGCACTGGGCATTGTCTTCACCTGACAGTGTGAGACTGGCACTGGGTACTGTCTTTACCTGACAGTGTGAGACTGGCACTGGGTACTGTCTTTACCTGACAGTGTGAGACTTGAACTGGGCATTGCCTTTACCTGACAGTGTGAGACTGGCACTGGGCATTGTCTTTACCGGGCAGGGTGAGACTGGCACTAGGTACTGTCTTTACCTGACGGTGTGAGACTGGCACTGGGCATTGTCTTTACCGGGCAGTGTGAGACTGGCACTGGGCATTGTCTTTACCTGACAGTGTGAGACTGGCACTGGGTACTGACTTGACCTGACAGTTGGAGACTGGCACTGGGCATTGTCTTTACCTGACAGTGTGAGACTGGCACTGGGTACTGTCTTTACCTGACAGTGTGAGACTGGCACTGGGTACTGACTTGACCTGACAGTGTGAGACTGGCACTGGGTACTGTCTTTACCTGACGGTGTGAGACTGGCACCTGGTACTGTCTTGATCTGACAGTGTGAGACTGGCACTGGGTACTGTCTTTACCTGGCAGTGTGCGACTGGCACTGGGTACTGTCTTTACCTGACAGTGTGAGACTGGCACTGGGCATTGTCTTTACCTGATAGTGTGATACTGGCACTGGGTACTGTCTTTACCGTGCAGTGCGAGACTGGCACTGGGTACTGTCTTTACCTGACAGTGTGATACTGGCACTGGGCATTGCCTTTACCTGACAGGGTGAGACTGGCACTGGGCATTGCCTTTACCTGACAGTGTGAGACTGGCACTGGGTACTGTCTTTACCTGACAGTGTGAGACTGGCACTGGGCATTGCCTTTACCTGACAGTGTGAGACTGGCACTGGGCATTGTCTTTACCGGGCAGTGTGAGACTGGCACTAGGTACTGTCTTTACCTGACGGTGTGAGACTGGCACTGGGCATTGTCTTTGTACCTGGCAGTGTGAGACTGGCACTGGGCATTGTCTTTACCGGGCAGTGTGAGACTGGCACTGGGCATTGCCTTTACCTGACAGTGTGAGACAGGCACTGGGCATTGCCTTTACCTGACAGTGTGAGACTGGCACTCACACCTGCCATTACCTGACAGTGTGAGACTGGCACTGGGTACTGCCTTTACCGGGAAGTGTGAGACTGGCACTGGGCATTGTCTTTACCTGACAGTGTGAGACTGGCACTGGGTACTGTCTTTGTACCTGGTAGTGTAAGACTGGCACTCAAACCTGCCTTTACCTGACAGTGTGAGACTGGCACTGGGTACTGTCTTTGTACCCAGCAGTGTGAGACTGGCACTGGGTACTGTCTTTGCACCGAGCAGTGTGAGACTGGCACAGGGTACTGTCTTTACTGGGCAGTGTGAGACTGGCACTGGGCATTGTCTTTACCTGACAGTGTGAGACTGGCACTCAGCCCTGTATTTACCTGACAGTGTGAGACTGGCACTGGGTACTGTCTTTACCGGGCAGTGTGAGACTGGCACTGGGCATTGTCTTTACCGGGCAGTGTGAGACTGGCACTGGGCATTGTCTTTACCTGACAGTGTGAGACTGGCACTGGGCATTGTCTTTACCTGACAGTTGGAGACTGGCACTGGGCATTGTCTTTACCTGACGGTGTGAGACTGGCACTGGGCATTGTCTTTACCTGGCAGTGTGCGACTGGCACTGGGTACTGTCTTTACCGGGCAGTGTGAGACTGGCACTGGGTACTGTCTTTACCTGACAGTGTGAGACTGGCACTGGGTACTGACTTTACCGGGCAGTGTGAGACTGGCACTGGGTACTGTCTTTACCTGACAGTGTGAGACTGGCACTGGGTACTGACTTTACCTGACAGTTGGAGACTGGCACTGGGCATTGTCTTCACCGGGCAGTGTGAGACTGGCACTGGGCATTGTCTTTACCTGACAGTGTGAGACTGGCACTGGGTACTGACTTTACCTGACAGTTGGAGACTGGCACTGGGCATTGTCTTCACCGGGCAGTGTGAGGCTGGCACTGGGCATTGTCCTTACCTGACAGTGTGAGACTGGCACTGGGTACTGACTTTACCTGACAGTTGGAGACTGGCACTGGGCATTGTCTTCACCGGGCAGTGTGAGACTGGCACTGGGCATTGTCTTTACCTGACAGTGTGAGACTGGCACTGGGTACTGACTTTACCTGACAGTGTGAGACTGGCACTGGGCATTGTCTTTACCTGACAGTGTGAGACTGGCACTGGGCATTGTCTTTACCTGACAGTGTGAGACTGGCACTGTGTACTGACTTTACCTGACAGTTGGAGACTGGCACTGGGTACTGTCTTTACCTGACAGTGTGAGACTGGCACTGGGTACTGACTTTACCTGACAGTTGGAGACTGGCACTGGGTACTGTCTTTACCTGACAGTGTGAGACTGGCACTGGGCATTGTCCTTACCTGACAGTGTGAGACTGGCACTGGGTACTGACTTTACCTGACAGTTGGAGACTGGCACTGGGTACTGTCTTTACCTGACAGTGTGAGACTGGCACTGGGCATTGTCCTTACCTGACAGTGTGAGACTGGCACTGGGTACTGACTTTACCTGACAGTTGGAGACTGGCACTGGGCATTGTCTTTACCTGACAGTTGGAGAATGGCACTGGGCATTTTCTTTACTGGGCAGTGTGAGACTGGCACTCAGTCCTGTATTTACCTGACAGTGTGAGACTGGCACTGGGTACTGTCTTTACGGGGCAGTGTGAGACTGGCACTGGGTACTGTCTTTCCCTGACAGTGTGAGACTGGCACTGGGTACTGTCTTTACCTGACAGTGTGAGACTGGCACTGGGTACTGTCTTTACCTGACAGTGTGAGACTGACACTGGGTACTGTCTTTACGGGGCAGTGTGATGCTGGCACTGGGTACTGTCTTTACCTGACAGTGTGAGACTGGCACTGGGTACTGTCTTTACCTGACAGTGTGAGACTGGCACTGGGCATTGTCTTTAACTGACAGTGTGAGACTGTCACTGGGTACTGTCTTTAACTGACAGTGTGAGACTGGCACTGGGTACTGTCTTTACGGGGCAGTGTGAGACTGGCACTGGGTACTGTCTTTACCGGGCCGTGTGAGACTGGCACTGGGCATTGTCTTTAACTGACAGTGTGAGACTGGCACTGGGCATTGTCTTTAACTGACAGTGTGAGACTGGCACTGGGTACTGACTTTACCTGACAGTTGGAGACTGGCACTTGGCATTGTCTTTACCGGGCAGTGTGAGACTGGCACTGGGTACTGTCTTTACCGGGCAGTGTGAGACTGGCACTGGGTACTGTCGTTACCTGACAGTGTGAGACTGGCACTGGGTACTGTCTTTACCGGGCAGTGTGAGACTGGCACTGGGTACTGTCTTTACCTGACAGTGTGAGACTGGCACTGGGTACTGACTTTACCTGACAGTTGGAGACTGGCACTGGGCGTTGTCTTCACCGGGCAGTGTGAGACTGGCAATTGGCATTGTCTTTACCTGACAGTGTGAGACTGGCACTGGGTACTGACTTTACCTGACAGTTGGAGACTGGCACTGGGCATTGTCTTCACCTGCCAGTGTGAGACTGGCACTGGGTACTGTCTTTACCGGGCAGTGTGAGACTGGCACTGGGTACTGTCTTTCCCTGACAGTGTGAGACTGGCACTGGGTACTGTCTTTACCGGGCAGTGTGAGACTGGCACTGGGTACTGTCTTTACCGGGCAGTGTGAGGCTGGCACTGGGCATTGTCTTTCCCTGACAGTGTGAGACTGGCACTGGGTACTGTCTTTACCGGGCAGTGTGAGACTGGCACTGGGTACTGTCTTTACCTGACAGTGTGAGACTGGCACTGGGTACTGTCTTTACCTGACAGTGTGAGACTGGCACTTGGTACTGTCTTTACCGGGCAGTGTGAGACTGGCACTGGGCATTGTCTTTACCTGACAGTGTGAGACTGGCACTGGGTACTGACTTTACCTGACAGTTGGAGACTGGCACTGGGCATTGTCTTTACCGGGCAGTGTGAGACTGGCACTGGGCATTGTCTTTACCTGACAGTGTGAGACTGGCACTGGGCATTGTCTTTACCGGGCAGTGTGAGACTGGCACTGGGTACTGACTTTACCTGACAGTTGGAGACTGGCACTGGGCATTGTCTTTACCGGGCAGTGTGAGACTGGCACTGGGCATTGTCTTTACCTGACAGTGTGAGACTGGCACTGGGTACTGTCTTTACCTGACAGTGTGAGACTGGCACTGGGTACTGTCTTTACTCGGCAGTGTGAGACTGGCACTGGGCATTGTCTTTACCTGACAGTGTGAGACTGGCACTGGGCATTGTCTTTACCGGGCAGTGTGAGACTGGCACTGGGCATTGTCTTTACCTGACAGTGTGAGACTGGCACTGGGTACTGTCTTTACTCGGCAGTGTGAGACTGGCACTGGGCATTGTATTTACCTGACAGTGTGAGACTGGCACTGGGTACTGTCTTTACCGGGCAGTGTGAGACTGGCACTGGGCATTGTCTTTACCGGGCAGTGTGAGACTGGCACTGGGTATTGTCTTTACCTGACAGTGTGAGAGTGGCACTGGGCATTGTCCTTACCTGACGGTGTGAGACTGGCACTGGGCATTGTCTTTACCTGACAGTGTGAGACTGGCACTGGGCATTGTCTTTACCGGGCAGTGTGAGACTGGCACTGGGCATTGTCTTTACCTGACAGTGTGAGACTGGCACTGGGCATTGTCTTTACCTGACAGTGTGAGACTGGCACTGGGCATTGTCTTTGTACCTGGCAGTGTGGGACTGGCTCTCAGACATGCCTTTACCTGACAGTGTGAGACTGGCACTGGGTGCAATCTTTGTACCCGGCATTGTGAGACTGGCACTCAGACCTGCCTTTACCTGACAGTGTGAGACTGGCACTGAGTACTGTCTTTCTACCCAGCAGTGTGAGACTGGCACTGGGCATTGTCTTTACCTGACAGTGTGAGACGGGCACTGGGTACTGTCTTTACCGGGCAGTGTGAGACTGGCACTGGGCATTGTCTTTACCGGGCAGTGTGAGACTGGCACTGGGCATTGTCTTTACCTGACAGTGTGAGACTGGCACTGGGTACTGTCTTTACCTGACAGTGTGAGACTGGCACTGGGCATTGTCTTTACCTGACAGTGTGAGACGGGCACTGGGTACTGTTTTTACCGGGCAGTGTGAGACTGGCACTGGGCATTGTCTTTACCGGGTAGTGTGAGACTGGCACTGGGCATTGTCTTTACCTGACAGTGTGAGACTGGCACTGGGTACTGTCTTTACATGACAGTGTGAGACTGGCACTGGGCATTGCCTTTACCTGACAGTGTGAGACTGGCACTGGGCATTGTCTTTACCGGGCAGTGTGAGACTGGCACTGGGCATTGTCTTTACCTGACGGTGTGAGACTGGCACTGGGCATTGTCTTTACCCGGCAGTGTGAGACTGGCACTGGGCATTGTCTTTACCTGACAGTGTGAGACTGGCACTGGGTACTGACTTGACCTGACAGTTGGAGACTGGCACTGGGCATTTTCTTTACCTGACAGTGTGAGACTGGCACTGGATACTGTCTTTACCTGACAGTGTGAGACTGGCACTGGGTACTGACTTGACCTGACAGTGTGAGACTGGCACTGGGCATTGTCTTTACCGGGCAGTGTGAGACTGGCACTGGGTACTGTCTTTACCTGACGGTGTGAGACTGGCACCTGGTACTGTCTTTATCTGACAGTGTGAGACTGGCACTGGGCATTGTCTTTATCTGACAGTGTGAGACTGGCACTGGGTACTGTCTTTACCTGGCAGTGTACGACTGGCACTGGGTACTGTCTTTACCTGGCAGTGTGCGACTGGCACTGGGTGCTGTCTTTACCTGACAGTGTGAGACTGGCACTGGGCATTGTCTTTACCTGGCAGTGTGCGACTGGCACTGGGCATTGTCTTTACCGGGCAGTGTGAGACTGGCACTGGGTACTGTCTTTACCTGATAGTGTGAGACTGGCACTGGGTACTGTCTTTACCGGGCAGTGTGAGACTGGCACTGGGTACTGTCTTTACCTGACAGTGTGAGACTGGCACTGGGTACTGTCTTTACCTGACAGTGTGAGACTGGCACTGGGTACTGTCTTTATCGGGCAGTGTGAGACATGCACTGGGCATTGTCTTTACCTGACAGTATGAGACTGGCACTGGGCATTGTCTTTACCGGGCAGTGTGAGACTGGCACTGGGCATTGTCTTTACCTGACAGTGTGAGACTGGCACTGGGTACTGACTTTACCTGACAGTTGGAGACTGGCACTGCGCATTGTCTTTACCGGGTAGTGTGAGACTGGCACTGGGCATTGTCTTTACCTGACAGTGTGAGACTGGCACTGGGTACTGTCTTTACTGGGCAGTGTGAGACTGGCACTTGGTACTGACTTTACCTGACAGTTGGAGACTGGCACTGGGCATTGTCTTTACCGGGCAGTGTGAGACTGGCACTGGGCATTGACTTTACCTGACTGTGTGAGACTGGCACTGGGTACTGTCTTTACCTGACAGTGTGAGACTGGCACTGGGCATTGTCTTTACCTGACAGTGTGAGACTGGCACTGGTACTGTCTTTACCTGACAGTGTGAGACTGGCACTGGGTACTGTCTTTACCTGACAGTGTGAGACTGGCACTCAGTCCTGTATTTACCTGACAGTGTGAGCCTGGCACTCAGTCCTGTCTTTACCTGAAAGTGTGAGACTGGCACTGGGCATTGTCTTTACCGGGCAGTGTGAGACTGGCACTGGGCATTGTCTTTACCGGGCAGTGTGAGACTGGCACTGGACATTGTCTTTACCTGACAGTGTGAGACTGGCACTGGGCATTGTCTTTACCGGGCAGTGTGAGACTGGCACTGGGCATTGTCTTTACCTGACAGTATGAGACTGGCACTGGGCATTGTCTTTAACTGACAGTTGGAGACTGGCACTGGGCATTGTCTTTACCTGACGGTGTGAGACTGGCACTGGGCATTGTCTTTATCTGACAGTGTGAGACTGGCACTGGGCATTGTCTTTATCTGACAGTGTGAGACTGGCACTGGGTACTGTCTTTACCTGGCAGTGTGCGACTGGCACTCGGTACTGTCTTTACCTGGCAGTGTGCGACTGGCACTGGGTGCTGTCTTTACCTGACAGTGTGAGACTGGCACTGGGCATTGTCTTTACCTGGCAGTGTGCGACTGGCACTGGGCATTGTCTTTACCGGGCAGTGTGAGACTGGCACTGGGTACTGTCTTTACCTGATAGTGTGAGACTGGCACTGGGTACTGTCTTTACCGGGCAGTGTGAGACTGGCACTGGGTACTGTCTTTACCTGACAGTGTGAGACTGGCACTGGATACTGTCTTTACCTGACAGTGTGATACTGGCACTGGGTACTGTCTTTATCGGGCAGTGTGAGACTGGCACTGGGCATTGTCTTTACCTGACAGTGTGAGACTGGCACTGGGCATTGTCTTTACCGGGCAGTGTGAGACTGGCACTGGGCATTGTCTTTACCTGACAGTGTGAGACTGGCACTGGGTACTGACTTTACCTGACAGTTGGAGACTGGCACTGCGCATTGTCTTTACCGGGGAGTGTGAGACTGGCACTGGGCATTGTCTTTACCTGACAGTGTGAGACTGGCACTGGGTACTGTCTTTACTGGGCAGTGTGAGACTGGCACTTGGTACTGGCTTTACCTGACAGTTGGAGACTGGCACTGGGCATTGTCTTTACCGGGCAGTGTGAGACTGGCACTGGGCATTGTCTTGACCTGACTGTGTGAGACTGGCACTGGGTACTGTCTTTACCTGACAGTGTGAGACTGGCACTGGGCATTGTCTTTACCTGACAGTGTGAGACTGGCACTGGTACTGTCTTTACCTGACAGTGTGAGACTGGCACTGGGTACTGTCTTTACCTGACAGTGTGAGACTGGCACTCAGTCCTGTATTTACCTGACAGTGTGAGCCTGGCACTCAGTCCTGTCTTTACCTGAAAGTGTGAGACTGGCACTGGGCATTGTCTTTACCGGGCAGTGTGAGACTGGCACTGGGCATTGTCTTTACCGGGCAGTGTGAGACTGGCACTGGACATTGTCTTTACCTGACAGTGTGAGACTGGCACTGGGCATTGTCTTTACCGGGCAGTGTGAGACTGGCACTGGGCATTGTCTTTACCTGACAGTATGAGACTGGCACTGGGCATTGTCTTTACCTGACAGTTGGAGACTGGCACTGGGCATTGTCTTTACCTGACGGTGTGAGACTGGCACTGGGCATTGTCTTTACCTGGCAGTGTGCGACTGGCACTGGGCATTGTCTTTACCGGGCAGTGTGAGACTGGCACTGGGCATTGTCTTTACCTGACAGTGTGAGACTGGCACTGGGCATTGTCTTTACCTGACTGTGTGAGACTGGCACTGGGTACTGTCTTTGTACCTGGCAGTGTGGGACTGGCTCTCAGACCTGCCTTTACCTGACAGTGTGAGACTGGCACTGGGTGCTGTCTTTTGTACCTGGCAGTGTGAGACTGGCACTCAGACCTGCCTTTACCTGACAGTGTGAGACTGGCACTGAGTACTGTCTTTGAAAGCCAGCAGTGTGAGACGGGCACTGGGTACTGTCTTTACCGGGCAGTGTGAGACTGGCACTGGGCATTGTCTTTACCGGGCAGTGTGAGACTGGCACTGGGCATTGTCTTTACCTGACAGTGTGAGACTGGCACTGGGTACTGTCTTTACCTGACAGTGTGAGACTGGCACTGGGCATTGTCTTTACCTGACGGTGTGAGACTGGCACTGGGCATTGTCTTTACCTGACAGTGTGAGACTGGCACTGGGCATTGTCTTTACCGGGCAGTGTGAGACTGGCACTGGGCATTGTCTTTACCTGACAGTGTGAGACTGGCACTGGGCATTGTCTTTACCTGACAGTGTGAGACTGGCACTGGGCATTGTCTTTGTACCTGGCAGTGTGGGACTGGCTCTCAGACCTGCCTTTACCTGACAGTGTGAGACTGGCACTGGGTGCTATCTTTGTACCCGGCAGTGTGAGACTAGCACTCAGACCTGCCTTTACCTGAAAGTGCGAGACTGGCACTGAGTACTGTCTTTGTACCCAGCAGTGTGAGACGGGCACTGGGTACTGTCTTTACCGGGCAGTGTGAGACTTGCACTGGGCATTGTCTTTACCGGGCAGTGTGAGACTGGCACTGGCATTGTCTTTACCTGACAGTGTGAGACTGGCACTGGGTACTGTCTTTACCTGACAGTGTGAGACTGGCACTGGGTACTGTCTTTACCTGACAGTGTGAGACTGGCACTGGGCATTGTCTTTACCTGACAGTGTGAGACTGGCACTGGGCATTGTCTTTACCGGGCAGTGTGAGACTGGCACTAGGTACTGTCTTTACCTGACGGTGTGAGACTGGCACTGGGCATTGTCTTTACGGGCAGTGTGAGACTGGCACTGGGCAATGTCTTTACCTGACAGTGTGAGACTGGCACTGGGTACTGACTTGACCTGACAGTTGGAGACTGGCACTGGGAATTGTCTTTACCTGACAGTGTGAGACTGGCACTGGGTACTGACTTGACCTGACAGTGTGAGACTGGCACTGGGTACTGTCTTTACCTGACGGTGTGAGACTGGCACCTGGTACTGTCTTGATCTGACAGTGTGAGACTGGCACTGGGCATTGTCTTTATCTGACAGTGTGAGACTGGCACTTGGTACTGTCTTTACCTGGCAGTGTGCGAATGGCACTGGGTACTGTCTTTACCTGGCAGTGTGCGACTGGCACTGGGTACTTCTTTACCTGACAGTGTGAGACTGGCACTGGGCATTGTCTTTACCTGATAGTGTGATACTGGCACTGGGTATTGTCTTTACCGGGCAGTGCGAGACTGGCACTGGGTACTGTCTTTACCTGACAGTGTGAGACTGGCACTGGGCATTGCCTTTACCTGACAGTGTGAGACTGGCACTGGGCATTGCCTTTACCTGACAGTGTGAGACTGGCACTGGGTACTGTCTTTTCCTGACAGTGTGAGACTGGCACTGGGCATTGCCTTTAACTGACAGTGTGAGACTGGCACTGGGCATTGTCTTTACCGGGCAGTGTGAGACTGGCACTAGGTACTGTCTTTACCTGACGGTGTGAGACTGGCACTGGGCATTGTCTTTACCGGGCAGTGTGAGACTGGCACTAGGTACTGTCTTTACCTGACGGTGTGAGACTGGCACTGGGCATTGGCTTTACCGGGCAGTGTGAGACTGGCACTGGCCAATGTCTTTACCTGACAGTGTGAGACTGGCACTGGGTACTGACTTGACCTGACAGTTGGAGACTGGCACTGGGAATTGTCTTTACCTGACAGTGTGAGACTGGCACTGGGTACTGACTTGACCTGACAGTGTGAGACTGGCAGTGGGTACTGTCTTTACCTGACGGTGTGAGACTGGCACCTGGTACTGTCTTGATCTGACAGTGTGAGACTGGCACTGGGCATTGTCTTTATCTGACAGTGTGAGACTGGCACTTGGTACTGTCTTTACCTGGCAGTGTGCGAATGGCACTGGGTACTGTCTTTACCTGGCAGTGTGCGACTGGCACTGGGTACTTCTTTACCTGACAGTGTGAGACTGGCACTGGGCATTGTCTTTACCTGATAGTGTGATACTGGCACTGGGTACTGTCTTTACCGGGCAGTGCGAGACTGGCACTGGGTACTGTCTTTACCTGACAGTGTGAGACTGGCACTGGGCATTGCCTTTACCTGACAGTGTGAGACTGGCACTGGGCATTGCCTTTACCTGACAGTGTGAGACTGGCACTGGGTACTGTCTTTTCCTGACAGTGTGAGACTGGCACTGGGCATTGCCTTTACCTGACAGTGTGAGACTGGCACTGGGCATTGTCTTTACCGGGCAGTGTGAGACTGGCACTGGGCATTGTCTTTACCTGACAGTGTGAGACTGGCACTGGGCATTGCCTTTACCTGACAGTGTGAGACTGGCACTCACACCTGCCATTACCTGACACTGTGAGACTGGCAGTGGGTACTGTCTTTGTACCTGGCAGTGTAAGACTGGCACTCAGACCTGCCTTTACCTGACAGTGTGAGACTGGCACTGGGTACTGTCTTTGTACCCAGCAGTGTGAGACTGGCACTGGGTACTGTCTTTGCACCCAGCAGTGTGAGACTGGCACTGGGTACTGTCTTTACCGGGCAGTGTGAGACTGGCACTGGCATTGTCTTTACCTGACAGTGTGAGACTGGCACTGGGCATTGTCTTTACCTGACAGTGTGAGACTGGCACTGGGTACTGCCTTTACCTGACAGTGTGAGACTGGCACTGGGTACTGTCTTTACCTGACAGTGTGAGACTGGCACTGGGTACTGCCTTTACCTGACAGTGTGAGACTGGCACTGGGTACTGCCTTTACCTGACAGTGTGAGACTGGCACTGGGTACTGCCTTTACCTGACAGTATGAGACTGGCACTGGGTACTGCCTTTACCTGACAGTGTGAGACTGGCACTGGGTACTGTCTTTATCTGACAGTGTGAGACTGGCACTCAGTCCTGTCTTTACCGGGCAGTGTGGGACTCGCACTGGGTACTGTCTTTGATCTTGGCAGTGTGGGACTGGCACTCAGACCTGCCTTTACCTGACAGTGTGAGACTGCCACTGGGTACTGTCTTTACCTGACAGTGTGAGACTGGCACTCAGTCCTGTCTTTACCTGACAGTGTGGGACTGGCACTGGGTACTGTCTTTGTGCCCGGCAGTGTGAGACTGGCACTCAGACCTGCCATTACCTGACAGTGTGAGACTGGCACTGGGTACTGCCTTTACCTGACAGTGTGAGACTGGCACTGGGTACTGCCTTTACCTGACAGTATGAGACTGGCACTGGGTACTGCCTTTACCTGACAGTGTGAGACTGGCACTGGGTACTGTCTTTATCTGACAGCGTGAGACTGGCACTCAGTCCTGTCTTTACCTGACAGTGTGAGACTGGCACTGGGTGCTGTCTTTGTACCCAGCAGTGTGTGACTGGCACTCAGACCTCCCTTTAACTGACAGTGTGAGACTGGCACTGGGTACTGTATTTGTACCCAGCAGTGTGAGACTGGCACTGGGTACTGTCTTTACCGGGCAGTGTGAGACTGGCACTGGGTGCTGTCTTTTGTACCTGGCAGTGTGAGACTGGCACTCAGACCTGCCTTTACCTGACAGTGTGAGACTGGCACTGAGTACTGTCTTTGAAAGCCAGCAGTGTGAGACGGGCACTGGGTACTGTCTTTACCGGGCAGTGTGAGACTGGCACTGGGCATTGTCTTTACCGGGCAGTGTGAGACTGGCACTGGTCATTGTCTTTACCTGACAGTGTGAGACTGGCACTGGGTACTGTCTTTACCTGACAGTGTGAGACTGGCACTGGGCATTGTCTTTACCTGACGGTGTGAGACTGGCACTGGGCATTGTCTTTACCTGACAGTGTGAGACTGGCACTGGGCATTGTCTTTACCGGGCAGTGTGAGACTGGCACTGGGCATTGTCTTTACCTGACAGTGTGAGACTGGCACTGGGCATTGTCTTTACCTGACAGTGTGAGACTGGCACTGGGCATTGTCTTTGTACCTGGCAGTGTGGGACTGGCTCTCAGACCTGCCTTTACCTGACAGTGTGAGACTGGCACTGGGTGCTATCTTTGTACCCGACAGTGTGAGACTAGCACTCAGACCTGCCTTTACCTGACAGTGCGAGACTGGCACTGAGTACTGTCTTTGTACCCAGCAGTGTGAGACGGGCACTGGGTACTGTCTTTACCGGGCAGTGTGAGACTTGCACTGGGCATTGTCTTTACCGGGCAGTGTGAGACTGGCACTGGGCATTGTCTTTACCTGACAGTGTGAGACTGGCACTGGGTACTGTCTTTACCTGACAGTGTGAGACTGGCACTGGGTACTGTCTTTACCTGACAGTGTGAGACTGGCACTGGGCGTTGTCTTTACCTGACAGTGTGAGACTGGCACTGGGCATTGTCTTTACCGGGCAGTGTGAGACTGGCACTAGGTACTGTCTTTACCTGACGGTGTGAGACTGGCACTGGGCATTGTCTTTACCGGGCAGTGTGAGACTGGCACTGGGCAATGTCTTTACCTGACAGTGTGAGACTGGCACTGGGTACTGACTTGACCTGACAGTTGGAGACTGGCACTGGGAATTGTCTTTACCTGACAGTGTGAGACTGGCACTGGGTACTGACTTGACCTGACAGTGTGAGACTGGCACTGGGTACTGTCTTTACCTGACGGTGTGAGACTGGCACCTGGTACTGTCTTGATCTGACAGTGTGAGACTGGCACTGGGCATTGTCTTTATCTAACAGTGTGAGACTGGCACTTGGTACTGTCTTTACCTGGCAGTGTGCGAATGGCACTGGGTACTGTCTTTACCTGGCAGTGTGCGACTGGCACTGGGTACTTCTTTACCTGACAGTGTGAGACTGGCACTGGGCATTGTCTTTACCTGATAGTGTGATACTGGCACTGGGTATTGTCTTTACCGGGCAGTGCGAGACTGGCACTGGGTACTGTCTTTACCTGACAGTGTGAGACTGGCACTGGGCATTGCCTTTACCTGACAGTGTGAGACTGGCACTGGGCATTGCCTTTACCTGACAGTGTGAGACTGGCACTGGGTACTGTCTTTTCCTGACAGTGTGAGACTGGCACTGGGCATTGCCTTTAACTGACAGTGTGAGACTGGCACTGGGTACTGACTTGACCTGACAGTTGGAGACTGGCACTGGGAATTGTCTTTACCTGACAGTGTGAGACTGGCACTGGGTACTGACTTGACCTGACAGTGTGAGACTGGCAGTGGGTACTGTCTTTACCTGACGGTGTGAGACTGGCACCTGGTACTGTCTTGATCTGACAGTGTGAGACTGGCACTGGGCATTGTCTTTATCTGACAGTGTGAGACTGGCACTTGGTACTGTCTTTACCTGGCAGTGTGCGAATGGCACTGGGTACTGTCTTTACCTGGCAGTGTGCGACTGGCACTGGGTACTTCTTTACCTGACAGTGTGAGACTGGCACTGGGCATTGTCTTTACCTGATAGTGTGATACTGGCACTGGGTACTGTCTTTACCGGGCAGTGCGAGACTGGCACTGGGTACTGTCTTTACCTGACAGTGTGAGACTGGCACTGGGCATTGCCTTTACCTGACAGTGTGAGACTGGCACTGGGCATTGCCTTTACCTGACAGTGTGAGACTGGCACTGGGTACTGTCTTTTCCTGACAGTGTGAGACTGGCACTGGGCATTGCCTTTACCTGACAGTGTGAGACTGGCACTGGGCATTGTCTTTACCGGGCAGTGTGAGACTGGCACTGGGCATTGTCTTTACCTGACAGTGTGAGACTGGCACTGGGCATTGCCTTTACCTGACAGTGTGAGACTGGCACTCACACCTGCCATTACCTGACACTGTGAGACTGGCAGTGGGTACTGTCTTTGTACCTGGCAGTGTAAGACTGGCACTCAGACCTGCCTTTACCTGACAGTGTGAGACTGGCACTGGGTACTGTCTTTGTACCCAGCAGTGTGAGACTGGCACTGGGTGCTGTCTTTGCACCCAGCAGTGTGAGACTGGCACTGGGTACTGTCTTTACCGGGCAGTGTGAGACGGGCACTGGCATTGTCTTTACCTGACAGTGTGAGACTGGCACTGGGCATTGTCTTTACCTGACAGTGTGAGACTGGCACTGGGTACTGCCTTTACCTGACAGTGTGAGACTGGCACTGGGTACTGTCTTTACCTGACAGTGTGAGACTGGCACTGGGTACTGCCTTTACCTGACAGTGTGAGACTGGCACTGGGTACTGCCTTTACCTGACAGTGTGAGACTGGCACTGGGTACTGCCTTTACCTGACAGTATGAGACTGGCACTGGGTACTGCCTTTACCTGACAGTGTGAGACTGGCACTGGGTACTGTCTTTATCTGACAGTGTGAGACTGGCACTCAGTCCTGTCTTTACCGGGCAGTGTGGGACTCGCACTGGGTACTGTCTTTGATCTTGGCAGTGTGGGACTGGCACTCAGACCTGCCTTTACCTGACAGTGTGAGACTGCCACTGGGTACTGTCTTTACCTGACAGTGTGAGACTGGCACTCAGTCCTGTCTTTACCTGACAGTGTGGGACTGGCACTGGGTACTGTCTTTGTACCCGGCAGTGTGAGACTGGCACTCAGACCTGCCATTACCTGACAGTGTGAGACTGGCACTGGGTACTGCCTTTACCTGACAGTGTGCGACTGGCACTGGGTACTTCTTTACCTGACAGTGTGAGACTGGCACTGGGCATTGTCTTTACCTGATAGTGTGATACTGGCACTGGATATTGTCTTTACCGGGCAGTGCGAGACTGGCACTGGGTACTGTCTTTACCTGACAGTGTGAGACTGGCACTGGGCATTGCCTTTACCTGACAGTGTGAGACTGGCACTGGGCATTGCCTTTACCTGACAGTGTGAGACTGGCACTGGGTACTGTCTTTTCCTGACAGTGTGAGACTGGCACTGAGCATTGCCTTTAACTGACAGTGTGAGACTGGCACTGGGCATTGTCTTTACCGGGCAGTGTGAGACTGGCACTAGGTACTGTCTTTACCTGACGGTGTGAGACTGGCACTTGGCATTGTCTTTACCGGGCAGTGTGAGACTGGCACTAGGTACTGTCTTTACCTGACGGTGTGAGACTGGCACTGGGCATTGGCTTTACCGGGCAGTGTGAGACTGGCACTGGCCAATGTCTTTACCTGACAGTGTGAGACTGGCACTGGGTACTGACTTGACCTGACAGTTGGAGACTGGCACTGGGAATTGTCTTTACCTGACAGTGTGAGACTGGCACTGGGTACTGACTTGACCTGACAGTGTGAGACTGGCAGTGGGTACTGTCTTTACCTGACGGTGTGAGACTGGCACCTGGTACTGTCTTGATCTGACAGAGTGAGACTGGCACTGGGCATTGTCTTTATCTGACAGTGTGAGACTGGCACTTGGTACTGTCTTTACCTGGCAGTGTGCGAATGGCACTGGGTACTGTCTTTACCTGGCAGTGTGCGACTGGCACTGGGTACTTCTTTACCTGACAGTGTGAGACTGGCACTGGGCATTGTCTTTACCTGATAGTGTGATACTGGCACTGGGTACTGTCTTTACCGGGCAGTGCGAGACTGGCACTGGGTACTGTCTTTACCTGACAGTGTGAGACTGGCACTGGGCATTGCCTTTACCTGACAGTGTGAGACTGGCACTGGGCATTGCCTTTACCTGACAGTGTGAGACTGGCACTGGGTACTGTCTTTTCCTGACAGTGTGAGACTGGCACTGGGCATTGCCTTTACCTGACAGTGTGAGACTGGCACTGGGCATTGTCTTTACCGGGCAGTGTGAGACTGGCACTGGGCATTGTCTTTACCTGACAGTGTGAGACTGGCACTGGGCATTGCCTTTACCTGACAGTGTGAGACTGGCACTCACACCTGCCATTACCTGACACTGTGAGACTGGCAGTGGGTACTGTCTTTGTACCTGGCAGTGTAAGACTGGCACTCAGACCTGCCTTTACCTGACAGTGTGAGACTGGCACTGGGTACTGTCTTTGTACCCAGCAGTGTGAGACTGGCACTGGGTACTGTCTTTGCACCCAGCAGTGTGAGACTGGCACTGGGTACTGTCTTTACCGGGCAGTGTGAGACGGGCACTGGCATTGTCTTTACCTGACAGTGTGAGACTGGCACTGGGCATTGTCTTTACCTGACAGTGTGAGACTGGCACTGGGTACTGCCTTTACCTGACAGTGTGAGACTGGCACTGGGTACTGTCTTTACCTGACAGTGTGAGACTGGCACTGGGTACTGCCTTTATCTGACAGTGTGAGACTGGCACTGGGTACTGCCTTTACCTGACAGTGTGAGACTGGCACTGGGTACTGCCTTTACCTGACAGTATGAGACTGGCACTGGGTACTGCCTTTACCTGACAGTGTGAGACTGGCACTGGGTACTGTCTTTATCTGACAGTGTGAGACTGGCACTCAGTCCTGTCTTTACCGGGCAGTGTGGGACTCGCACTGGGTACTGTCTTTGATCTTGGCAGTGTGGGACTGGCACTCAGACCTGCCTTTACCTGACAGTGTGAGACTGCCACTGGGTACTGTCTTTACCTGACAGTGTGAGACTGGCACTCAGTCCTGTCTTTACCTGACAGTGTGGGACTGGCACTGGGTACTGTCTTTGTACCCGGCAGTGTGAGACTGGCACTCAGACCTGCCATTACCTGACAGTGTGAGACTGGCACTGGGTACTGCCTTTACCTGACAGTGTGAGACTGGCACTGGGTACTGCCTTTACCTGACAGTATGAGACTGGCACTGGGTACTGCCTTTACCTGACAGTGTGAGACTGGCACTGGGTACTGTCTTTATCTGACAGCGTGAGACTGGCACTCAGTCCTGTCTTTACCTGACAGTGTGAGACTGGCACTGGGTGCTGTCTTTGTACCCAGCAGTGTGTGACTGGCACTCAGACCTCCCTTTAACTGACAGTGTGAGACTGGCACTGGGTACTGTCTTTGTACCCAGCAGTGTGAGACTGGCACTGGGTACTGTCTTTACCGGGCAGTGCGAGACTGGCACTGGGTACTGTCTTTATCTGACAGTGTGAGACTGGCACTCAGTCCTGTCTTTACCTGACAGTGTGAGACTGGCACTGGGCATTGTCTTTACCTGAGAGTGTGAGACTGGCACTGGGCATTGTATTTACCTGACAGTGTGAGACTGGCACTGGGTACTGACTTGACCTGACAGTTGGAGACTGGCACTGGTCATTGTCTTTACCTGACAGTGTGAGACTGGCACTGGGTACTGTCTTTACCTGACAGTGTGAGACTGGCACTGGGTACTGACTTGACCTGACAGTGTGAGACTGGCACTGGGTACTGACTTGACCTGACAGTTGGAGACTGGCACTGGGCATTGTCTTTACCTGACAGTGTGAGACTGGCACTGGGTACTCTCTTTACCTGACGGTGTGAGACTGGCACTGGGTACTGTCTTTACCGGGCAGTGTGAGACTGGCACTGGGCATTATCTTTATCTGACAGTGCGAGACTGGCACTGGGCATTGTCTTTATCTGACAGTGTGAGACTGGCACTGGGTACTGTCTTTACCTGGCAGTGTGCGACTGGCACTGGGTACTGTCTTTACCTGGCAGTGTGAGACTGGCACTGGGTACTGTCTTTACCTGACAGTGTGAGACTGGCACTGGGCATTGTCTTTACCTGACAGTGTGAGACTGGCACTGGGCATTGTCTTTACCGGGCAGTGTGAGACTGGCACTGGGTACTGTCTTTACCGGGCAGTGTGAGACTGGCACTGGGCATTGTCTTTACCTGACAGTGTGACACTGGCACTGGGTACTGTCTTTACCGGGCAGTGTGAGACTGGCACTGGGCATTGTCTTTACCTGACAGTGTGAGACTGGCACTGGGCATTGTCTTTGAACCCGGCAGTGTGGGACTGGCACTGGGTACTGTCTTTGTACCTGGCAGTGTGAGACTGGCACTGGGCATTGTCTTTGTACCCGGCAGTGTGGGACTGGCACTGGGTACTGTCTTTGTACCCAGCTGTGTTAGACTGGCACTGGGTACTGTCTTTACCGGGTAGTGTGAGGCAGGCACTGGGTACTGTCTTTACCGGGCAGTGTGTGACTGGCACTGGGCATTGTCTTTACCTGACTGTGTGAGACTGGCACTGGGCATTGTCTTTACCTGACTGTGTGAGACTGGCACTGGGTACTGTGTTTACCTGACTGTGTGGGACTGGCACTGGGCATTGTCTTTACCTGACTGTGTGAGACTGGCACTGGGCATTGTCTTTACCGGGCAGTGTGAGACTGGCACTGGGCATTGTCTTTACCGGGCAGTGTGAGACTGGCACTGGGCATTGTCTTTACCGGGCAGTGTGAGACTGGCACTGGGCATTGTCTTTACCTGACAGTGTGAGTCTGGCACTGGGTACTGTCTTTACCGGGCAGTGTGAGACTGGCACTGGGCATTGTCTTTGTACCCAGCAGTGTGAGACTGGCACTGGGCATTGTCTTTACCTGACTGTGTGGGACTGGCACTGGACATTGTCTTTACCTGACTGTGTGAGACTGGCACTGGGCATTGTCTTTTCCGGGCAGTGTGAGACTGGCACTGGGCATTGTCTTTACCGGGCAGTGTGAGACTGGCACTGGGCATTGTCTTTACCGGGCAGTGTGAGACTGGCACTGGGCATTGTCTTTACCTGACAGTGTGAGACTGGCACTGGGCATTGTCTTTGTACCCAGCAGTGTGAAACTGACACTGGGCATTGTCTTTACCGGGCAGTGTGAGACTGGCACTGGGCATTGTCTTTTCCTGACAGTGTGTGACTGGCACTCAGACCTGCCTTTACCTGACAGTGTGAGACTGGCACTGGGTACTGTCTTTGTACCCAGCAGTGTGAGACTGGCACTGGGTACTGTCTTTACCGGGCAGTGTGAGACTGGCACGGGGCATTGTCTTTACCGGGCAGTGTGAGACTGGCACTGGGCATTGTCTTTACCTGACAGTGTGAGACTGCCACTGGGTACTGTCTTTACCGGGCAGTGTGAGACTGGCACTCGGCATTGTCTTTACCGGGCAGTGTGAGACTGGCACTGGGTACTGTCTTTACCGGGCAGTGTGAGACTGGCACTGGGCATTGTCTTTACCTGACAGTGTGAGACTGGCACTGGGTACTGCCTTTACCTGACTGTATGAGACTCGCACTGGGTACTGCCTTTACCTGACAGTGTGAGACTGGCACTGGGTACTGTCTTTATCTGACAGTGTGAGACTGGCACTCAGTCCTGTCTTTACCGGGCAGTGTGGGACTGGCACTGGGTACTGTCTTTGATCTTGGCAGTGTGGGACTGGCACTCAGACCTGCCTTTACCTGACAGTGTTTTTATGACTGGCACTGGGTACTGTCTTTGTACCCGGCAGTGTGAGACTGGCACTCAGACCTGCCATTACCTGACAGTGTGAGACTGGCAATGGGTACTGCCTTTACCTGACAGTGTGAGACTGGCACTGGGTACTGCCTTTACCTGACAGTATGAGACTGGCACTGGGTACTGCCTTTACCTGACAGTGTGAGACTGGCACTGGGTACTGTCTTTATCTGACAGCGTGAGACTGGCACTCAGTCCTGTCTTTACCTGACAGTGTGAGACTGGCACTGGGTGCTGTCTTTGTACCCAGCAGTGTGTGACTGGCACTCAGACCTGCCTTTAACTGACAGTGTGAGACTGGCACTGGGTACTGTCTTTGTACCCAGCAGTGTGAGACTGGCACTGGGTACTGTCTTTACCGGGCAGTGCGAGACTGGCACTGGGTACTGTCTTTATCTGACAGTGTGAGACTGGCACTCAGTCCTGTCTTTACCTGACAGTGTGAGACTGGCACTGGGCATTGTCTTTACCTGACAGTGTGAGACTGGCACTGGGCATTGTATTTACCTGACAGTGTGAGACTGGCACTGGGTACTGACTTGACCTGACAGTTGGAGACTGGCACTGGTCATTGTCTTTACCTGACAGTTTGAGACTGGCACTGGGTACTGACTTGACCTGACAGTGTGAGACTGGCACTGGGTACTGACTTGACCTGACAGTTGGAGACTGGCACTGGGCATTGTCTTTACCTGACAGTGTGAGACTGGCACTGGGTACTGTCTTTACCTGACGGTGTGAGACTGGCACTGGGCATTGTCTTTACCGGGCAGTGTGAGACTGGCACTGGGCATTGTCTTTACCTGACAGTGTGAGACTGGCACTGGGTACTGACTTGACCTGACAGTTGGAGACTGGCACCGGGCATTGTCTTTACCTGACAGTGTGAGACTGGCACTGGGTACTGTCTTTACCTGACGGTGTGAGACTGGCACTGGGCATTATCTTTATCTGACAGTGTGAGACTGGCACTGGGCATTGTCTTTATCTGACAGTGTGAGACTGGCACTGGGTACTGTCTTTACCTGGCAGTGTGCGACTGGCACTGGGTACTGTCTTTACCTGGCAGTGTGTGACTGGCACTGGGTACTGTCTTTACCTGACAGTGTGAGACTGGCACTGGGCATTGTCTTTACCTGACAGTGTGAGACTGGCACTGGGCATTGTCTTTACCGGGCAGTGTGAGACTGGCACTGGGTACTGTCTTTACCGGGCAGTGTGAGACTGGCACTGGGCATTGTCTTTACCTGACAGTGTGAGACTGGCACTGGGTACTGTCTTTACCGGGCAGTGTGAGACTGGCACTGGGCATTGTCTTTACCTGACAGTGTGAGACTGGCACTGGGCATTGTCTTTGTACCCGGCAGTGTGGGACTGGCACTGGGTACTGTCTTTGTACCTGGCAGTGTGAGACTGGCACTGGGCATTGTCTTTGTACCCAGCAGTGTGGGACTGGCACTGGGTACTGTCTTTGTACCCAGCTGTGTTAGACTGGCACTGGGTACTGTCTTTACCGGGTAGTGTGAGGCAGGCACTGGGTACTGTCTTTACCGGGCAGTGTGTGACTGGCACTGGGCATTGTCTTTACCTGACTGTGTGAGACTGGCACTGGGCATTGTCTTTACCTGACTGTGTGAGACTGGCACTGGGTACTGTCTTTACCTGACTGTGTGGGACTGGCACTGGGCATTGTCTTTACCTGACTGTGTGAGACTGGCACTGGGCATTGTCTTTACCGGGCAGTGTGAGACTGGCACTGGGCATTGTCTTTACAGGGCAGTGTGAGACTGGCACTGGGCATTGTCTTTACCGGGCAGTGTGAGACTGGCACTGGGCATTGTCTTTACCTGACAGTGTGAGACTGGCACTGGGCATTGTCTTTACCGGGCAGTGTGAGACTGGCACTGGGCATTGTCTTTACCGGGCAGTGTGAGACTGGCACTGGGCATTGTCTTTACCGGGTAGTGTGAGACTGGCACTGGGCATTGTCTTTACCTGACAGTGTGAGTCTGGCACTGGGTACTGTCTTTACCGGGCAGTGTGAGACTGGCACTGGGCATTGTCTTTGTACCCAGCAGTGTGAGACTGGCACTGGGCATTGTCTTTACCTGACTGTGTGGGACTGGCACTGGGCATTGTCTTTACCTGACTGTGTGAGACTGGCACTGGGCATTGTCTTTACCGGGCAGTGTGAGACTGGCACTGGGCATTGTCTTTACCGGGCAGTGTGAGACTGGCACTGGGCATTGTCTTTACCGGGCAGTGTGAGACTGGCACTGGGCATTGTCTTTACCTGACAGTGTGAGACTGGCACTGGGCATTGTCTTTGTACCCAGCAGTGTGAGACTGACACTGGGTACTGTCTTTGTACCCAGCAGTGTGAGACTGGCACTGGGCACTGTCTTTACCGGGTAGTGTGAGACGGGCACTGGGTACTGTCTTTACCTGACAGTGTGAGACTGGCACTGGGTACTGTCTTTACCGGGCAGTGTGAGACTGGCACTGGGCATTGTCTTTACCTGACTGTGTGAGACTGGCACTGGGCATTGTCTTTACCGGGCAGTGTGAGACTGGCACTGGGCATTGTCTTTACCTGACAGTGTGTGACTGGCACTCAGACCTGCCTTTACCTGACAGTGTGAGACTGGCACTGGGTACTGTCTTTGTACCCAGCAGTGTGAGACTGGCACTGGGTACTGTCTTTACCGGGCAGTGTGAGACTGGCACTGGGCATTGTCTTTACCTGACAGTGTGAGACTGCCACTGGGTACTGTCTTTACCGGGCAGTGTGAGACTGGCACTCGGCATTGTCTTTACCGGGCAGTGTGAGACTGGCACTGGGTACTGTCTTTACCGGGCAGTGTGAGACTGGCACTGGGCATTGTCTTTACCGGGCAGTGTGAGACTGGCACTGGGCATTGTCTTTACCTGACAGTGTGAGACTGGCACTGGTACTGTCTTTACAGGGCAGTGTGAGACTGGCACTGGGCATTGTCTTTACCTGAGAGTGTGAGACTGGCACTGTGTACTGTCTTTACCGGGCAGTGTGAGACTGGCACTGGGTACTGTCTTTACCGGGCAGTGTGAGACTGGCACTGGGCATTGTCTTTACCAGGCAGTGTGAGACTGGCACTGGGCATTGTCTTTACCGGGCAGTGTGAGACTGGCACTGGGCATTGTCTTTACCTGGCAGTGTGGGACTGGCACTGGGCATTGTCTTTACCGGGCAGTGTGAGACTGGCACTGGACATTGTCTTTACCGGGCAGTGTGAGACTGGCACTCAGACCTGCCTTTACCTGACAGTGTGAGACTGGCACTCAGACCTGCCTTTACCTGACAATGTGAGACTGGCACTGGGTTCTGCCTTTGTACCCAGCAGTGTGAGACTGGCACTCATACCTGCCTTTACCTGGCAGTGTGGGACTGGCACTGGGTACTGTCTTTGTACCCAGCAGTGTGAGACTGGCACTGGGTACTGTCTTTACCGGGCAGTGCGAGACTGGCACTGGGCATTGTCTTCACCTGACAGTGTGAGACTGGCACTGGGCATTGTCTTTACCAGGCAGTGTGAGACTGGCACTGGGCATTGTCTTTACCGGGCAGTGTGAGACTGGCACTCAGACCTGCCTTTACCTGACAGTGTGAGACTGGCACTGGGTTCTGTCTTTGTACCCAGCAGTGTGAGACTGGCACTGGGTTCTGTCTTTGTACCCAGCAGTGTGAGACTGCCACTCAGACCTGCCTTTACCTGACAGTGCGAGACTGGCACTGGGTTCTGTCTTTGTACCCAGCAGTGTGAGACTGGCACTGGGTACTGTCTTTACCGGGCAGTGCGAGACTGGCACTGGGTACTGTCTTTACCTGACAGTGTGAGACTGGCACTGGGCATTGTCTTTACCTGACAGTGTGAGACTGGCACTGGGCATTGCCTTTACCTGACAGTGTGAGACTGGCACTGGGTACTGTCTTTACCTGACAGTGTGAGACTGGCACTCAGACCTGCCTTTACCTGACAGTGTGAGACTGGCACTGGGTACTGCCTTTACCTGACAGTGTGAGACTGGCACTGGGTACTTACTGCCTTTACCTGACAGTATGAGACTGGCACTGGGTACTGCCTTTACCTGACAGTGTGAGACTGGCACTGGGTACTGTCTTTATCTGACAGTGTGAGACTGGCACTCAGTCCTGTCTTTACCTGACTGTGTGAGACTGGCACTGGATACTGCCTTTACCTGACAGTGTGAGACTGGCACTCAGACCTGCCTTTACCTGACAGTGTGAGACTGGCACTGGGTACCGTCTTTACCTGACAGTGTGAGACTGGCACTGGGTACTGCCTTTACCTGACAGTATGAGACTGGCACTGGGTACTGCCTTTACCTGACAGTGTGAGACTGGCACTCGGTACTGCCTTTACCTGACAGTATGAGACTGGCACTGGGTACTGCCTTTACCTGACAGTGTGAGACTGGCACTGGGTACTGCCTTTACCTGACAGTGTGAGATTGGCACTCAGACCTGCCTTTACCTGACAGTGTGAGACTGGCACTGGGTACTGCCTTTGTACCCAGCAGTGTGAGACTGGCACTGGGTACTGTCTTTACCGGGCAGTGCGAGACTGGCACTGGGTACTGTCTTTATCTGACAGTGTGAGACTGGCACTCAGTCCTGTCTTTTCCTGACTGTGTGAGACTGGCACTGGGTACTGTCTTTACCGGGCAGTGTGGGACTGGCACTCAATCCTGTCTTTACCTGACAGTGTGAGACTGTCACTGGGCATTGTCTTTACCAGGCAGTGTGCGACTGGCACTAAGTCCTGTCTTTACCCAGCAGTGTTAGACTGGCACTGGGTACTGTCTTTACCCAGCACTGTGAGACTGGCAATTACTAGGGGGCATAAGGTTAAGGTGCAAGGGGTAAAGTTTGGAGGCGATGTGCAAGCAATGTTTTTTACATAGAGGGTAGTGGGTGCCTGGAACTCATTGTCGGAGGTGGTGGTGGAGCAGGGACAATAGTGAAGCTTAAGGGACGTCTTGACACATATATGAAAAGGATGGGAATAGAGGGACACGGACCACAGAAGTGTAGGTTTTAGGTGAGACAGGCAGGGGCTGTTTAGCACAGGGCTAAATCGCTGACTTTGAAAGCAGACCAAGGTAAGCCAGCAGCACGGTTCAATTCCCGTAACAGCCTCCCCGAACAGGCGCCAGAATGTGGCGACTAGGGGCTTTTCACAGTAACTTCCTTGAAGCCTACTTGTGACAAGAAGCGATTTTCATTTCATTTCATCATGGTCGGCGCAGGCTTGGAGGGCCAGAGGGCCTGTTCCTGTGCTGTACTTTTCTTTGATCTTTGTTCTAACCCTTGTCCTGTCCCTAACACCATTCGTATCTATTATATGATCCTGTATGTGTCAAAGTAACTTTATTGAATAATGTTTTTCTGTCACACTGGATGTAACTGGAATTTTGATAAACATGTTTAAAAATGTTAATATTGGGGTAAAGATTGATCAAGCTAATATAAGGTGAGAAACTGTTTCTCACTATCATTGGTTTCACAAATGATTAGTTGATACATCAAGGGTTAAATGTTCAATCACATTGGATGTTCGCTTCAGAAATGTGAATGATTAAATATCACTGTGCAAAGAATGCATTGAAGATGTGTCCCCGGACAATGCAAAGTAAAAAAGTGTTTAAAATAGTCAGCACTCAGAGATTTGTATTCCATTCAGTGTTGGCCTTTGCTATTGTTTACTGTCCAGTAATGCTGCTGTCAGTATTTTACCAATCATTTGATTGTTGGTTGTATTTAAACACATTCTCACAAACTGAGTGGTCAGGCAGCTGGACTCCATTGTTGTCCAGTATCATGGGCGGGATTCTCCGAAATCGGCGCGACGTCCGCCGACCGGCGCCAAAAACGGCGCGAATCAGTCCGGCATCGCGCCGCCCCAAAGGTGCGGAGCGGCCGAGCCCTCACCTTGAGGGGCTAGACCCGCGCCGGACTGATTTCCGCCCCGCCAGCTGGCGGGAAAGGCCTTTGGTGCCCCGTTAGCTGGAGACCATGGCAAAGGCGGAAGGAAAAGAGTGCCCGCCCCGATCGCGGGCCAGGCCAGCCGTGGGGGCACCCCCCCCCCCCAGGACCCCGGAGCCCGCCCGCGCCGCCGTGTCCCGCCATCCCAAAGGTGGTTCAATCCACGCCGGCTGGCGTGGGTTGACAGCGGCGGGACTTCGGCCCATCGTGGGCCGGAGGATCGCCGGGGAGGGCCCGCCAACCGGCGCGGCGCGATTCCCACCTCAGTCGAATATCCGGTGCCGGAGAATTCGGCAACCGGCGGGGCCGGGATTCACGCCAGCCGCCGGCGACCGGGTCGGGGAATCCTGCCCCAGATCCTGAATCCCAGAACCAGACATCTCGTATCACTCAGAATGAGTCGACACTGGGATGCTGAACTGTGTCAGTTGATCATTGAATGGTGAAATGCTAGCAAACAGCTATAATAATGGATAATCAAGGTGTAATTAGTGGAATTGTTTGCATATACATTTACTTTTCAGTGTTTGGCTGGGGTAGCAGAACATAGAACATACAGGGCCGAAGGAGGCCATTCGGCCCATCGAATCTGCACCGACCCACTTAAGCCCTCACTTCCACCCTATCCTCGCAACCCATTAACCCCTCCTAACCTTTTTGGTCACTAAGGGCAATTTATCATGGCCAATCCACCTAACCTGCAAGTCTTTGGACTATGGGAGGAAACCAGAGCACCCGGAGGAAACCCACGCAGACACGGGGAGAACGTGCAGACTCCGCACAGACAGTGACCCAGCAGGGAATCGAACCTGGGACCCTGGCGCTGTGAAGCCACAGTGCTATCCACTTGTGCTACCGTGCTGCCCATGTATAGTCCAGTTCATTCAGCAGCCTCAGCTGACACAGTGTTAATGGTTATGATGCCATCAGGAATGGATCTCCCAGGGCAGGAGTTCTGAGTTTGGTGGTGGTCTGAGTTAGATGGCTTCAGCCACAATTTTAGCTGTTCCTCATGTTTCGTTTGTGGAACAAGTGACCACATCTTCCCTGGTCTGTCCTCAAGTGCTTGAGGGTTCTCCAGATTTTCTGAGGAAGGTTGAAACCTGGGACTCCACCACTCGGGTCAGTTACCAGGCTGCGTTTGGTGACATTTGCAGTCAACCAGGAGATGTATCATTGAGAGATGGGGCTGCCATCACTTTGTAAGGTGTGAAGTGTATTATATGTTCTCTGGAAACCCGTTTCAGAGAATGGGGATTGTTGCGTTCGGTGTTTGATGTCAAGCAAGGAATCTACCAAAAGACTTGACTTGTCCAATTGAGGATTTTTATTGATTTCACACATGGTAAGATAACAATCTGTTACAGAGCAAGTTATCATGGTGTTTATTTGTACTCCTCTGGAACTATACCTCGCACAACTGTTCACTTGTACGTCGTACAACCATCTCTCGATGGCCGGATGTGCCCCCACTTATATTGGAGTGTCTTAGATACAGAGATACATAGAAGATAGGAGCAGGAGGAGGTCTTTTGGCCCTTCGAGCCTGCTCTGCCATTAGTCACGATCATGGCTGATCATCCAACTCAATAGCCTAATCCTGCTTTCTCCCCATAGCCTTTGATCCCATTTTCCCCAAGTGCTATATCCAGTCGCCTCTATTCAAAGTTTTAGCATCAACTACTTCCTGTGGTAATGAATTCCACAGGCTCACCACTCTTTGTGTGAAGAAGTGTCTCCTTATCTCTGTCCGAAATGGTTTACCCTGAATCCTCAGGCTGTGACCCCTGGTCCTGGACACACCCATCATTGGTAACATCTTCTCTACATCTACCCTGTCTAGTTCTGTTAGAATTTTATAAGTCTCTATGAGATTCCTCAGAGAACGAGACCAAAGCTGCACACAACACTCCAAGTGTGGCCTCACCAAGGTCCTGTACAATTGCAGCAACACATCCCTGCTTCTATACTCGAAACCTCTTGCAATGAAGGCCAACATACCATTAGCCTTCTTTATCGTCTGCTGCACCTTCAGCGAATGGTGCACAAGGACACCCAGGTCCCGCTGCACACTCCCCTCTCACAATTTACAACCATTCAAGTAGTAATCTGCCTTCCTGTTTTTGCTTCCAAAATGAATAACCTCCCACTTATCTAAACTATACTGCATCTGCCATTGGATTGCCCACTCGCCCAACCTGTCCAGATCTTGCTGTAGGATCCCTGCATCCTCGTCACAATTCACCCTCCCACCTAATTTCGTATCATCTGCAAACTTTGAGATAGAACATAGAACATAGAACAGTACAGCACAGAACAGGCCCTTCGGCCGTCGATGTTGTGCCGAGCCTTCTCCGAAACCAAGATCAAGCTATCTCACTCCCTGTCATTCTGGTGTGCTCCATGTGCATATCCAATAACAGCTTGAAAGTTCCTAAAGTGTCCGACTCCACTATCACAGCAGGCAGTCCATTCCACACCCTAACAACTCTCTGAGTAAAGAACCTACCTAGGGCATCCCTCCTATATCTCCCACCCTGAACCTTATAGTTATGACCCCTTGTAACAGCTACATCCACCCAAGGAAATAGTCTCTGAACGTCCACTCTATCCCCCTCATCGTCTTATAAATCTCTATTAAGTCGCCTCTCATCCTCCTCCGCTCCTTCAACCTTTCCTCATAAGACCTATCCTCCAAACCGGGCAGCATCCTGGTAAATCTCCTTTGCACCCTTTCCAATGCTTCCACATCCTTCCTATAGTGAGGTGACCAGAACTGCACACAATACTCCAAATGTGGTTTCACCAGGGTCATGTACAGTTGCAGCATAACCCCACGGCTGTTAAACTCAAGCCCCCTGTTAATAAACGCTAACACACTATAGGACTTCTTCACAGCTCTATACACTTGAGTGACAACCTTCAGAGATCTGTGGACATGAACCCCAAGATCTCTCTGTTCCTCCACATTCCTCAGAACCCTGCCGTTGACCCTGTAATCTGCATTCAAATTTTTCCTACCAAAATGAATCACCTCACACTTATCAGGGTTAAACTCCATCTGCCATTTTTCAGCCCAGCTCTGCATCCTATCAATGTCTCTTTGCAGCCTACAACAGCCCTCCACGTCATCCACTACTCCACCAATCTTGGTGTCATCAGCAAATTTACTGACCCACCCTTCAGCCCCCTCTTCCAAGTCATTGATAAAAATCACAAATAGCAGAGGACCCAGCACTGATCCCTGTGGTACACCGCTGGTAACTGCTCTCCAGTCTGAAAATTTTCCATCCACCACCATCCTCTGTCTTCTATGTGATAGCCAGTTACTTATCCAATTGGCCAAAGTTCCCTCTATCCCACACCTCCTTACTTTCTTCATGAGCCGACCATGGGGAACCTTATCAAACGCCTTACTGAAATACATGTATACAACATCAACTGCTCTACCTTCATCTACACACTTAGTTACCTCCTCAAAGAATTCAATCAAATTTGTGAGGCAAGACTTACCCTTCACGAATCTGTGTGACTATCCCGGATTAAGCTGCGTCTTTCCAAATGGTCATAAATCCTATCCTTCAGGACCTTTTCCATTAACTTACCGACCACCGAAGTAAGATTAACCGGCCGATAATTACCAGGGTCATTCCTGATGTTACATTTTGTTCCCTCATCCAAATCATCAATATATATTGTGAATAGCTGGGGTCCCTGCACCGATCCCTGTGGTACCCCACTGTTTACTGACTGCCAATTTGAAAAGGACCCATTAATCCCTACTCTTTGTGTCCTCTCTGCAAACCCGTTTTCTATCCACCTCAATACATTTCCCCCAATCCCATGCGCTTTAATTTTGCACAATAATCTCTTATGAATCATCGGCAGCCACAGGTGAGGTGCCTGAAGATTGGAGAGTGGCGAATGTTGTGCCCTTGTTTAAGAAGGGCAGCAGGGAAAAGCCTGGGAACTACAGACCGGTGAGCCTAACGTCTGTAGTAGGTAAGTTGCTAGAAGGTATTCTGAGAGACAGGATCTACAAGCATTTAGAGAGGCAAGGACTGATTTGGGGCAGTCAGCATGGCTTTGTGCGTGGAAAATCATGTCTCACAAATTTGATTGAGTTTTTTGAGGGGGTGACCAAGAAGGTAGATGAGGGCAGTGCAGTAGACGTTGTCTACATGGACTTTAGCAAAGCCTTTGACAAGGTACCGCATGGTAGGTTGTTGCAGAAGGTTAAAGCTCACGGGATCCAGGGTGAGGTTGCCAATTGGATTCAAAATTGGCTGGACGACAGAAGACAGAGGGTGGTTGTAGAGGGTTGTTTTTCAAACTGGAGGCCTGTGACCAGTGGTGTGCCTCAGGGATCGGTGCTGGGTCTACTGTTATTTGTGATTTATATTAATGATTTGGATGAGAATTTAGGAGGCATGGTTAGTAAGTTTGCAGATGACACCAAGATTGGTGGCACAGTGGATAGTGAAGAAGGTTATCTAGGATTGCAACGGGATCTTGATCAATTAGGCCAGTGGGCCGACGAATGGCAGATGGAGTTTAATTTAGATAAATGTGAGGTGATGCATTTTGGCAGATCGAATCAGGCCAGGACCTACTCAGTTAATGGTATGGTGTTGGGGAGAGTTATAGAACAAAGAGATCTAGGAGTACAGGTTCATAGCTCCTTGAAGGTGGAGTCGCAGGTGGACAGGGTGGTGAAGAAGGCATTCGGCATGCTTGGTTTCATTGGTCAGAACATTGAATACAGGAGTTGGGACGTCTTGTTGAAGTTGTACAAGACATTGGTACGGCCACACTTGGAATACTGTGTGCAGTTCTGGTCACCCTATTATAGAAAGGATATTATTAAACTAGAAAGAGTGCAGAAAAGATTTACTAGGATGTTACCGGGACTTGATGGTTCGAGTTATAAGGAGAGGCTGGATAGACTGGGACTTTTTTTCCCTGGAGCGTAGGAGGCTTAGGGGTGATCTTATAGAGGTCTATAAAATAATGAGGGGCATAGATAAGGTAGATAGTCAACATCTTTTCCCAAAGGTAGGAGAGTCTAAAACTAGAGGGCATAGGTTTAAGGTGAGAGGGGAGAGATTCAGCAGGGCCCAGAGGGGCAATTTCTTCACTCAGAGGGTAGTGAGTGTCTGGAATGGGCTGCCAGAGGTAGTAGTAGAGGCGGGTACAATTGTGTCTTTTAAAAAGCATTTAGATAGTTACATGGGTAAGATGGGTATAGAGGGTTATGGGCCAAGTGCGGGCAACTGGGGCTAGCTTAATGGTAAAAACTGGGTGGCATGGACTGGTTGGGCCGAAGGGCCTGTTTCCATGCTGTAAACTTCTATGATTCTATGATTCTATGTCGGACTTTGTCAAACACGTTCTGAAACTCCAAATATACCACATCGACTGGCTCCCCCTTGTCAACTGTGCTGGTTACCTCTTCAAAGAATTCCAACAGATTTGTCAAGCATGATTTTCGCTTCATAAATCCATGCTGACTCTGACTGATCCTGCCACTGCTTTCTAAATGTTCTGCTATAAAGTCCTTGATAATGGTTTCAAGCATTTTCCCCACTACCGAAGTTAGGCTTACTGGTCTATAATTCCCTGCTTTCTCTCTACCGCCCTTTTTGAATATCGGAGTGACGTGAGCTACCCTCCAATCTGCAGGGATAGTTCCAGAGTCTATAGAATCCCGGAAGATGACCACCAATCCATTCACTATTTCCAGAGCCACCCTCTTAAGCATTCTGGGATGCAGATTCTCAGGCCCTGGGGATTTATCCACATTCAATCCCATCAGTTTTCCCAGAACCATTTCTCTACTAAATTTGGTCTCCCTCAGTTCTTCCCTCTCACTAAAACTTTCATTCTCCAACATTTCTGGGATCTGATTTGTGTCCTCATTTGTGAAGACAGAACCAAAGTATGTATTCAATTGCTCAGCCATTTCTTTGTCCCTTATTATGCATTCCCCTGTTTCTGTCTGCAGTGGGCTTACATTTCTCTTTACCAATCTCTTTCTCTTCACATATCTATAGAAACTCTTAGTGTCAGTCTTTATGTTCCCTGCAAGCTTCCTTTCATACTGTACTTTCCCCTTCTTAATCAATCCCTTCGTCCTTCTTTGCTGAATTCTAAACTGCTCCCAATCCTCAGACCTATTATTTTTCTTGGCCAATCTATATGCTTCTTCCTTGGATCGGATACTATTTCTAATTTCCTTTGTAAGCCATGGATTGGCCCTCTTACCCTCTTTGCTTTTGTGCCCAGACAGGAATGAACAGTTGCTGTAATTCCTCCATGCGTTCCTTGAATGTTTGCCATTGTCTATCCACTGACATCTCTTTAAGTAACTGTCCCCAATCTATCAAGGCCAACTCACGCCTCATATCCTCATAGTTCCCTATATTACGATGCAGCGCCCTAGTCTCCGAATCAACTACTTCACTCTCCATCTTGATTAAAAATTCTATCATGTTATGGTCGCTCATCCCCAACGGGTCTCATACAGCCAGATTGACAATAATTCCCTTCTCATTACACTGTACCCAGTCTAAGATGGCCTGCTGTCTAGTTAGTTCCCCTACATATTGGTCAAGAAAATCATCCTGTATACACTCCAGGAATTCCTTCTCTACGGCATTGTGGCTAATTTGATTTGCCCAATTTATGGGAAGATTAAAATCACCCATGATCTCCGATATTCCCTTATTACATGCATCACTAATTCTTTGTTTAATCCCATACCCAACCTCACCAGTGCAGTTTGGGGGTCTATATATGTCACCCACTAATATTTTTTGTCCCTTGGTATTTCTCAACTATACCCATACAGATTTCACATATTGGACTATTGCACTGTCATACTTATTACTCCTCCCTCTGCAGCAGAACCAACCGTGGTGCCATGGGTTTGCTGTTGCTGTTTTCCCCTGAAAGGCCATTCCCCTCAACAGTATCCAAAATGGTATATCTATTCTGCAGGGGAATGGCCACAGGAGATTCATGTCTTGTCAAATGACCACTGTCTTGAGACCGCATTGGTGTGTCTGTACTGTCACCTGCTGGTTGGAGGTCGCACCACCAGCCACCTATGATATTGTTTACAGGCATATCACCATATTCCTCAGAAAACATTAAGATTTGTTTACAACCAACATTAATCTTTTCATAGAATCATAGAATTTACAGTACACAAGGAGGCCATTTAGCCCATCGAGTCTACATCCAGCCCTTGGAAAGAGCACCCTACTTAAGCCCATACCTCCACCCTATTCGCGTAATCCAGTAACCCCACCAAACGCTTTTTCGACACTAAGGGCAATTTATCATGGCCAATCCACTTAACCTGCACATCTTTGGACTGTGGGAGGAAACCGGAGCACCCGGAGGAAACCCACGCACACACGGGGAAAAAGTGCAGACTCCGCACGGACAGTGATCTAAGTCGGGAATCGAACCTGGGACCCTGGAGCTGTTAAGCAATAGTGCTAACCACTGTGCTACCGTGCTGCCCACAACTTTATACATTCACGATATGTCTAACAATCTGAATAAGTTTAACTAGGGTGTTCATAAACACGACGTGCCTGGCCAGTGTTCAGCTCTTTCGCACAGGTCATTGTGCCTCCCTCACGGGATCACCTCTGTGATCATCGAGGCTTTTGCAAACCTCTTTGAAGACTGGTTTACATGCTGGCCTCTTACTTTGTCTCCTCTTTGCTCTGTGCCTCTGGAAGACGTGCATCCGTGATTACCACGCTTGCATCACCAGATTCCATTTCCTCTTCTTGCCATAACACTGTTTGCTTGGCCAGGATTCTCCGATCCCGCGGCAAGTTCTAACGCCGGCGTCAAAAGCAGTGTGAGCCACTCCGGCATCAACGGCTGCCAGTCCCAGGTATTCACCCCTTCCCAGGGGGGCTAGTACGGCGCCGGAGTGGTGTCCGCTGCTCCGGCGCTCGAAAGCTGGCGTGCCACAGCCGGCCCGAGTCCGCGAATGTGCGTGGGTTCCCGTCTTCGTTCCGGCCCCCGGGCAATATGGTGGAAACCTACTGGGGCCAGCGCGAAGGAATATAGACCCCCCCCCACGGAATTCCTCCGCCCGCCGATCGGTAGGCCCCCCCCCCCCGGAGTCGGTTCCCCCCCCCCCCCACCAGGACAGTCCCCGCAGCCAGAGCTCAAAGGTCCCGCCGGGTAGGACCATACGTAACCCACGCCGGCGGGACTCGGCCATACTCGACGGGGACTCGGCCCGTCGATGCACGGAGTATCGCCGGGGGATGGCGCTTTCAACGGCCCCCGACCGGTGCGGCGGCGACCCTGCGGGCGGCTGAGATTCGGCGGCGGAGAACCGTCGGCACAGCGTCAGTGCAGCATGCCGCGATTCTTGCGCCCCCCCCCCCCCCCCCCTTGCCCCCCCACAGCGATTCTCCGACCCGGCGCGGAATCAGAGAATCCCGGCCCTTATTCTCTTTGTTTCTGTTTCTGGTTTGTTAGTGGGATGAGCTAACTATCCCAGTCTTGTCCTCTTTCTTCTTCATTTCTGAGAATGGGTTGAAGAAGTTTCTTGTGTTTGTTTTTACGCTTGCAGCCTCTGGTATGGTGCTGGTCTTCACTCTGTGCTTGGAGGTCTGTGGAGTTTCAGGTGGATACTGGGGGACCGACACGTCATCACTGGGCTGTGTGACCACACCCATTTCTGCAGCCTCTATGGAATGTTGGAGCGCTTCGGTTTCTCGTGCCTGGGAGGTGTTTGGAACTACGGCGACAAGTGCTGCCCATTCTTGGACCGATAGAGCATCGCTCAATTGCTCTTCTTCACTAGAGATTTCGATGCTCTCTGGTCGTGGTGATCCAGGCGTTGCATCCTCTTGGTTAAATTCAAGTATGTATGACTGATCCGTGGAGCTGCTTAGCGAGATTGTCATCAGCTTCTCCTCTGGTTCACTCTCTGAGTTGCCAATCACTTCAACATCCGAGTTGCTGCCATCGTATTCATCATCAATGTCTTCCCATTCATCATGTGAAGATGCCGGCATTGGACTGGGGTGAGCACAGTAAGAAGTCTTACAACACCAGGTTAAAGTCCAACAGGTTTGTTTCGAATCACTAGCTTTCGGAGCACAGCTCCTTCCTCAGGTGAATGAAGAGGTGGGTTCCAGAAACTTATATATAGACAAAGTCAAAGACGCAAGATGATACTTTGAATGCAAGTCTTTGCAGGTAATTAAGTCTTTTCAGGTTCAGATGGAGCAACTGGAGAGAGGGATAATCACAGGTTAAAGAGGTGTGAATTGTGTCAAACCAGGACAGTTGGTAGGATTTCGCAGGCCAGATGGTGGGGGGGGTGAATGTAATGCGACATGATTCCAAGGTCCCAGTTGAGGCCGTATTCATGTGTGCAGAACTTGGCTATAAGTTTCTGCTCGGCGATTCTGCGTTGTCGCGGGTCCTGAAGGCCGCCTTGGAGAATGCTTACCTGAAGATCAGAGGCTGGATGCCCTTGACTGCTGAAGTGTTCTCCGGCTGGAAGGGAACATTCCTGCCTGGCGATAGTCACGTGATGTCCGTTCATCCGTTGTCGCAGCATCTGCATGGTCTCGCCAATGTACCACGCTTCGGGACATCCTTTCCTGCAGCGTATGAGATCGATAACGTTGGCCGAGTCGCACAAATATGTACCGCGTACCTGGTGGGTGGTGTTCTCACGTGTAATGGTGGTATCCATGTCGATGATCTGGCATGTCTTGCAGAGATTGCCATGGCATGGTTGTGTGGTGTCGTGGTCGCTGTTCTGAAGGCTGGGTAGTTTGCTGCAAACAATGGTTTGTTGACATTGCGTGGAGTGTTTGAAGGCAAGTAGTGGGGGTGTGGGGATGACCTTGGCACGATGTTCATCTTCATTTATGACGTGTTGAAGGCTGCGAAGAAGATGTCGTAGTTTCTCCGCTCCAGGGAAGTACTGGACGACGAACGGGATATGGCGCTCGACTCATCGATCGACAGTTCCAACGCGCCACAGCAAAAAACCGCACCGACCTCCTCAGAAGACAAACTCGGGACACAACCAACAGAGTACCCTTCATCGGTTAGGTTAGGTTACGGGGACAGGCATGGGTAGGGTGCTCTTTCAGAAGGTTGGTTCAGGCTTGATGGGCCAAATGGCCTCCTTCTGTACTGTAGAGGTTCTATGATGATTGGGAATGGTGAATCAAGTCAAATTGGTGCTGAATGCTGTTTCCAGGCTCACTTAGAGCTAACCTTGTAACCGTGGTGTTGTGGCTTGAATTGGAGAGATTGGTTAACTGCCACAAGGCGGAAAGATTACCAAGACTAAAGGAAAATGGAAACCATTCTGAAAGCTGCAGAATTAAGAGAAATACCTAAAACCTTTGTATCTTTTGTTCAGGCTGAGAAAAGGATTTCTCAAAGCAGATTCAGCTGGACTGTCTGGCTGGAGCAGGGATTTTAAATGTCCATTTGGCAAGTTGTTAAAGAAAGAAACAATTCCATTTTCATAGCCTCCTTTCACATCCTTAGGATATTTTACTGTGCTTTACTGTCAATGACACTTTATTGAAGTGTAATCTCTTTTGTGGTGGAGGAATCTCCAGTTTTTGCACAGCAAGATCCCACAAGCAGCAATGCGATAACAACCAGATGATCTGTTTTAGATGATAGTTGAGAGATAAATGTTGGCTAGGACACTGAGAGAATTCCTCTGTTCTTCACTGAGTTCATTCATGTGAGAGTGGGTCCTTGTTTCTGCTTGGTGGAGATCACCGCCAGAAAAGACTGGTACTGTCAGGAATGCATGGGGAAATATCAGATTATCCAATCATTATCTCTTAGATGTATATGGGAGCTGCCTATGTGCAAATTGGCTGCCTCATTTCCAACATTACAACAGTGACATATTTAATTGTAAGAAGTCTTACAACATCAGGTTAAAGTCCAACAGGTTTGTTTCAAATCACTAGCTTTGGGAGCACTGCTCCTTCCTCAGGTGAGCTCCTCACAATGTCGTTTAACTTCAGCGATACTGGCAAACAACTCTAAAAAATCGTTCCATACATATAAAAAGATACAGTGTATACAAAATGAAGGACATGAAGAAAAATGTTTAACTTCGAATAATGATTCTTCTAAGTTTACTCTGCAGGATGACTTCATGGTAGAAGTGACAACCAGAATTAATGCACTGGACATTGGACAGCAACACTTAATATTAATGGGTCTGGTGTTCCTTTCAAACTGGATACGGGTGCACATGCAAATTTGATCACAGAGGCAGATCTAAAACAAGTGCACAAGATTCCAAGAATTAAAAAATCAAACTGTAGGTTGACAGACTACAATGGGAATGCAATACTGATGCCTCACGGTGACATCGGTATGCCATTGGACTTTGAAATAGTGGATGATACAAAGTCATCACTAATTGGGGTAGCTGCATGCATTAAATTAAATTTGTTGTGAGGAAATCAGACTGCCAACACATCTCAGCATGAAGCTGAGGGTAAAGAACGAGTTGTAGCAGATACATTGTCAAGAGCTACAAGCTACAATGATGAGAAAGCATCGGAAGTAGTACAAAGTGTGGAGGCAAATGCAACATTTGTCGCAGACATGTTACCTGTGTCTGCTGCAAAGCTAAAGTTAATACGGGATTAAACTGAAAAGACACAATAATAATAATAATCTTTATTGTCACAAGTAGGCTCACATTAACTCTGCAATGAAGTTACAATAAGAGATTTAAGAGATACTTCAACGGGTGATGAAAAACCTAAAAGGACGATACAACTTCCAACACGTCACAGCCAATCCATTAGTGGGCAGCACGGTAGCACAGTGGTTAACACAGTTGCTTGATAACCCCAGGGTCACAGGTTCGATACCCAGCTTGGGTCAATGTCTGTGCGGAGTCTGCACGTTCTCCCCGTGTCTGTGTGGGTTTCCTCCGGGTGCTCCGGTTTCCTCCCATAGTCCAAAGATGTGACAGGTTAGGTGGATTGGCCACGCTAAATTGCCCTTAATGTCCAAAAAGATTGGGTGGGGTTACTGGGTTACGGGGAGAGGGTGGAGGTGTGGGCTTAATTAGGGTGCTCTTTGCAAGGGCCGGTGCAGACCCGATGGGCTGAATGGCCTCCTTCTGCATTGTAAATTCTATGATAAATTCTATGATTATATCCCCAGTCTAATGGGAAAGCTGAGAAAGGAGTCGGAATAGTAAAACAACTGTTCAAAAAGGCATTTGATGATTAAAAAGGATTTGTCGTTAGTACTGTTAAGCTACAGAGCTACTCCTTTATCATCAGGATTGTCGCCTGCCCAGATATTCATGGGAAGGACGATTCATACAACATTGCCTGCGAGAAAACAATTCCAAACATGGATGAGCATCAGATGGAATTTGTTTATTGTTACATGTACCGAGATACAGTGAAAAGTATTTTTCTGCGAGCAGGTCAAAAAGATAATTTAGTACATGAAAATAAAATAAAATAAAAAGAAAATACATAAAAGGGCAACACAAGGTCCACAATGTAAATACATAGACACCGGCATTGGGTGAAGCATAAGTTAATACATCAAAAAATAAAGTAACAGCAATGCAAGCAAAAAGCATACTATGACAGGCATGCAAAACAATTACCACCACTGAAAGAAAGAGATGTCTTCAGGATACAAAATCCAAACGGTGGTTGGTCAGACATTGCGAAAGTGTTAAATGAGGTTTCACCGCGATCGTATGTGGTTCCAACTGCGATTGGACTGATATTTTGTAGAAATTGAAGAGCATTGTTAAAAGTAAAGAATTCATGGCAGTTTCCAGAGCCAACTATAACAAATCCAGACACCATGTTTTATAACATTGACTTACCAGCAGCATTGTTATCGAATATACGTATGGAACAGACAAGAGACAATTTCAATGACACTAAGTGCATTGAGAAGGTCAAAACGGACAAGAAAGCCACCTAATCAACTAAACTTGTAAACACTAAGGACTACAAAACTGTGATTGCAATTATGATACGTAATATAACTTTAAGCATGAACTGTATGAAAGCATTCTCGACAATGTGTGCAAAAAAATGTTAGAAAGAATTGCAAACATTTTTCTCAAAGAAAGTGGGATGTGACTTTCTGGGAAATGTTGAGAATACAAAGAGTTAATGCTAGATGCAGAACTATATAAAGCACTGACTCACAGACTTCTTGGAAAAAGGCTGGAGTGGAGAGCAGAGTAGCAGTGAGAGAGGTCAGAGTACAGTTATAGATAGAGTGTAGAGACTCGTGTTACTAGGGTGTAGATTACTAGATTATTGTTTACTATAGGAGTAAGTGGTCAAGCTTTAATAAATAGTGTAAATAAATGTTAGCTTTGTTGATGAACTTAGCTTCTGTGATCTTTGTGAACACTCCAACATCAATCCCGTTAAAAGAATCACAAAAACACCATGCTTTGAAGAGCTGGACTCTGGGGTGCACTCTCGTGCATCGGAGGCGCTGTAGGGACACTCTGAAGGCTTCACTTAGGATTGTTGCATCTGACACAACCAAATAAACAAAATCTTTGAAAGCAAGCACATATTCGAGGCAGAGAGAAAACACAAGGAGAGAAAATCCCTATCCAGCAACTCCTCCAAATCATCTGCAATACCCTGCCCTATTTGCGATAGAACCTTACGGAACAGATTGGCTTTAACAATCACATAACCAGCATAATCCTACCAGAACTGTCCAGATGATGAACAGGGGCCATCTTCACTCAAAGGACAAACAAGAACTCTTTTTTTTGCAAGAGATTATGGCGGGAGCACTGGGGTTAGGAGGGGGTTCATGATGTTTAGCAGCATATTGACTTTATGGGACTGGCTTCAGCCGATCAATCATCTTTGCTGTCTCTCATTCCCATAAGTCTGTAACTTGCTCGGTGATCTGAAGGAAACCAAAGCTCTGGATTTGAAATGCCTTGAGATGCTTTGTAACAATAAAGGGGTTGTGGAAATTCTTGTTGTCAGGGTGAGGGAAGATAAGATATTTACATGGCTCTGCATGTATCATGTCTCGGGCAGTAAACCCTGGGTCACAGTGCTGGAAAAGCGATAAAAGTGACTAGAGGCAACGTTACCCATTTATGAGCTGCAGCCCTGATTTATTAATACTGTAATTGTGATAACCCTCACAAGGATCGCGGGGGATCGCTGATTGACCTCTCTGTAGCTTTTGTGGAATACCAGTTACCGTGGTGAGCGGGCGGAGGCCTGTGGCTCGTTAGTGGGACCTTTAAATGTAGCTCCCAGAATGGAGGTTTCCTGGGCTGGGACGTTTGTTTTGTTTGCCGCAGTCGGGGTTTTATTTTCAGTTTAAAATAAACCAGTTTGGCCTTTCACTGCACACATCCTGCAATTATTACAATCATGAATTCCTGTCAAGCTGTTTGAAGTAGCACCTGGTAACTCAAGTGTTTGTCTGATCGTTAAGACTTCACTCAGCCTGCTTTCTGATTCTTTAATGTTGCTTCTCTCTGGAAAGATAGAGCATGAGCTAACACCGCTGCCCTGCTCCCATCAACACTTTTCTTTCCAAATTTAAGCAGTCAGAGTATCTTTAGGAAATGAATTTCATTTGCATCCCCAAATCCTCCGTTACCTGTCAGGATCTTCCATTCCCCTTTCTGCCTCTCAGCTCTTACTCGTAGCCAGCCTTCTGACAAAGCCAGAGCATTTCAGTGACCTGGAGAGTACACAAATATTATTCCGCATTGTATTTCAATGGAGGTTCCAGCTGTGTAGAGTAAGGCAAATGTGAAAAATTTACTGATGCTTCCTTTAAAATGCCGATGGAAACACAGGATTCTTTGTACAGTTTATCAGTGTACTTTTGTAAGGAGTAACTGAAGTATGCATTGTTGCACTAATCGTTACTAATGGAAACTTGGATTGTATCAGCAGACTCCATTCATTTGTCATTTACTGAGAAGTATGCATGTTCCTGGGGAATAGCCACACCTTTTTAAATCCTGCCCCCTGATCTAATACCCAGTCGGTGGAGCGAATGTTGTAAACAGGTTTACTAGTTTAGTTGTTGCTCGAGTTACCTTTTGTTTCAAATTGAAAAGCCAGATTTGTTCTCGTTAATTTTCCCATACACTGAATGCTTGGTGCTGGATTTTGTCGCTCCATTCCGAGGCAGAGCTTGCAATTGAAATCCAGGAGTAAATGGCTTCTGATGAACTTGATGTGGTAAGACAGTTCGATCCTTAATCTCACAGGGTTTGTTGGATAAAGATTGATTGGTATCTCTCTCTTGTCCTGAGATTTGGTGAAGTGGCCATGATTTGAAGGCACCAATATGGAAAACGTTAGCACAGGTTGGGGATAGCTTTTAAGTAAATGATTTTGTCAAAGCACTAATTCTGTCCTCTTTTTAATTGACATTACCCCAGGAGATTATTCTAGAAACAATGGTGCCATTTTCTCCTCTGTGACTGTTTGTTTAGCTGGTTCTACAGCACACTTTTGTCTTGTTCTAAAAATGATATTTGTGGCTTTTACTGAATAATATCACATAGTCAGTAAGTTTTAAACATACACAAAGATGATTAAATGTCAGGATAAATTATAAGGATGGGAATTTGTGATGTTTTTCTGCTCAGTAGCATTGTAAAGTTACGCTTGGTTTGAAGTAGAGTTAAACAGTTGTGCTGAAGTAAAAATGAAGACCAAGAACTGTAATACTGATTCACAGAACGATGATCTGAGCAGCAGTTTAGATTTACAGCATCTAATTTTACCCATTTTCAGTATTTCCACTGACTGAGCCGCGCAGAATTGATTTATCGGAAAGTGACCAATTTTAGTCAGGTTTTACTGTCATTGTTTAACACTTTATCAGAATATAAGAGTTAGATTTAAAGGGATCCAGGCTCAATGCTAGGTCTTTCCTAGGTATAATGATAATGTGGAGGAATGATAACGTCTTACTTCTGGTTTGGATGAAGCACTCTTGGTGACATAAATATCCTTCAGCAGGAATTGTGCGCCAAGGCGTCTGACTAAGAAAGTGATTGTTACTGGGGACTGAGCGCTTTGATCTGGATTCGTTATTTCATAGGCGGAAAACTCATCATGCACCAAGTTATCATTTCATGAACGTTTGTGTTCCAGTGTGAGCTTGTAGTGGCGGCACAAAAGTTGGAGAGAACTTGTACTTTATACGAGGAAACCAGCCCTCTCCATTCTGCATCATCTACAGATATACATTTTAATTCATTCTTGAACCGCTGCAGTCCATGTGGTATAGGTGCTGCTAGGGAGGGAGTTCCTGGATTTTAATTCCAGCAACAGTGAAGATATGGCAATATACTTCCAAGTGAATTGGGAGCAGGATGAGGCCATTTGGCCCCTCGAGCCTGCTCCCCAATTTAGTAAAATCATGACTGATCTGATTGTAACTTCAACCCCACATTCCTGCTGACCCCCGATAACTTTTCACTCGCTTGTTAATCAAGAATCTATCCAGTTCAGCCTTAAAAATATTCAAAGATTTTGCTTCCACTGCCGTTTGAGGCAGAGAGTTCCAGAGACTCACAACTCTGAGAGAATCAGAGTCAGGGTGGTGAGTGACGTGGAGGGGAACCTCCAGGTGGTGGTGTTCACAGGTATCTGCTGCTCTTGTCCTTCTAGACGGTAGTGGCCGTGTGTTTGGAAGATACTGTCTAAGGCGCCTTGGTGAGTTCCTGCTGTGTATCTTGTAGATGGTACACATGGCTGCCACTGTACATGGTGGAAGGAGTGAATGTTTGTGGAAGGGGTGCCAATCAAGTGAACTGCTTTGTCCTGGATGGCGTCGACTTTCTTGAGTATTTCTGGAGCTGCACTCATCCAGGCAAGTGGGGAGTATTCCATCACGCTCCTGACTTGTGCCTTGTAGATGGTGGACATGCTTTGGGAAGTCAGGAGGTCAGTTACTCGCCACAGGATTCCCAGTCTCTGACATGCTCTTGTAGCCAGAGTATTTATATGGCAAATCCAGTTCAGTTTCTGGTCAATTCGAACAATGCTAAACATTCCTGAGTGCGTTAAAGCTACACGAACAACCAATTTAAGATTATCAGTCACACTCATAATGTGGCTCATTTATACTTACAAGGTGCAACATATATTCACACACAGGGACATAGACTCTGCAAATAAAAGGAATATGTTCAAGCCTTGCACCTTTTTTGAATTACCCGGGAGTTTATACTTGTTCCCTGTTACTTTCTCAATGGCAACATAACTTGGCAACCAAGCAGAGTCAACTTGCTAACCAATCAGCACTCTTTTCCCGTGCAGTACAAATTGTTGTGCTCATTTGAAATTTGGCATTCTTGCATTTGTTCTGATGAGTGCAAGATGTAAAGCTTCAGCAACATGTCTCTCTTTTCAGTAACACTCAAGTTCTGTATTATATTCAACCAGTTATTTTTTACTTTGATCTTTGGTACATCTGCTCAGTTACTGTAGAACATTTCTCACTGGGTTGATAGACTTCTGTTAGCTGAAGGTAATAATGGTTATGGAGCCAAGGTGGGAAAATAAAGTTAAGATTCAGATCAGCCAATTATCTAATTGAATGGTGGGACATACTTGAAGGGTTGAATGGCCTCTCCTACTCCTACATTTTCACTGCTGATATTTTGAACCATCGAGTCATAGAATCATAGAATCCCTACAGTGCAGAAGGAGGCCATTCGACCCATCAAGTCTGCACCAACCCTCTGAAAGAGCACCCTAACTAGCAGTTTAGCATGACCAATCCACCTAACCTGCACATCTATAGACTGTGGGAGGAAACCGGAGCATCCGGAGGAAAATCATGCAGACACGGGGAAAACGTGCAAACTCCGCACAGACACCCGAGGTCGGAATCGAACCAAGGTCTCTGGTGTTGTGAGGCCACAGTGCTAACCACTGAGCCACCGTGCTGCTAGTCAGTGAGCAGAATCTGTAAACTATCAATTGGTTTTTATTTTAATGATGATAAATGTATTATCCTCATTTATCAGATGCTTCTGGTGATTTAAATTGAATTGGAACAGGGCAGAGTGCTTGTCACATTAACCAAATAAATATAAAACATGCAAGTTCATCTTCGGCAAAATGCACTATTTGCAAATATCAACTATGAATGAAAACTCTGAGGATTTACAGTGAGCAGAAAGGATTCACAATACAGAGCAGCAGTGAATATCCATTCAGAATCTGCCTGTGTGTAGTTACAGTGTGACTTGTTGGTGCACTGAACCAATTAATCTGTTCCTAAATTTTCACATTTCCTGTTAGCATCGAATTATACACTGGAGTAAAATCCCAGTTATTGAAAGATGCTTAATGCTGCATTTAATCTGCCCATATAACTCCCATCCGTATTATTGGCAAGCACTGAAAACAAGGAGACTCCAGCACTGCCAGGCCTGACCTCTGCACCTTATTTATGCAGTAATTGACAATGAATGGCTGGTGATTCACAGTGCAAGCTATTTAGCTCCATGAAACCTGTACATTCATCAGCAAGATAGCAAATGATGGTTACGTAAATTGCTTTCAAGATAACAGGAAAAATGTAATTCAAATGGGTTTAGTTTCAGTGCAGCTCTGATTGAATGGCTTTGTTGCCAATGGGCACATTATGATGATAATATTGATGCAATTTGAACCGATGATTACAGGCTCGGATAAACTGTGTTAATTTTTCGGCGAGATTCAAACTGAGTTGGTTTATCATAGAATTATACAGCATTGAAAGGTAATTCAGCCCAGCATGCCAAGTTGCTTATACAATTCGTCCCATTCGGTTACTCTTTCCCCTCTGCCCCAGAAAAACCTTCAAGTATTTATCAAAGTCTCTTATGAAACATATGACTGTACCTGCTTTCCCCACTCTTTCAGGCAGCATGTTCCAACATCGTAGGAAAAAAGAAAAACTCACCTAATCTCATTTCTATTTTTTTAACCTTATTTCTGTGTCCTCTGGCCACTGACCCCTCTGCCGCTGAACCCAGTTATGAGGAGTCCGGTTCGTGAACATAAAGAAAAACTATTTATTGTTTTAAGCAACAATATACACAAGGGATGGAACCTTAGTTCAGCCACATTTTGAATATTGTGTACAATTTTGGTCGCCACGCTACCCGAGGGATGTGGATGCTTTGGAAAAGGTAGAAGAGAGTTATCAGGATGTTGCCTGGTCTTAAGGGTATTAGGTATGAGGAGAGGTTAGATGAACACAAATTGTTTTCACTTGAATTACGGAGGTTGAGGGGTGACCTGATAGAATTTACAAAATTATGAGGAGCGTGGAGAGAGTGGTTAGTCAGGCTCTTTTTCCCAGGGTGGAAAAGAAAATTACTAGGAGCATAGGTTTAAGGTGTGAGGGGAAAAGTTTTTTAAAAATAAATTTAGTGTACCCAATTAATTTTTTCCAATTAAAGAGCAATTTAGCATGGCCAATCCACCTAGCCTGCACATCTTTTGAGCTGCGGGGGTGAAACACGTGCAAACACGGGGAGAATGTGCAAACTCCACACAGACAGAGACCCAGAGCCAGGATCGAACCTGGGACCTCGGCGCCGTGAGGCAGCAATGCTAACCACTGTGCTACCGTGTTTCCCCATGAGGAGGAAAGTTTAGAATGAAATTAATGAAAATCACTTATTGTCACAAGTAGGCTTCAAATGAAGTTACTGTGAAAAGCCCCTAGTCGCCGCATTCCGGCGCTTGTTCGGGGAGGCTGTTACGGGAATCGAACCATGCTGCGGGCCTGCCTTGGTCTGCTTTCAAAGCCAGCGATTTAGCCCTGCGCTAAACAGCCCCTGGAGATGTGCGAGGGACATTTTTTATACAGAGGGGGTTGAGTGCCTGGAACTCGCTGCTGGGGGAGTTGGTGGAAGCAGATACGGTAGCAGCATTTCAGAGGGATATTGATAAATACATGACTGGGATGTGAATAGAGTTATATGGACCCCTGAAGTGAAGAAGGTTTTAGTTTAGACAGGAAGTATGCCTGGGGCAGGCTTGGGGGCCAAAAGGTCTAGCATCCTAGTTGTGTAGTGGAGGGAGGTTCAATCCAGGTGATTGGGATCTGGGATCCAGTGTGTGTGGTGGAGAGTGGTTCAATTGAGGTGATTGGGATCTGGGATCCAGTGTGCGTGGTGGAGAGTGGTTCAATTGAGGTGATTGGGATCTGGGATCCAATGTGTGTGGTGGAGAGTGATTCAATACAGGTGATTGGGATCTGGGACCCAGTGTGTGTGGTGGAGAGTGGTTCAATTGAGGTGATTGGGATTTGGGATCCAGTGTGTGTGATGGACAGTGGTTCAATTGAGGTGTTTGGGATCTGGGATCCAGTGTGTGTGGTGGAGAGTGGTTCAATTGAGGTGATTGGGATCTGGGATCCAGTGTGTGTGGTGGAGAGTGGTTCAATTGAGGTGATTGGGATCTGGGATCCAGTGTGTGTGGTGGAGAGTGGTTCAATTGAGGTGATTGGGATCCAGTGTGTCTGGTGGAGAGTGATTCAATCCAGTTGATTGGGATCTGGGATCCAGTGTGTGTGGTGGAGAGTGGTTCAATACAGATATTGGGATGTGGGATCCAGTGAGTGTGGTGGAGAGTGGTTCATTTGAGGTGATTGGGATCTGGGACCCAGTGTGTGTGGTGGAGAGTGGTTCAATTGAGGTGATTGGGATCCAGTGTGTGTGGTGGACAGTGGTTCAATTGAGGTGTTTGGGATCTGGGATCCAGTGTGTGTGGTGGAGAGTGGTTCAATTGAGGTGATTGGGATCTGGGATCCAGTGTGTGTGGTGGAGAGTGGGTCAATCCAGGTGACTGAGATCTGGGATCCAGTATGTCTGGTGGAGAGTGATTCAATCCAGGTGATTGGGATCTGGGATCCAAGTGTGTGTGGTTCAATTGAGGTGATTGGGACTGGGATCCAGTGTGTGTGGTGGAGGGAGATTCAATCGAGATGATTAGGAGGAAAATGGGCCTTTGAAAACACCACTTTCCCTCACTATTCAGGTATCCCTTGATGGTTCATTTGAGGTGATTGGGATCTGGGACCCAGTGTGTGTGGTGGAGAGTGGTTAAATTGAGGTGATTGGGATCTGGGATGCCAGTGTGTGTGGTGGAGAGTAGTTCAATTGAGCTGATTGGGATCTGGGATCCAGTGTGTGTGGTGGAGAGTGGTTCAATTGAGGTGATTGGGATCTGGGATCCAGTGTGAGTGGTGGAGAGTGGTTCAATCCAGGTGACTGAGATCTGGGATCCAATATGTCTGGTGGAGAGTGGTTCAATCCAGGTGATTGGGATCTGGGATCCAAGTGTGTGTGGTTCAATTGAAGTGATTGGGACTGGGATCCAGTGTGTGTGGTGGAGAGTGGTTCAATTTAGGTGATTGGGATCTGGGATCCAGTATATCTGGTGGAGAGTGGTTCAATCCAGGTGATTGGGATCTGGGATCCAGTGTGTGTGGTGGAGAGTGTTCAATCCAGGTGATTGGGATCTGGGATCCAGTGTGTGTGGTGGAGAGTGTTCAATCCAGGTGATTTAGATCTGGGATCCAGTGTGTGTGGTGGAGAGTGTTCAATCCAGGTGATTGGGATCTGGGATCCAAGTGTGTGTGGTTCAATTGAGGTGATTGGGACTGGGATCCAGTGTGTGTGGTGGAGGGCGATTCAATCGACATGATTAGGAGGAAAATGGGCCTTTGAAAACACCACTTTCCCTCGCTATCCAGGTATCCCTTGATGTCATTAGTATCCAGAATGTATTAATTTCTGCCTTAAACATTCTCAATGATTGAACTATCTGGATCCCAGTCCCAATCACCTCAATTGAACCATACACACTTGGATCCCAGATCCCAATCACCTGGATTGAACACTCTCCACCACACACACTGGATCCCAGATCCCAATCTCCTGGATTGAACACTCTCCACCACACACACTGGATCCCAGATCCCAATCACCTGGATTGAACACTCTCCACCACACACACTGGATCCCAGATCCCAATCACCTGGATTGAACACTCTCCACCACACACACTGGATCCCAGATCCCAATCACCTGGATTGAACACTCTCCACCACACACACTGGATCCCAGATCCCAATCACCTGGATTGAACACTCTCCACCACACACACTGGATCCCAGGTCCCAATCACCTGGATTGAACACTCTCCACCGCACACACTGGATCCCAGATCCCAATCACCTGAATTGAACCACGCTCCACCACACACACTGGATCCCAGATCCCAATTAACTCAATTGAACCACTCTCCACCAGACATAGCTCTCTGGGTAGAGAATGGAAGGTTTCACAACTCTCTGAGAGAAATAATTCTTCATCATCTCAGTCGTCAATGACTGTTCTAGGATCTAGGGACTTCTGGAAGATCTGTTAGATCTTTTCATATAGTGATCTAATAGATCTAATAGACTTTCCAGCAGTAGTCACTATGATTACAGTAAAACGTTTGGGTGTAGACCACCAGATCATTTGTTATCTTTTAGTCCCATTCATTTCTCTCGTACTTTTACTTTGGTTTTAATCTCCTTGCTCTCATTATGTTCTACATTATTTCCGTTTATTTGTATGTCATTTACTGTAAAGACAGATGAAAAATATTTGTTTGACATCTCTGCCATTTCCTTCTTCCTGATTGTATTTAGTCCTGCCTCAGTCTCTAAGGTAACAATGTTTACTTTCTCCAATCTCTTCCTTTTTATACACTTGTCAGTCTCTTTCAATCTGTTCTTATATTTCTTGCTGCTTCACTCTCATTCTATTGTCTCTCTCTTTATTGATTTCTTGGTCATCCATTGCTGATTTCTAAAACTCTCCCAATTCTCAGCTTCATGCCTCTTCTTGGCATTGCATTGAAAACCTCCTGTGTTAACCAAATTAGATTCTAAACTTCTTCAGTGGAGATTTTGTTCTTTAAGGGATGCATATTCATTCAGATTTGGAAATGATTTCTTTGTCTGCCAATGCTTATCTACTGCTGTGCTTTTTAATCTTATTTCCTAATCTACCTCAGCCACTCATCCCTTCATAATTGGCTTTGTTTAAATTTAAGACCTTAGTTTCGGAAGCAGTCATAGTTATGTCAGTCATCCTATTTGAAGCATGATTATAATTGAAGTGTTTCTTTGAAAAACATCTGACAATAAGTGGATTTTCAGAATGTGTTCACCTTGTAACCTAAAGGTACACAGCTCCATCTCAGATAAACTTTCATTTATATAGCATATTTCATAACTTCAAAATATCATAAAGCACTTTCTAGATGATGAAGCACTTTAGAAGTGTTGTCACCTTAATAATATAGGAAACAAGTAGCCAATTGGTGCCTAGCAAGAGGTAGAAAATAGGAGCAGGCTGAGGCCATTTGGCCCTTCAAGCATGCTTCACCATTCAGTATGACCATGCCGGATCACCCAACTCTTCCTGTTCCCGCTTTCCCCCCATATCCTTCAACCCCTTTAACCCCAATAAACTGTATCTAACTGCGTCTTGAGAACATACAGAAAAACACCAGCCGTGGGCTGAATGTGTAGTTGGGAGTTCAGATCACAGGGGGGGGGAGAGAAGATTGCTTTCAGCCTCCAGTAGCTGCAGAAGACACACGTTGTTCGCCCGCAAATGAAGGTAACCTAGAGACAGTGGCGAGAGTTTGAAGAGCTGGTTCATGGGGCTAGGGGTGAGTTCAGAGCATTCCAAAGAAAATTGAAGTGTGACATAACAGAAAAGAAGGTGATTGACTGGTGAGTAATTTCTCTTTTTCTCTTATCTACAAAATGACTGGAACAAGGTACAACTAAACTGAAGCTGACTGACTTTATCACCTTGGATACCTTTCGCCGAAGGGTTAAGCTCTGTTGACTGATACTTGTGCTGGCAAAACTGTGAATTTTCTTTCACTGCTAATTTGTACTTAATTATTATTAGTCTTCAAATGAATTGTATTATTTTATAATTTCTGTTGCTGTGACATTAGCCTCTTGGCCAGGTTGTTATCGTAAATGAGAATTGGTTCTCATTTGGTTCAATAAAGGTTAAATAAATAGAACTAGGGACTTTGATTTAGAGTAACTATAGCATCAATCAAAACAATAATAATCTAAATGCAATCAGGACTGGCAGCATTGATTAAAATTGAATTTTTTATATTAAAGCACAGTAACGATGGTAGGGCAGGTGATGTGTTGCAGCTATAGCATGTGGGGCCTGGTGGACAACAATGTGATTCACAGTAAATATGCCTACAGTAAGTGTCTGTGGCTCAGAGTTGTTGAGCTGGAGGCTGAGCTGCAGACACTGGGATGCATTGTGGGAGGGGGGCGGTTACCTGGACACTTTGTTCTGGATCGCAGTCATGCCCCTTAGGATAGCAAATTTTGATTTCAGTAGTATTTATGGGCCTTTTGATTTAGGCAGGTATGGGGATCCAGAAGGTAGAAGTGGAAGAGCCTCAGCCCTTGCAATTGTCCAAGAAGTTTGAGGTTCTTGCAGCTCATATGGTTGACAGTGGGGTGGATGAATGCACTGACCTTGGTATTGTGGCACAGGAAGCTATTCAGGATGGGGTAGTAAATAGGAATATAGTGGTAGTGGAGAGGAACTTGGACCTGATAGAGTTCTACAAAATTATGAGGGGCATAGACAGAGTGGATAGTTAGAGACTTTTTCCCAGGGTAGAGGGGTCAATTACTAGGAGGCATAGGTTTAAGGTGCGAGGGGCAAGGTTTAGAGGAGATGTACGAGGCAAGTCTTTTACACAGAGGGTAGTGGGTGCCTGGAACTCGCTGCCGGAGGAGGTGGTGGAAGCAGGGACGATAGTGACATTTAAGGGGCATCCTGACAAATACATGAATATGATGGGAATAGAGGGATAAAGACCCTGGAAGTGTAGAAGATTTCAGTTTAGACGGGCAGCATGGTCGGCGTAGGCTTGGAGGGCCAAAGGACCTGTTCCTGTGCTGTACTTTTCTTTGTTCTTTGTTCTTTGGTTGGGGGGGGGGGGGGGGGGGGGGGGGTGCCGGGGGCGGGGGGTGGCGGATCCAATTGTTGTGGTTCACATAGATACCACCAACATAGATAGGACTAGGAAAGAGGTTCTGTTTAGGGATCATGAACAGCTAGAGGCTAAATAAAAAAACAGAATCATTAAGGTATTAATCACTGGATTGAGATACAAGTGAATCGGCATAAAGGTACTTAAAATTACATGATTCAAAGATTGGAGTGGGAGAAATTAGTTTTGATTCATGGGATAATGCAACCAGTACTGGGGAAAGTGGGAGCTGAACCGATAGGGCGATCTACGCTTGAACTGTGCGGGGCCTAGTGTATATTGGTCATGTAGTTATGGTGGTAGAGAAGGCTTTAAACTAAATAGTGGGGGAAGGGATCAAGCGAGGGGAGATGTGGTAAATCAAGAGAAAGGGCAGGCAATAACAAAGCATCGGAACAAAATATATAGGCTGAAGAGGGCACCAAAGAATGGTTTAAAAAAACCAGAATTAAATGTGTCTGAATTGTGCCGAATTCACAACAAAATGGATGAATTGATAACACAAATAGAAATATATATGCATGGACTGACATGACCAAGCTGGGAGCTAAATATTGAAGGGTATCTGAAATTTTGGAAGGGCAGGAAGCTAGGACAGAGTAGTGATATGGCTCTGTTATTTATGGTTCAGAAGATCTAGATATAGAACCAGTTGTAGTTTATAGACCTCCTAACAGTAGTTACACTGTAGGACAGAGTATACAGGGAGAAATCATGGCAAACTGTGGGAAAGCTACTGCAATAATCATGGTTGATAGTTTGGACGAATCAGATTGGCAAGGATACCCTGGACAAAGAACAAAGAACAATGCAGGACAGGAACAGGCCATTTGGCCCTCAAGGCTGCACTGGTCATGATACCAACTTGTGCCAAAACCCTCAGCACTTTCTTGTGCCTTTATGCCTTTATACCCAAGATGAGTTCAGGGAGTATGTGTAGAACAATTTCTCAGAGCAAGTCAATTTTCAACCAGATGGCAGGCTTTTCTAGATCTGTTAATGTATAATGAGACAGGGTTAATTAATTATTGATAGCACAGAAGCCTCTCTGCAACAGTCATCATAACATGATGAAGTTTCACATTCAGTTTAAGGGTTTGAAATGTGGGTTTAAGAATAAATTTAAACTTAAATAAAGGCAATTACAATCGAAGGAGGACAGAATTGGCTAAAGTAAATTGGGAAAATAGATTAAAGGTAGGACAGTAGAAGAACAGTGACAGGCATTTAAGGAGATATTTCATAATTCTCAGCAAAGATATAGAAAGAAAGATAGTTTTTGTGAGAAGGAGGAACCATCCCTGGTCAACTAAGAAAGTTAAGGGTAGTAACAAATTGATACAAAAAGTGTCCAGTACTCTGAAAATTAGTGGTAGGTTAGAATATTAGACAGGTTTTTAGAAATCAGGAAATAATGACTTTCACCTGAGGAAGGAGCAGTGCTCCGAAAGCTAGTGATTTGAAACACATCGTCTTGCATCTTTGGCTTTGTCTATATATATGTTTCTGGAACATACCTCTTCATTCACCTGAGGAAAGGAGCAGTGCTCCGAAAGCTAGTGATTTGAAACAAACCTGTTGGACTTTAACCCAGTGTTGTAAGACTTCTTTCTGTAAAAATATAAGGAGGTGGGATTATTTGTGGGAGGTGTTGAGGAGATTTGGTTTTGGAGAGGGGTATGTTAGATGGGTGCAGCTGTTGTATAGGGCCCCGATGGCGAGCGTGGTCACGAATGGACGGGGATCTGCATATTTTCGGCTCCATAGAGGGACAAGGCAGGGATGCCCTCTGTCCACATTATTGTTTGCACTGGCGATTGAGCCCCTGGCGATAGCGTTGAGGGGTTCCAAGAAGTGGAGGGGAGTACTTAGAGGAGGAGAAGAACACCGGGTATCTTTGTATGCGGACGATTTGCTACTATACGTGGCAGACCCGGCGGAGGGGATGCCAGAAATAATGCGGATACTTGGGGAGTTTGGGGATTTTTCAGGGTATAAATTGAACATGGGGAAAAGTGAGTTGTTTGTGGTGCATCCAGGGGAGCAGAGTAGAGAAATAGAGGACCTACCGTTGAGGAAGGTAACAAGGGACTTTCGTTACCTGGGGATCCAGATAGCCAAGAATTGGGGCACATTGCATAGGTTAAATTTAACGCGGTTGGTGGAACAAATGGAGGAGGATTTCAAGAGATGGGATATGGTATCCCTGTCACTGGCAGGGAGGGTGCAGGCGGTTAAGATGGTGGTCCTCCCGAGATTCCTCTTTGTGTTTCAGTGCCTCCCGGTGGTGATCACGAAGGCTTTTTTTAAAAGGATTGAAAAGAGCATCATGGGTTTTGTGTGGGCCGGGAAGACCCCGAGAGTGAGGAAGGGATTCTTACAGCGTAGCAGGGATAGGGGGGGGCTGGCACTACCGAGCCTAAGTGAGTATTATTGGGCCGCTAATATTTCAATGGTGAGTGAGTGGATGGGAGAGGAGGAGGGAGCGGCGTGGAAGAGATTAGAGAGGGCATCCTGTAGGGGGACTAGCCTACAGGCTATGGTGACAGCCCCATTGCCGTTCTCACCGAGGAACTATACCACAAGCCCGGTGGTGGTGGCTACACTGAAGATCTGGGGACAGTGGAGATGGCATAGGGGAAAGACTGGAGCCTTGGGGGGGTCCCCGATAAGAAACAACCATAGGTTTGCCCCGGGGGGAATGGATGGGGGATATGGAATGTGGCAAAGAGCAGGAATAACGCAACTGAAAGATCTGTTTGTGGATGGGAAGTTCGCGAGTCTGGGAGCGCTGACCGAGAAATATGGGTTGCCCCAAGGGAATGCATTCAGGTATATGCAACTGAGGGCTTTTGCGAGGCAACAGGTGAGGGAATTCCCGCAGCTCCCGACACAAGAGGTGCAGGACAGAGTGATCTCAAAGACATGGGTGGGGGATGGTAAGGTGTCAGATATATATAGGGAAATGAGGGACGAAGGGGAGACTATGGTAGATGAACTAAAAGGGAAATGGGAAGAAGAGCTGGGGGAGGAGATCGAGGAGGGGCTGTGGGCAGATGCCCTAAGCAGGGTAAACTCGTTGTCCTCGTGTGCCAGGCCAAGCCTGATTCAGTTTAAGGTATTACACAGGGCGCATATGACTGGAGCACGGCTCAGTAAATTTTTTGGGGTGGAGGATAGGTGTGCGAGGTGCTCGAGAAGCCCAGCGAATCATACCCATATGTTTTGGTCATGCCCGGCACTACAGGGGTTTTGGATGGGGGTGACAAAGGTGCTTTCAAAAGTAGTGGGGGTCCAGGTCGAACCAAGCTGGGGGTTGGCTATATTTGGGGTTGCACAAGAGCCGGGAGTGCAGGAGGCGAGAGAGGCCGATGTTTTGGCCTTTGCGTCCCTAGTAGCCCGGCGCAGGATATTGTTAATGTGGAAAGAAGCCAAGCCCCCGGGGGTGGAGACCTGGATAAATGACATGGCAGGGTTTATAAAGCTAGAGCGGATTAAGTTCGTTCTAAGGGGGTCGGCTCAAGGGTTCACCAGGCGGTGGCAACCGTTCGTCGAATACCTCGCAGAAAGATAGATGAAATGGAAAAAAGAGGGCAGCAGCAGCAGCCCAGGATCGGGGGGGTGGGGGGGGGGGGGGGGGGGGGGGTGGGGGGGGGGGGGGGGGCGGGGAGAGGGGGGGGGGAGGAGGAACCAGAAGGACTCTCAGGGTTGTTAATATATACTGTATAATATGTATAGGTCGTTGCGACAGATAATTATATATTGGACTGTTAAATTATATTTTTGGAGAGTGTTACTTGTGATAAGGCAGTTGCCAATTAGGGTTAGTTTTCATTTTTGTTATTTATTATTTATTCATTTTTTGTTTATAAAATAGGTCATTGTTATTTGTGTTGTTATAATATTGTGTAAAGGATGCACAATGTACTGTGTTGGTTGACCAAAAATTTTCAATAAAATATTTATTAAAAAAATATATAAGGAGGGAGAAATTAAAGTATGAGAGAAAGTTACCTCAACATATCAAAACATATAAGAGTTTTGACAAGTATTTAAAAACTGAGGACTGGATTCTCTGTCCAGCGACACCGGAATCGGGAAATGCAATATGGCGGAGAATCGCGCATCAGCCAAAATTCGAGGCCGGTGCTGGGCGCCCGACGGAGTGCCATGCTCTGGCACCTCAACAGCAGCGTGAATGCGTTCCATGCAAATTATACAGTAAGCGCTGTTGGCAAATCGTTAATGGCCCCCATCTGGTAATTCCTGGGCCCCTCGCAATGCTCCGCATCTGCCAGGAGGAATTACCGACAGCAAGGTTCACTTGTGGATTTTTAAAATAGGGAAACAGGCACCATGGCTGTTGAGGGAGAGAGACGAGATACAAAGAGTGTCCAACATCACTACGGGGTGCTGACAGTTGTGCCACTGGCACAGGGGCTTCTGCCAGGGCTGGGGAGAATAGTGGAGGGCGGCCAGGAGGCGAACTGTGGGGGGGGGGGTGGGGGGGGGGTGGGAAGGATGTGCACAGACCACCATCTCCGGAGCTCGCAAGGCAGCCTTGCAGCTTCACATGCCACTAACTTCCCACTATTTCCTTCGCACCTCAGGCCGTATGGGTGCTCCCCAGGCCACCCGCTCGATACTTTCTGACCCCAGCCAACCTATCAACAGGTTGGGCATAGATTTTCATAGATTTCATAGAACTTACAGCGCAGAAGGAGGCCAATCGGCCCATCAAATCTGTACCGGCTTTTGTAAAGAGCACCCTGCCAAGGTCCACACCTCCACCCTATCCCCATAATCCAGTAACCCCACCCAACACTAAGGGCAATTTTGGACACTAAGGGCAATTTATCATGGCCAACCCACCTAACCTGCACATCTTTGGACTGAGGGAGGAAACCGGAGCACCCGGAGGAAACCCACGCACACACGGGGAGGATGTGCAGACTCCGCACAGACAGTGACCCAAGCTGGAATCGAACCTGGGACCCTGGAGCTGTGAAGCAATTGTGCTATCCACAATGCTACCGTGCTGCCCATGCTCCAGCGCAACCAGTGCCATCGTCTTGGCTGGGATGAGGGCGTGTGGAGAGTGGAGTGCCTGTTGCAGCTTCTGCTTTTCAGGCTCTCCAATGCCAGTCCTGATGAATCACACGCCAGCATTGGAATTACATTAGTTCTGTGCTAGCCCATTAGGATGTCCTGAATTGCTCTGGGAATGGCGCTGCGTTAGGACTGTAGAACTGATGTGATTCAGCCCCAGCACTTCGTCTCTGAAATGGAGAATCCAGCCCTGAGTGTTGGTCCCTCAGAAGGTGAGACTTGGCAATTAATTATGGGAAACAAGGAAATGGTGCGAGTGTTGTTTGGTGTGATGGAGCTGGGCATTGCAGGCATGTAAATTGCTGTTTTTTGCATTTAAACAAATATCCCATTGCATAGATTTTGCGGAAATGCAACAGGAAATATCAAAATATACAAACTATATTTATTAGACACTTGCTCTTTGTTGCGACACCCAGGGCCAGAGCATGGTCAATTCCAGTCCCACAGGCCCCGGAGTCCTAACACTAACCATTAACCGATAATTTGTACAAGTTTTCTGAGATCGTTGACCCTTGACTGCTCCAATGATGTACAGGAGCCAGGGGCTGGATTCTCCGCTCCCCGCATTACATTTCTGCCCCGACCCGCCAGCGTGATTCTCCGTTACGCCAGCCGGTCAATGGGGTTTCCCATTGTGGGGCAGCCCCATGCTGTCGGGAAACCCCCGGGCGCCGGGAAAACGGAGAATCATGCCGGCGGAGAATCCCGCCACAGATTTGGAAGTAAAACACAATGGGCTGGATTCTCCGCTGTCGGGATTCTCCGTTACGCCGGCAGCACACCCATGATTGGAGATTTACCGACAGCGTGGGGCTGCCCACTATGGGAAACCAATCAGTATTGAATGTCAGTTAAAACCCAGGAAAATAAAAAGCTGCTAGCTTATTGGCTGTCATCAAGACGAGGCATCAATGAGGTCAGCACAACAGCACAGCCTACTGGGAGATTCATTTTTTTAATTAAAAAAGAAGTCCATTTGAAAGGCAAATGCCCCAGTAATTGTCCAGGTACAAAAATTATAAAGGAAAACAAGAGAGAGTCAAGGATTTACACAAGGATCCTTACATTACGGCAAGTGTAATATTGCAAATCAACAGATTTATACAGGAACTACTCCAATCTTGAATGATTAAAATGTGACCATGCTTCAGGATGTCGTGTTGAAGAGAGGTCCTTTAACAATTCACATTCCTTTGTATTTTCTGTCAGGATTTGACATGACCATATTTTATACCACCTAACCTTCTAAACTTGCCCTGCCGAGAAATTGATCTAAGTCCCTTGTTGGTTTCAATAGTATTGCTGCAAAATTCAGATGCAGAGCTGCTTTCTTCATCAGCACTCTAGATGCCAATCTGTTGGCAAAATAGTACCTCTGCCACAATCGCACAATCGGTGTGTGCAGGATAGTGGATGGCATTTTAGGAATTAGTTTGGACTTTGGAGCATGAGCCTGGAGGAAGCAGAGTCTAGAGATCGTGGTCAATTGAAATTGAATTGATGTTTAATTGTTGCAAGTGGTGGATAGTAATTGAGGATTGATGTGAACCCCGTATCAATCAACAGGGAGGGCGCGATTTAAGAGAACAATATTAATGATTTGGATGAGAATTTCGGAGGCATGGTTAGTAAGTTTGCAGATGACACCAAGATTGGTGGCACAGTGGATAGTGAAGAAGGTTATCTAGGATTGCAACGGGATCTTGATCAATTAGGCCAGTGGGCCGACGAATGGCAGATGGAGTTTAATTTAGATAAATGTGAGGTGATGCATTTTGGCAGATCGAATCAGGCCAGGACCTACTCAATTAATGGTCTGGCGTTGGGGAGAGTTATAGAACAAAGAGATCTAGGAGTACAGGTTCATAGCTCCTTGAAGGTGGAGTCGCAGGTGGACAGGGTGGTGAAGAAGGCATTCGGCATGCTTGGTTTCATTGGTCAGAACATTGAATACAGGAGTTGGGACGTCTTGTTGAAGTTGTACAAGACATTGGTACGGCCACACTTGGAATACTGTGTGCAGTTCTGGTCACCCTATTATAGAAAGGATATTATTAAACTAGAAAGAGTGCAGAAAAGATTTACGAGGATGTTACCGGGACTTGATGGTTCGAGTTATAAGGAGAGGCTGGATAGACTGGGACTTTTTTCCCTGGAGCGTAGGAGGCTTAGGGGTGATCTTATAGAGGTCTATAAAATAATGAGGGGCATAGATAAGGTAGATAGTCAACATCTTTTCCCAAAGGTAGGAGAGTCTAAAACTAGCGGGCATAGGTTTAAGGTGAGAGGGGAGAGATTCAGAAGGGCCCAGAGGGGCAATTTCTTCACTCAGAGGGTAGTGAGTGTCTGGAATGGGCTGCCAGAGGTAGTAGTAGAGGCGGGTACAATTGTGTCTTTTAAAAAGCATTTAGATAGTTACATGGGTAAGATGGGTATAGAGGGTTATGGGCCAAGTGCGGGCAACTGGGACTAGCTTAATGGTAAAAACTGGGTGGCATGGACTGGTTGGGCCGAAGGGCCTGTTTCCATGCTGTAAACTTCTATGATTCTATGATAACCGAAACACAGTCTCGTGTCGAGCACGTTTAGTCGGGAGTTTCTCGATGCTGTTAGAGCAGAGAAAGACCATGCGATCGAACAGGACTGTTTAATTTCGGAGAGTCAACAAGGAACCCCCCGCCAAGGTTGCACCTAGTCTCATTTGCTGCACTGAGGAGCTTCGCTCGCCAGTGCAGTGAAATGGCACCGCTATCTTGAGACACCCACCCAAACGCCCTAACTCACCTATAAGGCGATCCGCAGGCCCTCCCACACCCCACCTAATAAGTGCAGGGCACCCCGAGATGATCCCAGTGGTGGCAAAATGCCACCCAGGCAACTAGGCACCGCCAACTTAGCACCCTGGAAGTTTCCCCTGCCAGGCTATCAGTGCCAGGGTGACTGTGCCTGTGATGCGCCCAGGTGGCTCTGGCAGGGTGCCAGGCTGGTAGTGCTAGCATGCCTAGGTAGTATTGGGTGTTCCAGGCTACCACTCTGCTCAGAGCTCTGTCACCCAGGCACTCCAGATCCCTTCCCTCCCCCAAGAGCCAATAATCCTGGTCCCTGTTTATGGAGACCAGTACTAATCGGCACTCTCCTGGGGTCCCGCAACATCTTGGGTAGATCAGGCGAGTACATGTTACAGTGAGACTGGCTACTTGCTGTATTATGCAGATTTGCTAAATTTGCAAAAGAACAAAAAGAACAAAGCACAGGAATAGGCCCTTTGGCCCTCCAAGCTGCCCGTCTAACATAAACCTTCTACACATCTGGAGTCCATATCCCTCTATTCCTCTCGTCACTCTCGTACCTGCTTTCACCACCTCGTCCGGCAGCGGGTTCCAGGCACCCACTACCCTCTGTGTAAAAAAACTTCCCTCGCACACCTCCTCTAAACTTTGCCCCTCACACCTTAAACCTATGTCTCCTAGTAATTGGCGACCAGGGGCTTTTCACAGTTACTTCATTGAAGCCTACGTGTGACAATAAGCGATATTATTATTATTATTATTATTATTAATTGACTCTTCCACTCTGGGAAAAAGCTTCTGACTATCCACTCTGTCTATGCCCCTCATAATTTTGTAGACCTCTATCAGGTCGCCCCTTTAACCTCCGTCGTTCCAGTGAGAACAAACCGAGTTTAACCAACCTCTCCTCATAGCTAATGCTCGCCATACCAGGCATCACATTCTGTACCCTCTCCAAATCCTTCTGGTAATGTGGCGACCAGAATTGAACACTATATTCCAAATGTGGACTAACTAAGGTTCTATACAGATGCAGCATGACTTGCCAATTTTTTAACTCAATCCCGGCATGGCGAACTGGATAGATCCCGGTTTGGGCGGGATCGTCCATTAAATCGCGCCCAGACTATCTGTACAGGAGTCCTCCCTCTGTCAATCCAGGATCAGTCATGGAAGGGTTTTTGCATGCGGTAGCCCTGTCTCTGGTCAAACCAACCAACTCACAGACTTTCAGGCCCCCCTGGTAATTTCAGCAGTTTGGAGGAGTTTCTGTTTCTTGTTGATACAGAGTGCGAGAGGTTGTAGCCCCTCTTCTGTTACCTGAAGGAGCTGCTTCTCAATTTCTGGTTGTGTTTCATCCCCGTGTTCCTGATCTATGGTTACCCAGTGCAGAGGGGAACAATCAGATCAGGAGACCTCCTTGTGGGGCCTGGACCTGGACCCCGAACGGTGGCCATTAATAAGTGAAGTAAGTGGCTGTTAAGCCTGAGCACCTGTCCCTCTAACACACGCATGTTCACGCCTGTTGATGGAGCACATGGTGTCCATTGGGTCACTTCAGGTCTTCCATGAATGGCGGGCAGCAGGGGGAGAGGGGAGGGGGGGGCAGATTGCATCATCAATCCCAGGACAATTTTAGTTTGATTTCATAGATTTCATAGAATTTACAGTGCAGAAGGAGGCCATTCGGCCCATCGAGTCTGCACTGGCTCTTGGAAAGAGCACCCTACCCAAGGTCAACACCTCCACCCTATCCCCATAACCCAGTAACCCCACCCAACACTAAGGGCAATTTTGGACACTAAGGGCAATTTATCATGGCCAATCCACCTAACCTGCACATCTTTGGACTGTGGGAGGAAACCGGAGCACCCGGAGGAAACCCACGCACACACGGGGAGGATGTGCAGACTCCGCACAGACAGTGACCCAAGCCGGAATCAAACCTGGGACCCTGGAGCTGTGAAGCAATTGTGCTATCCACAAGGCTACCGTGCTGCCCCAGTTCCTTTTAGAGTTTGGAATGTGTGATGCCCTTTTGATTGGGCACCTGTATTGTTTTAACTGACAACTTTTAATCCCTTTAAAAGAGACATAAATAAAGACAGACTGAAATTTTTTGTCTTGCACTCATCAGCACAACACAAGAATAAAGGGCGAAATTCTCCCCCAACGGCGGGATGCCCGCCGACTGGTGCCAAAGCCGGCGCCAATCAGACGGGCATCGCGCCGGCCCAAAGGTGCGGAAGTCTCCGCATCTTTGGCGGCCTAGCCCCAACATTGAGGGGCTAGGCCGACGCCGGAGGGATTTCCGCCCCGCCATCTGGCGGAAATGGCGTTTGTTGTCCCGCCAGCTGGCGCGGAAATGCGGCGCATGCGCGGGAGCGTCAGCGGCCGCTGTCAGTTTCCCAGCGCATGCGCGGGAGCGTCAGCGGCCGCTGTCAGTTTCCCAGCGCATGCGCGGGAGCGTCAGCGGCCGCTGTCAGTTTCCCGCGCATGCGCAGTGGGGAGAGTCTCTTCCGCCTCCGCCATGGTGGAGGCCGTGGCGGAGGCGGAAGGGAAAGAGTGCCCCCACGGCACAGGCCCGCCCGCGAATCGGTGGGCCCCGATCGCGGGCCAGGCCACCGTGGGGGCACCCCCCGGGGTCAGATCGCCCCGCGCCCCCCCCCCAGGACCCCGGAGGCCGCCCACGCCGCCTGGTCCCGCCGGTAAATACCAGGTTTAATTTACGCCGGCGGGACAGGCAATTCCTGGGCAGGACTTCGGCCCATCCGGGCCGGAGAATCCAGTGGGGGGTCCCGCCAACCGGCGCGGCCGGATTCCCGCCCCCGCCCAATCTCCGGGAGCGGAGACTTCGGCGGGGGCGGGGGCGGGATTCACGGCGGCCAACGGCCATTCTCCGACCCGGCGGGGGGGTCGGAGAATGACGCCCAAAATGTCAGGGAATTCAACTACTTTGTACTGTGTGAGCAGAGAGTGCTGATTGATCGGCAAGTGTTCTCTGATTGGTGGCGGTGTTGCCATGGAGAATGCACCAGAGATGGTGACTGTACATCATGCAAACTCATGAATGGGCCTTAGGCCTTCACATTTGGCCCTGAAAAGTGCTCAGTCGGCCACAGATTACCCTGGAAGAGCAAAGGTATCTCATAAGATTTGAACAACAGCTGAAGATAGCTGTTAACACTGCTGTTTTCCACTTCTCGTTCTCGCCCCTCACCTGGGGTTTGGTGAGCCTCTCGTTAAATCGTCACCAGTCAGCTCTCAAAGAGGGGAGCGCTTTCTAATTCCCCAAAGACGGGCAGATCATATCAAACAGCATGTCCCTTCTGCTTTCTACCCAACTCGCCCATTCTTGTAAATGTCAACGCACAGTGTTCAACGTTACATACACACCCACCCACACATGTGAATTAACCAATAATTCTTATCAAAATTCCCGAAGTCTTTGGCCCTTGGCTGTCCATTAATTACAGTCACCAGGTGTGTAAGTTTAAACAGGATCACTGTTTACTTTTTACAAAAACTATCATGGAAATGCAGTAAATACAACTGGATAATGACAAGCGAATACCTACTACCCCCTTTAATTGTAACACCCTCTACCCACATAAGACAGACAAGCACAGAGGTAAAAGGGGTAAAAATAATAAGGATGAAGGTCAAAAGATAAGAGTGCTTTAAATGATGGTTCCTTAGCACGATTTCCTCACAGCACTTTAGTTGATCACAGTCTATGGTTTACAGCTGGTAATGATTTTCCTTGCTGAGTCATTCATTCAGGCTAGAAAATCTAGTCCTCACAGGCAGCAGCAGGCATTCTGGAGATACACCTTAGTCCTTATCAAACTGGGCCTTCAGCTCGAGGTTCACATTCAGGCCCATTTATTTCTTGAGACCTTTTATTTCACATCAAACCTTACTTCCAGCATATCACTTTATTTCAGGCCTTTGCAATCTTGAGAGAACGCTGCTCAGATTTGCTGGAAAGAGAGTCAGCACTCAGTGCTCTTCTGAAGAGGATTATGGGGCAAAATTCTCCGGTAGCGGCGCGATGTCCGCCGACCGGCACCAAAAACGGCGCAAATCAGTCGGGCATCGCGCCGCCCCAAAGGTGCGGAATCCTCCGCATCTTGGGGGGCCGAGCCCTAACGTTGAGGGGCTAGGCCCACGCCGGACTGATTTCCGCCCCGCCAGCTGGCGGAAGTGCCCTGCCAGCTGGCGCGGAAATGACATTGCCGGGCGGCGCAAGCACGGGAGCGTTAGCGGCCGCTCACGGCACCCCGCGCATGCGCAGTGGAGGGAGTCTCTTCCGCCTCCGCCATGGTGGAGACCGTGGCGAAGGCGGAAGGAAAGGAGTGCCCCACAGCACAGGCCCGCCCGCGGATCGGTGGGCCCCGATCGCGGGCCAGGCCACCGTGGGGGCAACGCGCCTCCCCCCCCAGGACACCGGAGCCCGCCCGAGCCGCCTTCTCCCGCCGGTAAGGTAGGTGGTTTAATCCACGCCAGCGGGACAGGCATCCTAGCAGCGGGACTTCGGCCCATCCGGGACGGAGAATCGCGGGGGGGGGGGGCCCGCCAACCGGCGCGATTCCCGCCCCCGCTGAATATCCGGTGCCGGAGAATTCGGCAACCGACAGGGGCGGGATTCACGCCAGCCCCGGCAATTCTCCGACCCGGCGGAGGGTCGGAGAATCTCGCCCATGATCTTTTTTGGAGAGAGTTAGTTAGATTCTTCCATCCAGGCTGCAGAATCAAAAGTGAAACCAAACTGGAACCTCATAATTCTGAAAAAATTCCGGTGGTATTAGGTCCAATGACCACCTGTTACGGGGCAGAGCACAGCCATTTGGACCAATTCATTGTCCACCAGCCAAATCAATCAAACCGAGTCATCACTGACTCAGCCTGTCTGCAACCACCAGTCTAAAACAGCACAGTCTTGTGGAACCTTCTGGTTGAATTAAAGGTACAGGTTGCTTACAGGCTGCCTGCCTTAAAGACACAGTCCATTAATAATCCATGGGTCCAGAATATAACGGCAAAAATAAAAGAAAATAAAAATAAGGGAATAAACAGGAACACTTAGGAAGGAGCCTTACACAACTCATACTCTCACACACACACAAACTCACATTCACACTCAAACACACTCTCACATACACACTCAAACACACATTCACACACTCTCACACACAAACTCACACAGACATATTTACACACCCTCTCACATGCACTTACACTCAAACACTCACTCAAACACACATTCACACACACTCAAACACACACACACATTCACGCAGTCTCACACCTTCTCACACACTCTCAGATAAACACACTGGCACACACACACAAACATACTCTCACACACACAGACACACACACACACACAAACACACTCTCACACACACAGACACACTCACACACAATCTCACTCACATAGATTGTCTGTGGTGCAGAAGAAGGCCATTCGGCCCATTGGGTCTGCACCAACCCATTGAAAGAGCCCCTACCTCGGCCCACTCCCCTTCCCTATCCCTGTAATCCACCTAACCTGCCCATCTTTGGACTGTGGGAGGAAACCGGAGCACCCGGAGGAATTCCACTCAGACATGGGGATAAAGTGCAAACTCCACACAGGCAGTCACCCGAGGCCTGAAATGAACCCGGGTCCCTGGTGTTGTGAGGCAGCAGTGCCGCCCACCAACATACACACACTCACACTCTCACCCACCCACATGCGCACACACCGATACATGCACACACTCTCACACGCATACTCTCACATACACACACTCACACTCTCACCCACCCACATGCGCACACAACGATACATGCACACACTCTCACACGCATACTCTCACATACACACACTCACACTCTCACCCACCCACATGCGCACACACCGATACATGCACACACTCTCACACGCATACTCTCACATACACACTCGCACACTGAATAAATGTATCTGTTCTGATGTGAGAATGTACACTAAACAGGCCCAATTCTGACAGGTCGCAATGATTCTGCTCATTGGGTAAGAATTCTTTTTTAAAATAAATTTATAGTACCCTGTTTGTTTTTTTCCAATTAAGGGGCAATTTCGCGTGGCCAATCCACCTAACCTGCACATCTTTGTGTTGTGGGGGTCGCAGACACGGTGAAAATGTGCAAGGTCCACACGGACCCGGGGCTGGTGACGAACCTGTGTCCACGGCACCGTGAGGCAGCAGTGCTAACCACTGTGCCACCCTGCCGCCCTGTTGGGTAAGAATTCTAACAGCCAGCAACACTTAAAGATGTAGAGCAGCAAGTGTTACAATAATCCTTTAGACGTTAGCCAGAAACCCTCAGGATTGGTTTGATAAAGATCCTGGCATCTTTTATCCTATTTTGTCAAAGTTAAAGGTACATTTAGGATTGTGAAGGTCAATTCACATTCTAAATATATTTTGCCTAACGTAACTTAAATAATTAATTGAACTATTTAATTCATTGTGTGCAGCCACCGAGATGTTTTTGGTGGGATACAAATGTGAGGTTTTATTTTCAGTTCTGCAAACCCGCAGATTCTCTACATGATCAAAATGGAATGTTTTCCTGTCAGATGTGATTGAAAACAGTTTGACCAAAGTGCCACATGTAAGTTTTAGTGTTGAACGATGATGATTCTGGATTTTCTCCTTTAACAGCCCGTGTGCGGTGAGAAACCAAAGATTCTGCAGCATGGACCGTGGACCCAAGCTGTGCCCTTGAAAGAAGAAAAATTCTTTCGAAATGTCAGGTAAAATATTTCTCCCCATTTCATTCTCTCCTTGACGGTGTCTGGGGTGTGGGGACATTCTGCTGTGCACCCCAGTCAACACCCTAAGATTTGTCTCAGTGGTTTTAATGTCTGCTTCTTTATATATATATTAATATCTGATCTAAAATATGTATGTGAATTGTCACACTCGGAAATAGGAATAATTTGCATTTGATCAAGTGATTGAGTTATTTCAATGCTTTAACTCAGAGTTAAACGAGACCCTCTTACTATCACATTACTTGTTTTTAAACATACAGCACAACCTTAACATCCGTCAGAGTTTGTACATTTTTCCTCATTTACTGCCCCTTCCGTGACAAACAGCTCCTCAACTAAAGTTAAGAATCCTTACAACACCAGGTTAAAGTCCAACAGGTTTGTTTGGAGTCACTAGCTTTCGGAGCACTGCTCCTTCCTCAGGCAAATCTGCGTTCCGAAAGCTAGTGATTCGAAACAAACCTGTTGGACTTTAACCTGGTGTTGTAAGACTTCTTACTGTGCCCACCCCAGTCCAACACCGGCATCTCCACATCAAAGTTATGAATGGCCTCAAGCGTACCTCAGAGCCTCCCCATCTAACCTGACCCAATCTGCATCCACTGTGCGCGCAATCTACCTCTGGGGCCTTGTCCAGTACCTTCTCTTCCACCAACCTGGCGAGCGACATCACGATGTAGCCCACTGCACTTGTTCCCTCCAGTCCCTCCAGTAGGCCCACAATCTGCAGATTTTGCCACCTGCACCTATTTTCCTTGCCTTCCACCCTTGCTCGCAGCGTCTTGTACATGTTCCCCAGGATCGCCATCTCCACTTCCAGTGTCACAATCCGATCACTCTGGTCAAACAACACCTTCTCCACCTTTTGGATCATCACCCCCTCCACCTCTAGGCTCTTTTCCACCCATTCTAATGTCCCGCGAAGAGGTGCCACCGGCCCCTCAATCAGTCACTCTGCATTTCTTTACGCTGCTGCTGAAATTTGTCCTTAATGAAGCTCATCAACTGCTCCATTGGCAGCTTTCCAGTCGACAATGACCCTTCCCCGTCTGCCATTTTGCCAATTGATACTACGCCCGAGTCTCCTCCAACTCTTTAGCCAGGACTCGTACTATCTTCTGTTGTGTTTGATAATCCGCAGAGATGCCCGTCCGGGGGAGAAGTAACCCCCCCTTCACTCTCCACACAACCTTTCTGCCAAAATTCCCCAAAGTTCGGGTAAAAGGGGCCAAAACCGACATCTTCAAGCAAGAGCCACCCTGTATGGGACCACTCACTTCATGGCCACCACGGTAAATCCTTCCAGCACATTACTAACAGGAATTGTCAGCTGGGTTTGTTCTGATGAAATTATTTGCATTAACTGCCTTGTCCCCCTAACACCAAAAAAACCCAAAAGAAATTAAGCTAATTCCATTTGGAAACTTGGAATTGCTTAATGATTGAATTGCCCTCAGTAACTTAAAGAAAGTTTCAGGAGGTACATTTGTGACTTTCACATCCTGAAAACTTTTCAGAGTCACTGAATTACTTGGAAGTGTAGCCAGCATCACTCAACCCCTGACAGCATTGGTTCAAATATGGACAAAAGAGCTGAACTCCAGAGGTGAGGTGAGAGTGACTGCCCTTGACACCAATGCAGCTTTCGACCGAGTGTGACATCAAGGAGCCCGAGCTAAACTGGAGTCAATGGGAATCAGGGGGGAAACTCCCCGTTGGTTGGAGTCATACCTGGCACAAAGGAAGATGGTTGGAGTTGTTGGAGGTCAATCATCTCAGCTCCAGGACATCATTGCAGGAGTTCCTCAGAGCCCAAGCTAGGTCCAACCATCTTCAGCTGCTTCATCAATTACGTTTTGCATAAGAAGGTCAGAAGTGGAGAAGGTCACAATGTTCAGCATCATTCGTGACTCCTCCAATACTAAAGCAGTCCAAATGCAACATTTTATTCATTTAGGCAATGGCAAACATTCAAGGAACGCATGGGGGAACTGCAGCAACTGTTCATTCTTGTATGGCACAAAAGCAAAATGGGTAAGAGGGCCAATCCAGGGCTTACAAAGGAAATTAGAAATAGTATCCGATCCAAGGAAGAAGTATACAGATTGGCCAAGAAAAATAATAGGTCTGAGGATTGGGAGCAATTTAGAATTCATGAAAGAAGGACGAAGGGATTCATTAAGAAAGGGAAAGTACAGTGCGAAAGTAAGCTTGCAGGGAACGTAAAGACTGACACTAAGGACGGGATTCTCTGATCCCGCGCCGGGTCGGAGAATCGGCGGGGGGGGGGGGGGGGGGGGGGGCGAATCCCGCAACGCCGCTCCGACACCGGTCCACCGATTCTCCGGCGACCGCTCAATGCGCCCCCCTCCCCCCCGACGATTCTCCACGCTCGACGGGCCGAATGCCCGCCGAGTTCGGCCGAGTCCTGCTGGTGTCATTTACGTGTGGTCCTACCCGGCGGGACCTCGGCATTCTGGCTGTGGGGGCCATCCTGGTGCGGGGAGGGGGGATCTGACTCCGAGGGGGGCCTCCGCAGTGGCCAGGCCCGTGATGGGGGCCAACCGATCGGCGGGCGGGCTAATTGCGGGGGTGCCTATGTTCCTCCGCACCGGGACCCTTTAGGGCTCCGACATTTTTCCCGGGGGCTGGCGCGGAGAAGGCAATCCACGTGCATGCGTGGACCCGCGTCGGCTGTGCTGGAGCCTGTATCGGCAGCTGGAGCTGCGTGAGGCACTCCAATGCCATACTGGCCCCCTGTGTGGTGCAGGATCGCTGCTCCTAGGGGCCAGATGACGCCATCGTAAAACGCTCCGGCGTTTACGACGGCGTCAACATTTAGCCCCATTATCAGAGAATCCTGACCAAAGTGTTTCTATAGATATGTGAAGAGAAAGAGATTGGTAAAGAGAAATATAGGCCCCCTACAGACAGAAACAGGGAAATGCATACTAAGGGACAAACAAATGGCTGAGCAATTGAATAAATACTTTGGTTCAGTCTTCACAAAAGAGGACACAAATCAGAGACCAGAAATGCTGGAGAATGAAAGGTTTAGTGAGAGGGAAGAACTGAGGGAGATCAACATTAGTAGAGAAATGGTGCTGGGAAAATTGATGGTATTAAAGGCAGATAAATCCCCAGGGCCTGAGAATCTGCATCCCAGAGTGCTTAAGGCGGTGACTATGGAAATAGTGGATGCATTGGTGGTCATCTTCAGGGATTCTATAGAATCTGGAACTACCCCTGCAGATTGGAGGGTAGCTCACTTACTCCGATATTCAAAAAGGGAGGTAGCGAGAAAGCAGGGAATTATAGACTAGTAAGCCTAACATCGATAGTGGTAAAATTCTTGAATCCATTATTTCATTTCATAGAATTGACAGTGCAGAAGGAGGCCATTCGGCCCATCGAGTCTGCACCAGCTCTTGGAAAGAGCACCCCACCCAAGGTCAACACCGCCACCCTATCCCCATAACCCAGTAACCCCACCCAACACTAAGGGCAATTTTGGATACTAAGGGCAATTTATCATGGCCAATCCACCTAACCTGCACATCTTTGGACTGTGGGAGGAAACCGGAGCACCTGGAGGAAACCCACGCACGCACGGGGAGGATGTGCAGACACCGCACAGACAGTGACCCAAGCCGGAATCGAACCTGGGACCCTAGAGCTGTGAAGCAATTGTGCTATCCACAATGCTACCGTGCTGCCCCCTCAAGGACGGCAGTTATCAAGGACGTTATAGCGGAACATTTAGAAAGCAGTGGCAGGATCAGTCAAAGTCAGCCTGGATTTATGAAGGGAAAATCATGCTTGGCAAATCTGTTAGAATTCTTTGAAGATGTAACCAGTAAAGTTGACAAGGGGGAGCCAGTCCATGTGGTATATTTGGACTTTCAGAAGTCATTTGGGATTGGGGGAAGTGTATTGAGGTGGATAGAAAACTGGTTGGCAGAGAGGAAATAAAGAGTAGGAATTAATTGGTCCTTTTCAAATTGGCAGGCAGTAACCAGTGGGGTGGCACATGGTTCAGTGCTGGGACCCCAGCTATTCACAATATATATTAATGATTTGGATGAGGGAACAAAATGTAACATCTCAAAGTTTGCAGATGATACCAAGTTAGGTGGGAGGATGAATTGTGACGAGGATGCAGGATCCTACAGCATGATCTGGACAGGTTAGGCGAGTGGGCAAATCAATGGCAGATGCAGTATCATTTGGATGAGTGTGAGGTTATTCACTTTGGAAGCAAAAACAGGAAGGCAGAATACTACCTGAATGGTTGTAAATTGTGAGAGGGGAGTGTGCAGCGGGACCTGGGTGTCCTTGTGCACCTGTTGCTGAAAGTAAACATGCAGGTGCGGCAGACGGTATAGAAGGCTAATGGTATGTTACCTTAATTGCGAGAGGTTTTGAGAATAGAAGCAGGGATGTGTTGCTGCAATTATACAGAATATTGTGTGCAGTTTTGTCTCCTTCTCTGAGGAAGTGCAGTGAAGGTTTACCAGACTGATTCCAGGGATGACAGGACTGTCATATGAGGAGAGATTGACTAGGTTAGGATTGTTCTCGCTGGAGTTCAGAAGAATGAGGGGGAATCTCAGAGAGACTTATAAAATTCCACCAGGACTAGACTGGGTAGATGCAGGGGAGATGTTCTTAATGGTGGGTGTGTCCAGATCCAGGGGTCACAGTCTGATGATTCAACGTAAGCCATTTCGGACCAAGAAGAGGAGACATTTATTCACCCAAACAGTGGTGAGCCTGTGGAATTCATTACCACAGGAAGTAATTGATGCTAAAACATTGAATATATTAAGGAGGCAGCTAGATATAGCACATGGGCAGCACGGTAGCACAGTGTGTCATGAAAATGTCACTTTAAGAATGCTCGTGTTACTGCAGTGATGTCAGAGCTTGGGTGGAGCTGAGCTCTGGCTCTGCTTTTTAGTTTCACTTTGAGAAAAGCGTGGGTGTGTCTGTGTTTCTTTTGGTTTCGGTTTCAGTGTTGGAGCTGAAGCCAGACAAAGCAGGTGTACTGTTGATCTCTCTACCATGAAAAGATTATCTCTTGATCATTTGGTGGATTCGGAATTATAAATGTTCTCAGTAGTGAATGTAAACCTGATGTGCTTCTGTTAAAAGCTGTTTCTTTTGTCTTCTGGATGTTGTTTGGGAATTTATTAAGGATTACTTAGTGTTGTATTCTTTAGGGGTTGTATTTGAATTAATGGTTGCTAAGATGTTCACTGTATGTTTTAAAAAGGTTAACTTGAGTTCATAGAATAAACTTTGTTTTGCTTTAAAAGATACTTTTCCATTTCTGCTGTACCACACCTGTAGAGTGGGCCATGTGCTCCCCTACCACAATCTATTAAAAGTTGTGGGTCAGGTAAACGCCATGATACACTTTGGGGTTCTCTAAACCATGGCCTATAGCAAATTGGGGGCTCGTCCGGGATAAAAGTCTATCGATTGGATTGGCTTAATGAACTTAAAGACAGTGCGGGGTAGTTGCTTTTCAGGTGTGGAATTTTAGTTTAAGTATGAGTGTGTTGTGGACAATGGCTCTTTCAGAGACTCTGAAGATTTTGGGGGTGGAGACGGTCACACGCAGTACCTTACGGACAGAGACTAAAAGCAGCCTGTTAGATTTGGCAAAAACCTTGCAGTTAACATTCCCTTACAAAATGCGAAAAGATGTGGTAATTATGGCAGTGGCTAAGCATTTAAAGTTGCCCGAGATACAGTTTGACTCATAGGAAATGGCAAAAAATTCAGTTACAACTTAAACAAATGGAACATGAGAAAGAATTAAAGTAGCTTGAATACGAAAGAGATAGAGAGGAAAAAGAAAGAGAGAGAGAAGAAAGAAGAAAAGAAAGAATAGCCCTAGCAGAACAAAAAGAAAGAGAAAGGGAGATACAGATCAGGGAAAAAGATAAAGAGCGAGAGTTTGAGCTTCAGAAAATGGCCATGAAACATGACAGTCAGTTAAAATTGGCAGACGTAAAGGGAAAGATACAATTGGATGATGGTGATGAGAATAGTGAGAAAGATCGTCATAGTCGAAGGCTTGGTGGAGATCTATTTAAATATGTCCAAGCATTGCCAAGGTTTGACGAGAAGGAGGTAAAAGCCTTTTTTCAGTTCATTTGAGAAGGTGGCAAATCAAATGAGATGGACATGTGGGTATTACTGATTCAAACAAAGCTGGTAGGTAGGGCTAGTGAAGTGTTTGCATCACTACCGGAGGAGGTATCTGGGACGTATGAGGAAATGAAAAATTCCATCTTTGGTACATATGAGCTAGTGCCTGAAGCCTACAGACCAAGGTTTAGAAATTTAAGGAAAGAATTTGGTCAAACATACATGGAGTTTGAAAGGATCAAACAGAGTAATTTTGATAGGTGGATAAGGGCTTTGAAAATAGACCAAACATATGAAGCTCTCAGATAAATTATACTTTTGGAGGAGTTTGAAAATTCAATTCCTGATGTAGTGAGAATTCATGTGGAAGAGCAGAGGGTTAAAACTGCGAGATTAGCAGTAGAAAAGGCAGATGATTATGAATTAGTTCATAAATCAAAGTTTGGTTTCCAACATCAGTTTCAGCTTGTGAGGGATAGAAACTGGGGACATGAGAAATACTCAAGTCGTAAGGATAGAGAGGCATGGATAGAGTGGACAGCCAGAGACTTTTCCCCAGGGTGGAAATGGCTGTCACCAGGGGACATTTTTTAAAGGTGATTGGAGGGAGGTATTGGGGAGATGTCAGAGGCAGGTTCTTTACACAGAGAGTGGTGGGTGTGTGGAATGCACTGCCAGCAGAGGTGGTGGAATCAGAGTCATGAGGGACATGATCAAGAGGTGATTGATAACCTCAAGAGATGTCTTTAAAGAATTTACTTGTGTGGTAAAGTTTACTCATGTGTATCAGGAGGAGCAGGTAAAGAAGTCACAATTTAAGAGATACGGGAGCTAGTCAATCTTTAATGGTAAGAGATGAGAAGTTATGTAGTTTCGGAAGAATGTTGCCATAAAAGGTGGTGATATGTGGAATTCAGGGTGAGAGGAGTAGTGTTCAGTTATATAAGGTAAGGTTGGAAAGTCCAGTAAAGAGTGGTGAAGTGGTAGTAGGAGTAATAGATAAACTATCTTGTCCAGGAATACAGTTTATCTTGGGTAATGATATAGCTGGAAAAGCCAGTGGAAAATCAGATGACTGAAGTGTTGAAGGATGAATATCCTGGGATTTTTCCGTATTATGCAGTAACAAGGTCTCAAAGTCACAGGTTAAGACAAGAGGAGAAATCAAAGAGTGAAGATGAAGTGGAAGGTCAATTATCAGAAACGATTTTTGATCAGATGGTTGAAAAAGAACAAGAACAGGTGGAGGATGAGGTGGATATTTTTAGTTCAGGAGAATTGGCGGAATTACAACAGAAAGATGTAGAAATAAACCGGATGAATCAGAAAGCATACACGGAAGAGGAATCTGCGTGTATACCAGAGTGTTATTACCGTAAAAGTGATGTCTTGATGAGAAAATGGAAACCTTTACATATGCAGGCGGATGAAAGGTGGGCAGCAGTTCATCAAGTAGTATTGCCAGTAGGGTATAGAAAGGAGGTGTTGCGAGTTGCACATGAGGTACCAGTGGGAGGTCATTTCGGAATAAGGAAAACGCAAGCTAAAATACAAAAACATTTTTATTGGCCTGGACTACATAAAGATGTAGATAAATTTTGTCAATCATGAGACACATGTCAAGTGATAGGGAAACTTCAAGCAGCGATAAAACCAGTGCCCTTAATACCCATTCCAGTATTTGAGGAACCTTTTACAAGGGTCTTAATTGATTGCGTATGACCGCTTCCTAAAACAAAAAGTGGGAATCAATATCTTTTGACGATAATAGACGTGTCTACTAGGTTTCCAGAGGCCATTCCAGTACGTAATATTACAGCTAAATAGATTGTGAAGGAGTTACTTAAATTCTTTACTAGATATGGACTACCCACAGAAATACAATCGGATCACGGATCAAATTTTACCTCACGTTTATTCAAAAACGATACGGGCAGCTTAGGAATAAAACAATTAAATCAACTGCGTACCATCCAGAATCGCAGGGAGCGTTAGAAAGGTGGCATTAGACTTTAAAGACAATGTTGAGGGCTTATTGTCAAGGTTATCCAGAGGATTGGGGTAAAGGAATTCCATTCGTACTGTTTACAATTCGGGATGCACCTAATGAGTCAACCAAATTCAGTCCTTTTGAACTAATATTTGGTCATGAGGTAAGAAGACCACTTAAATTGATTGAGGAAAAATTGGTGACTGAGAAATCGTAAATTACATTATTGGATTACGTGTCAAATTTTAGGGAACGATTAAATAGAGCAGGTGAATTGGCTAGACAACATTTGAAAGTTGCACAAAATGTGATGAAACGGGTGGTGGACAAGAAATCCAAAGTTCGTAGTTTTGCCAGTGGAGATAAAGTTTTAGTATTGTTACCAGTGGAAGGTGAACCTTTAAAAGCTAGGTTTTGTGGACCTTATCAGATTGAAAGGAAATTAAGTGAGGTGAATTATGTGGTTAAAAACACCAGACAGAAGGAAGTCTCACCGAGTGTGTCATGTGAATATGCTTAAAAGGTACTTTGAGAGAAAAAGGAGGTTTTAATGATTCTAAGTCAAAGCGACAAACCAAATCAAGATGACTGTGAATTTGACATTCCTCAAAATAAATTGGAAAATGAGGATGTTCTTAAAAATTGGGATAAATTGCTGAGTTATTGTAGAAGGACCTTTAGTTGGCGGATTAGTTACCTGAATACCCTGTATTCCTTCTTAACTGGCTGCTTGACTATATTTCATGGCAATAGGCACTTGGCAAAGCATGATGGATATATTAGCTTTATTTCAGTCAAGAAGTTCTGCATGTAATAGGCAGAAGGTCAGACTATGTAAACAAGTGCACAGCTGCACATTTTGCTGAGAGTAGACGATTATTATTGTTCTTAGGCTGGGAATTCAAGGCCTGTTGTTTAACACTGCTCACTTTTCTGTGTCTGGGCTTATCAAAGGAATGCCTCGTTTTTTCTAAATATTGCTTATTAAACCATACAAAGTACTGCTATACTCTTGTAAAGTGGGGACAATTAGAAGGACGGTGGTCACTCTAACTCCCTCCACGAACTTCGTGTTACAATAAAGGCCTTTGCGAAACCTCGAAGTTTTGGCTAGTTTTTTCCACAACAGTTATCTTCCAGAGGAAAAATGGACGGACCTGAAAGAGTTATTGATATCACATGGGCAAATTTGTAGAGATAAATTGGGAAGTACTAAAATGGCTATACATGATGCAAATGTGGGAAATGCTGTTCCAATCAAACAACATCCATACAGACTTAACCCTTTAAAATTGTCACAGGTTAACAAAGAGATTGAGAGAATGCTTAAAAATGGCATAATTGAAGTGGGTTGCAGCCAATGGAGCTCCCCCTTCGTGATGGTACCAAAACCGGATGGTAACCAGCGGTTGTGTGTGGACTATAGAAAGGTTAATGCAGTTACAAGAACAGACTCTTAGCCTATGCCACGTTTGGAGGATTGTATTGAGAAAGTGGGACAATCAGCTTTTATTTCCAAACTGGATTTACTTACATGTTACTGGCAGGTACCTTTATCCGAAAGGGCGAAGGATATTTCAGCTTTTGTGACTCCAGATGGTATATACCAATTCATAGTTATGCCATTTGGCATTAAAAGCGCTCCAACCACATTTCAACGGTTAACTAACAAAGTTGTTTCAGGATTACCCAATTGTGCGGTATACATCGACGATCTGGTAATTTTCAGCCAGACATGGAAAGAACATTTAAAACATCTGATGGAGTTATTCAATCGACTTCATGAGGTGGGTTTGGTGATAAACCTAGTCAAAAGTGAATTTGGAAAGGCCCAAGTCACTTTCCTTGGACAGGGTCAAATGGTCCCACGGGATGTGAAACCAACAGTTATTGAGGAGTTTCCGATATCCTCAAGACAAAGGGAAATAATTCGATTTCTTGGCACGAGTGGATTTGATCGAAAATTTGTGCAAAGGTTTTGTAATGTGATTCCTCCACTGATGGACTTGCTGAAGAAACGTCAAAGATTTCAGTGGACAGCAGAGTTTCAACAGGCATTTCACTGCCTGAAAGCTGTGATAACCAATGCTCCTGTATTGGAGAATTACAAGTGACTCTGTGATCAGATTGAACTAAAGTATCTGACTTTAAAGAGACTATGCCGAGGCGTAGAGAAATGGATGGATCGTGCAGAGACCTTCTTGTTCAAAGAGACTGTCACTCAAGAAGGATTTCAATTGGAGGAAGAAGGAAAACAAAATGGACTATATTATTATACCTGTTTGCATGTGTTGTTTTTTGAAACAAGAAGTATGTTTACTGTGTGCATTTCTTGCAGGATAGTGAAAAGGTGAAAAATGAAACCATCTTGAAGTTGATGGGTTTTTTTTTCTTGGGGGGAGGTGTCATGAGAATGTCACTTTAAGAAATGTTTGAATGCTCATGTTACTGCAGTAATGTCACAGTGTGGGTGGAGCTGAGCTCTGGCTCTGCTTTTTAGTTACACTTTGAGAAAAGCTTAGGCGTGTCTGTGTTTTTTTGGTTTTGTTTTCAGTGTTAGAGCTGAAGCCAGACAAAGCAGGTATACTGTTGATCTCTCTGCGATGAAAAGACTATCTCTTGATCATTTGGTGGATTCGGAATTATAAATGTTTTCAGTAGTGAATATAAACCTGATGTGCTTCTGTTTAAAGGTGTTTCTTTTGTCTTCTGGATGTTGATTGGGAATTTATTAAGGATTACTTAGTGTTGTATTCTTTGGGGGTTATATTTGAATTAATGGTTGCTAAGATGTTCACTGTATGGTTTAAAAAGGTTAACTTGAGTTCATAGAATAAACATTGTTTTGCTTTAAAAAATACTTTTCCATTTCTGCTTTACCACACCTGTAGAGTGGGCCGTGTGCTCCCCATACCACAATCTATTAAAAGTTGTGGTATGGGGAACTCCATGATACAGTTTGGGGTTCTCTAAACCCTGGCCTATAACAAGTGGTTAGCACAGTTGGTTCATAGCTCCAGGCTCCCAGGTTTGATTCCCGGCTTGGTCACTGTCTGTGCGGAGTCTGCATATTCTCCCCGTGTTTGCGTGGGTTTCCTTCGGGTGCTCAGGTTTCCTCCCACAGAGCAAAGATGTGCATGTTAGGTGGAATGGCCATGCCAAATTGCTCTTAATGTCCAAAAAAGGTTAAGTGGGGTTACTGGGATAGGGTAGAGGCGTGGGCTTAAGTTTGGTGCTCTTTTCAAGGGCCAGTACAAACTCGCTGGGCCGAATGGCCTCCTTCTGCACTGTAAATTCTGTGACTCTATGAGTGTATGACTCCATGACTTGGGGAGAATGGGATCAAAGGCTATGGGGAAAAAGCAGGATTAGGCGATTGAGTTGGATGATCAGCCATGATCGTGAGGAATGGTGGAGCAGGCTCACAGGGCCAAAATGTCTCCTCCAGCTCCTACCTTCTATGTATCCATTGATCATCTGTCCCCAACTGCACTCCATTTGAGAGTCAACCAAGTTGCTGTTGATCTGGAGTCACATGTAGATCAGACCAGGTGAGGTCGGCAGCTTTCCTTTGCTAAAGGACATTAGTGAACCACAAGGGTTTATGACAATTGGAAATGGTTCATGGTCATCATTAAACTTTTGATTCCAGATTTCTTATTGAATTCAAATTTCACCATTTGTCGTGGTGGGATTCGAACCCAGGTGCTCAGAGCATTGCTCTGGGTCTCTGGAGTACTAGTCCAGGAACAATATTACTGTGCCACTATCTCCCCTAAGTGACAAATAGCAACGTGCCGCACAAGTGCCGGGCAATGACCATCTCCAACAAGAGAGGATTTATTAATACTAATAATAATCAGTACTATTGTCACACATTAGGCTCACATTAACACTGCAATGAAGTTACTGTGAAAATCCCCGAGTCACCACACTCCGGCGGCTGTTCGGGTATACTGAGGGAGAATTCAGAATGTCCAATTCACCTAACAGCACATCTTTCAGGACTTGTGGGAGGAAACCAAGCACCCGGAGGAAATCCACACAGACATAGGGAGAACGTGCAGACTCCTCACAGACCGTGACCCAAGTGGGAATCGAAACTGGGACTCTGGTGCTGTGAAGCAATAGTGCTAACCACTGTGCTACCATGCCACCCGTTAACCATCTCCACTTGACATTCAATGGCATTACCATCGCTGAATCCCCCACTATGAACATCCGGGAGTTACCATTGACCATAAAATGAACTGGACTAGCCATATTCATACTGTGGCTATAAGAGCAGGACAGAGTCTGGGAATCCTGCAGCGTAATCTGACTCCACAAAGCCTGTCCACCATCTGCAATGCACAAGTCAGGAATGTAATGGAATACTCTCCACTTGCCTGGATGAGTACAGATCCAACAACACTCAAGAAGCTCGATACTATCCAGGACAAAGCAGCCCACTTGATTGGCACCTCATCCACAAACATTCACTCCTTCCATCACCAACAACAGCTGTGTGCACCATCTACAAGATGCAATTCAGGAACTCACTAAAGTTCCTTAGGCAGTACCTTCCAAGCCCATGACCGTTACCATCTAGAAGGATAAGGGCAGGGGTGCCCGGAAAATTGAAGTGCTGAGGTGATGGCGGGGTGGGCGAATTAGAGTCTGCCTGCCAATGATACAGCGTGGAACCCGTACCAGGCAATTTTAGCAACTAAATGCCGCACGATACCAACTTTTACTGATGTCGGAGACGATTCTGTCTTCAGTGTATCACTGATTGAGAGCCATTATCATTCTAATATCCGAATTAACAGCTGTAAGTATGTCTGCAGAGAGCTGCATGCTATAATGGCGGTCATTATTGTCAAACTGTTCCGACTTGCACAATTATATCATGCTGATTTTTTATGTTTAATGCAGCAATCTATATAATATGGCTTAAGCACAATTAATGTAATCTGTCTCACAGCAGGCTAGTTCTGACTGGTGATGAATGAGGTATTGCAGTCAGCAGACCCTGCGGTATCTGCAAAATGAACGCTTGTTTCTCAGTGAGAGATATTGCAGGTCATACACAGTGGCCCAAAGTTAACTTTGACAATTGCTGCATGTGAAATCTAACTCCCAATGTCCCCAATCTGTGCCGTGAGCAGTAAACTGAGAACTCTTTGATAATCTTGAAAGTTTAATTACCAATTTTGCAGAATGTTCATGCCTCTTGGGGTGAGGATATGTGTGCACCAGACTGTGGCAGCAAGATAAAACAATCGTTTCACTATAAATGTTGAAAATAACTTATGAAAATATTTTAGATCATAAGACATAAGACATCGGAGCAGAATTAGGCCACTCGGCCCATCGAGTCTGCTCCGCCATTCAATCACGGCTGATATTTTCTCATCCCCATTCTCCTGCCTTCTCCTCATAACCCCTGATCCTCTTATTAATCAAGAACCTATTTATCTCTGTCTTAAAGACACTCAGTGAATTGGCCTCCACAGTCTTCTGCAGTAAAGAATTCCACAGATTCACCACCCTCTGGCTGAAGAAATTCCTCCTTATCTCAGTTTTAAAGGATCGTCCCTTTAGTCTGAGATAGTGTCATCTGGTTCTAGTTTTTTCCTACAAGTGGAAACATCCTCTCCATGTCCACTCTATCCAGGCATTGCAGTACCCTGTAAGTTTCAATAAGATACCCCCTCATCCTTCTAAACTCCAACGAGTACAGACCCAAGTCCTCAACCGTTCCTCATACGACAAGTTCTTCATTCCAGGGATCATTCTTGTGAACATCCTCTGGACCCTTTCCAAGTGCCAGCACATCCTTCCTTAGATACGGGGCCCAAAACTGCTCACAATACTCCAAATGGGGTCTGACCAGAGCCTTATACAGCCTCAGAAGTACATCCTTGGTCTTGTATTCTAGCCTTTTTTTTCCGCATTTGATGGAGATGTTCCATTGGCCAAAGGATTAATCCTTCAATTTTACACAGTTACCACGATTGGGTAATTACTCCCAATATTTTCCTTGTCTTCAGATTAGAGTCTGATCGATTCAGCTAATGTAGCGAGCCCCAAATTGATCAAGCCATTATTTTACTCTTTGTAACCTTTCCTTTGTGTGATTTCCAACTCTCTGGCTGGTGATGGGACGGCACGGTAGCACAATAGTTAGCACTGTTGCTTATTAGCGCCAGGGATCCAGCTTCAACTCCCGGCTTGGGTCACTGTTTGTGTGGAGTCTGCACATTCTCCCCGTGTCTGCGTGGGTTTCCTCCGGGTATTCCGGTTTCTTCTCACAGTCCAAAGATGTGCGGGTTAGATGGATTCATCACGCCCTGTAGTGTCCAAAAGTTAGGTGGGATTGCTGGGGTGTGTGGATAGGGTGAAGGTATGGGCTTAGGTAGGATGCTCTTTCAGGAGCCAGTGTAAACTGGATGGGCTGAATGGCCTCCTTCTGCACATGATTCTATGATTCTATGAGATAACGGATGGGATCTTCAAAGTCCTGCCGCGATGCACTGACACCAGGATTTCCCGGTGGTGTTGGGTGGGATCAATGGAAAATCCCATTGACGGTAACGGGAACAGAAGACCCTGCTGCGGAGAAACATGCCTCGGAGTGGCTGCACAATCCTGCTCAATAGAAACACTTTCTGAGGTCCCTGTCAAATCAACAGACAACTTGCACTAGTTACAGGACGAGCTGTCAGGTCTCATCGAGTCAGAGTCTGGACATAATCTAGTTGAAATATGAGTGTAATCGAGCTAGTAATATAAAAGAAGATTGCAATAGTTTTTTTCAATATATATAAGGTAAGAGAGAGGCAAGAATAGACATTGGATCACTGGAAAATGAGGCTGGAGAAGTAGTAATAGGAAACAAAGAAATGGCAGAGGAACTGAATAGTTACTTTGCATTAGTCTTCATGGTGGAAGACACAGTGGGATACCAGAACTTCAGGAGAATTGGGGCAGGGCTAGAGTGTAGTGGCCATCACTAAGGAGAAGGTTCTGGGGAAACTGAAAGGTCTGAAAGTGGATAAATCATCTGGACTGGATGGACTACACCCAGGGTTCTAAAGGAAATAGTTGAGGAGATTGTGCAGGCAACAGTGGTGATCTTTAAGGAATCACTGGAGGCAGGAGTGTCTCAGAGGACTGGAAAATAGCTAAGGTAACACTGCTGTTTAAGAAGTGAGGGAGGCATAAGACGGGAAATTATAGGCCGGTTAGCCTGACTTTGGTCATTGGTAAGATTCTAGAGTCGATTATTAAAGATGAGATTGAAGAGTAGGTGGAAATGCATGATACAATAGGACTGAATCAGCACGGCTTCGTCAAGGGGAGATCATGTCTGTCAAATCTGTTGGAATTCTTTGAGGAGATAACAAGGAATTTAAACAAAGGAGAACCAGTAGACGTGATCTATTTAGATTTCCAGAAGGCCTTTGACAAAGTGTCGTTTAAGAGGTTCTTAACTTATTTAAGTTAAAAGCCCATGGTGTTAAGGGTAAGATCCTGGCATGGATAGAGGATTGGCTGACTGGCAGAAGGCAGAGAGTGGGGATAATGGGGTATTTTTCAGGACGGCCGCTGGTGACTATGGTATGCATCACGGGTCGGTGTTGGGACCACAACTTTTCACAATATACATGAACGATCTGGAATAAGGCACTGTTGCTAAGTTTGCAGATGATACAAAATATGTAGAGGGACAGGTAGTATTGAGGAAGTAGGGGAGCTGCAGAAGGGGTTGGACAGGCTAGGAGAGTGGGAAATGAAGTGGCAGATGGAATACAATGTAGAAAAATGTGAGGTTATGCACTTGGTAGGAAGATTGGAGGCATAGCCTATTTTCTAAATGGGTCGGAAATCGGAAACACAAAGCGACTTTGGAGTCCTTGTTCAAGATTCTCTGAAGGTTAACATGCAGGTTCAGTCAGCAGTTAGGAAGGCAAATGCAATGATAGCATTCATAGTGTTTATAGAATTTACAGTGCAGAAGGAGGCCATTAGGCCCATCGAGTCTGCACCAGCCCTTAACCTCACTTAAGTCCACACCTCCGCCCATCCCTGTAATCCAGTAATCGCACTTAACCTTTTTTTTTGGACACTAAGGGCAATTTAGTATGGCCAATCCACCTAACCTGCACGCCTTTGGACTGTGGGAGGAAACCGGAGCATCCGGAGGAAACCCACGCAGACACGGAGAGAAAGTGCAAACATGTCAAGGGGGCTAGAATACAAGAGCAGGGAGGGGCTAGAATACAAGAGCAGGGATGTATTTTTGAGGCTTTATAAGGCTCTGGTCAGACTACATTTGGAGTATTGTGAGCTATTTTGGGCCCCGTATCTCAGGAAGGATGTGCTGGCTTTGGAAAGGAGGTTCAGAAGAATGATCCCTGGAATGAAGAGCTTGCTGTATGAGGAGCGGTTGAGGACTCTGGGTCTGTTCTCGTTGGAGTTTAGAAGGATAATGGGGAATCTTATTGAAAATTACAGGATACTGAGAGGTCTAGATAGATTGGACGGGGAGAGGGTGTTTCCACCAGTAGGAAAAACTAAAACCCGAGGGCACAGACTGAAGGACCATCCTTTAAAACAGGGCTGAGGAGGATTTTCTTCAACCAGAGGGCGACGAATCTGTGGAACTCTTTTCCGCAGAAAGCTGTGGAGGTCAAATCACTGAGTGTCTTTAAGACAGAGATAGATAGGTTCTTGATTAATAAGGAGATCAGGGGATTTGGGGAGAAGGCAGGAGAATGGGGATGAGAAACATATCAGCCATGATTGAATGGCGGAGCAGACTCGATGGGCCGCATGGCCTAATTCTGCTCCTATGTCTTATGGTCTTAACATTTTACTGCAGTCCCCAGAGAGTGCTGCACTGTCGGAGGTACTGGCTTTTGGACGGGATGTTAAACCAAGGCCATTCTGACCTCTCAGGGGGATGTAAATGATCCATGGCCACCATTCAAAGGACAGCAACTTGGATAACCATTCAGAATATCCAGTCATCTCTGTTTGTGAGAGTTTGCTGGCTGCAAATGTTGGCTACGTTAGTTATCCAATGTGTACACTTCAAAAATATCCCCCTGACTGGGAAACACTGTGGAAATGTCTGAAATTGTGTCATGTGCTATATAAAGTCTTTCCCATTTATTTTCTTTCACGGTCCTTCACAAGAAAGGCACTAACTCTCAGTTATATCTGCAGCGTTAAATTCCATTTTAATTTGCCAGAAGAGGGAATGGATGGTTGGTGGGAGAGGGAATGTTATTAAACTTGGAGAGTTTGTTTGACTGAGATTCATTGCATGTTGAAAGTTCAGCCAACGTCTCTGAATCATTGTGATGGTTGGTTTTGACTCCGTGTAGCTTCTGGCCCATTTTCCCCTCTTTGATAGTTTCAGATGGACTAAAATACTGGAATGAGATAACCAAAGAAATATATTTTACTAAATGAGTGACAAAAAAATAAATTTAAGATTAATCGTAGAATCCCTGCAGTACAGAAGAAGTCCATTTGGCCCATCGAGTCCGCACCAACCCTTTGAATGAGCACCCTAACTAGGCCCACTTCCACACCCTATCCCCATAACCCCATCTCATCTGCATCTCTTGAAAATAAAAATCTCCAAGTTAACACGGTGGCACAGTGGTTAGCACTGCTGTCTCAAAGCGCCAGGGACCCGAGTTCAATTCCAACATTGGATGACTGTGTGGAATTTGTACGTTCTCCCCATGTCTGTGTGGGTTTCCTCTGGGTGCTCTGGTTTCCTCCCACAATCCAAAGATGGACTGGCCATGGTAAATTGTCCTTTAGTGTCCAAAGATGTGTAGCTTGGGTTGTGAAGATAGGGCTCTTTCAGAGGGTTGGTGCAGATTCGATGGCCTGAATGGGCTCCTTCTACACACTAAGGGTTCTATGATTCATATGCACGAAAATTTGACAAGCTTGAATTGAGTGTCCTGATTACTTTCACCAAATACCCGACCAGCCAACTACAGTGTGGAATAACATGTGCTAACTCCAAGACTGATCATTTTTGCTGAGCTTTCCTCATTCCACACATCATCCCATTTGCAAAGGGCGAACATTTATGCTGAGGTGTGGAATGCATGGAATATCTGACACAAGGAGAGCATGCAAGTGGAGGAGGCCATCAATTTCAGGCAATTGAAAGTAGACTTTGTGGGTGAATCTTAAGATTCGTGTGGTGGGTAGAAATATTATTAGTGTTCCAGGCCAGCGTCCTTAAGGATATTGGGACATAACAGGGGAGAAGGAAAAGTGACGGCATATTTCAGAAATTTGAAGATAATCCACAGGTTACTTTGTTTAATTTCGTTAGGAAAGCTCACTCTGTCAGGGATAACATCATAGATATCATAGAATTTACAGTGCAGAAGGAGGCCATTCGGCCCATCGAGTCTGCACCGGCTCTTGGAAAGAGCACCCTACCCAAGGTCAACACCTCCACCCTATCCCCATGAATCCCACCCAACACTAAGGGCAATTTTGGACACTAAGGGCGATTTATCATGGCCAATCCACCTAACCTGCACATCTTTGGACTGTGGGAGGAAACCGGAGCACCCGGAGGAAACCCACGCAAACACGGGGAGGATGTGCAGACTCCGCACAGACAGTGACCCGGAATTGAACCTGGGACCCTGGAGCTGTGAAGCAATTGTGCTATCCACAATGCTACCGTGCTGCACATATTGGCATGGATAGAAGATAGGCTGACTAACAGAATGCATAAATGGTCATTTTCTGTTTGACAAGATGTAATAAGTGGTGTGCCACAGGGATCAGTGCTGGGACCACACCCTCCTTCCCTGGACTGGCAGCTGACCCTGTACGTAGTGAGCACAGAGATGCCTCATCTGGCAGCATCGTACATAGGATCTGCAAATTCAACGACACTAAAATAAAAACACTGTAGATTCTGGACATCTGAAATAAAAACAGCAAGTTCTCGGTAAACACGTGGCGTTTCCAAGAGTTTTTGCTGAGATAATATCACTAGCATTTGGCAATGTCAAGACACGAGGTTATGCGGACTGACAGTCACTGAGCTTGCCTGTTAATATTTGAACCATTTAGAAAACACTTGGGGCTGAATGTTGTTGTGAGGGTTGAAGTCCCGATACTGAGGCCAAAATTGGGAGTGACTGCACTTCAGAAGGTGGCAGGACCCAGGGCTGTGGCAGCCAGTTAGACAGTTCGCTGGTTACCGCTGTAACTACCACTCAATTAAGGAAGATGACAACTCCCAAAAGCATCTGACTCAATAAGATGGTTGGCAGCGCAGCAGCCTCAGAAACATCACCATTAGTGTTGGCCTTTGCTGAAGCTGCAGATGTTGGGAGAGAAAGCCTCAATGCTCATGTGTCCTTGAAGAGAGGAAAGAAGGGTTGAGGGATGCTGGGAACAGGCAATCGGGGGCGTGGTCAGTATCGCTGAGCACCGATGGCGCTGTTGCAGTGAGGGCAGTTTGCCACAAGGGGACCCTTCTGTGGGCCATGGACCACCTGGAGCTGACTGCGAGGCTTCCAGATTTTCCCATGCAGCTTTGGGCCTTCCTGGTACAGATAAAACATCTGCAGAATCAGGAAATGGCTCTTAATTGGCCTCTGCCAGACAGATTGACAGATCTCCCAACTTTCCTGGCCTGGGCGAAGTGGCATGAGGGCAGGAAGACACCTTCCCATGCCATTTTGCCAGCTTTCCTGCTCCCCAGTTCATCACCCCCCCTCTCTCCCCACCACCACCACTCACCCCAAAGGACCCGGAAGATTCCAGCCATAATTTAGCTACAATATGAGGAACAGAAAGGGGCACCAATTAGTGAGTTATAAAACTGTGATCTCGTGCCTGCGCTCAGGTAGTGGAACACGTGACACAAATTCTGATAAGAAGAAAAGAACAAAAGAACACCAATATATTTTCCAGCACCTTTCATTTTCTTCTGCCCGGCAGGATTCTCCAGCCGTGGTCCGTGACGGGGCCGTTTGCGAGAAAGGATGGAATATTTGGCGTTCCAAATAAAACTTCATTAACTCTCAGCGATGACGGAAAATCCCAGCTGCTTCTCGCTGGCATAGTGTCAGGGAATCTCTAAATGTACCATCCGGAAGGCAGTGCCTCTGACAGTGCAGAATCCCCTCAGTACCACAGCAATGAACTCAGCGAGTGGCAAAACAGACTAAATAATGGTGTCCTGTCCTCCTCCCAAAAGAGAAAATCATGGAAAATCTCAGCAGGTGTGACAGTATCTGTAGGGAGAGAAAAGAGCTAACGTTTCGAGTCCAGATGAACCTTTGCTTTGAAAGGCATAGAAAGTGGGAAATATTTATACTGTCGGGTGAGGGAATGAAAGATGAGTCATAGCCACAGAGACCAAGGAAAGATGAATCAGAGCCACAGAAACTGCTTATGACAGTCCCCACAGAGAATAAAAGGTGTGAACGGCCAGACAACAGAGAAACTAAAATCAGAAGGTAAGCTGTGACAGGTGTAGATATGGGGGAGGGGGGACATGGATGGGAGAGAGGAAAAATGAGAAAAAGAGGGGAAGGAGAAGCAACGGGGAGAAAAGGTAAGGATAGGGGGAAAGAGTGCGGTGGGGAAAGAGAAGAAAGAATTAAAAGGTAAAAGACAGTTAAAATGAAATGGAATGAAAACAAAGAGGTGGGGTTGAGCTAATCACCTGAAGTTGTTGAATTGGATGTTGAGACCGGAAGACTGTAGCCTGCCTAACCAGAAGATGAGATGCTGTTCCTCCAGTTTCTGTTGAGCTTCGAGACTGCCTTAATGCTGTCCTCCTGTTCCTCTGCTCCTCGGCTTTGCTACCTGTACTCTTGTTAATATTGGAAAGGGGGGAGATTGGGAATGAACATAAGAACATAAGAACTAGGAACAGGAGTAGGCCATCTGGCCCCTCGAGCCTGCTCCGCCATTTAATGAGATCATGGCTGATCTTTGTGGACTCAGCTCCTCTCTCTGGCCCGTACACCATATCCCCGAATCCCTTTATTCTTGAGAAAGGCATCTATCTTTTTCTTAAAAATGTTTAAAGAAGGAGCCTCAACTGCTTCACTGGGCAAGGAATTCCAGAGATTCACAACCCTTTGGGTGAAGAAGTTCCTCCTACACTCCGTCCTAAATCTACCTCCCCTTATTTTGAGGCTATGCCCCCTAGTTCTGCTTTCCCCGACCAGTGGAAACAACCTGCCCGCATCTATCCTATCTATTCCCTTCATAATTTTATATGTCTCAATAAGATCCCCCCGCATCCTTCTAAACTCCAATGAGTACAGTCCCAGTCTACTCAACCTCTCGTCATAATCTAATCCCCTCAACTCTGGGATCAACCTAGTGAATCTCCTCTGCACTCCCTCCAGTGCCAATATGTCCTTTCTCAGGTAAGGAGACCAAAACTGAACACAATACTCCAGATGCGGCCTCACCAACACCCTATACAATTGCAGCATAGCCTCACTAGTCTTGAACTCCATCCCTCTAGCAATGAAAGACAAAACTCGATTAGCCTTCTTAATCACCTGTTGCACCTGCACACCAACTTTTTGCGACTCGTGCACCAGCACACCCAGGTCCCTCTGCACAGTAGCATGTTTTAACATCTTACCATTTAAATAATAATCCATTCTGCTGTTATTCCTCCCAAAATGGATAGCCTCACACTTGGCAACATTGAATTCCATCTGCCAGACCCTAGCCCATTCACCTAACCTATCCAAATCCTTCTGCAGACTTCCGGTATCCTCTGCACTTTGCTAATAATATTCTGACTCTGGTATTAATCTGGAGTTGAGGCCTTCAGTAATCCCGGAACAACATAGTTTAATTCAAAAATGAGAGCTGACTTCTAATACACTCAGACCGTCAGTTAGCGACTTGTTGCTAATCAGGTGGTATTAATCCCGTTCTACAACAACGACAGAATGACTTTGCTGTTACTATGGGAACGTACTGATAATTAGCTCAAGCTCTTCACATCAGACAGGCTGATTATCTGTGGTATTGATTCATGGTGGCAATCAGCCTCAAATCCTTGCTGCGAATATGAAATGTCAGCGCACCCATAACTCACTCTGCCATCGGAGGGGAGACATGTCCCAGTTTGTCAGAACAAGTGCGGCAACATTTTCTATGGATTTGTGATTGTTGTTCTGGAAACCACTTATTCAGTCTGCTCATCTACAAATGATTTCCCGGTGGACTGTTGACTTACTGTTTCGCTTACTCCCGCCTCACTCAACTAACAGTCTCCAAAAGTCTGAATGCTTCTTAAACTCTCAGAATCTGCTTCTGCCTATCCACCGTTTTATACAATCTGCGCCCTTATATCTGTTTCTTCACTTCAACTTTAAATATTGGTTTTCATTCTCTGATTAAACCTAGTTCCCCCAGACTGGGAACAATGGTTCTCTCCGGCTTTGTCTGTTTGGAATGAATTAGATGTTTGTTTGCAACTCATTCACTTTCTTTCTCTCCCTTTGCCTTTTGTTAAACGGTTCAGTGAGCCAGCTTTCCTCTTGACTTCCTCCTATGAGCAGATGCCTGTTAGAATCATAGGATTCCGTCAGTGCAGAAGGAGGCCACTCGGCCCATCGAGTCTGCACCGACCCTCCGAAAGAGCACCATACCTGGGCCCACTCCCCCACCCTATCCCCGTAACCCCACCTAAGTGCAATTTAGCATGGCCAGTCCACCTTTGGATTGCACATCTTTGGGAGGAAACCGGAGCAAGCAGAGGAAACCAACGCAGACACGGAGAGAAAGTGCAAATTCCACAGTCACCCGTGGCCGGAATTCAACCTGGGACCCTGGAGCTGTGAGGCAGCAGTGTTAACAATGTGTCCTCCAGTTCACTTCTAAGTGTTATCAGTACCTCTGCTGGCTGTGTTATTCAGCCACTGTGATCTCCAGTAAAGTGACAAAGAACTCCATTTCCCTCCTGGTGAAACGATTAATTTGTGGAAGCATCAGCATCATTTGTGTTACCGAATAGGAGATATAAAGTATTGATTCTCGTCGCATTCCTGAAAAATGCATTGAAACTATGAAGACATATTTATATGTTGTGAAATATTGTCAATTTCCTGATGCATTCTCATTGCATTTAAATCTTTTCTGTGGTTTCAGACTATTTTAGTGTCAATTTAATATTTTTTACAACCTCTCGGTAATCTCTCTGCATTCTGCAGAACTGGATAATTGACAGATTCTCGGAATGTCATCTAAATAAAGGAGCTGTTGGCTGGGAAAATGGGTATTTAAATAGTGGCAGTGACAGACTGAATTAGTTGAATCAGTAAACAGAGCCAATTGGTAAAAGCTGTGCAATTGCTTTATTTGTCCTCAGCTCACCTTCTGTGCTATTGCTAACTGATAGTCAGGACTGTGTTATTCAGCCACACATACCAATACGGTATTTAGGACAGTTCTGCTGTAGCCTAAATGCAAGAAGGTATTTATCCTCACCAATACAGCGAAGTTGTATATCACAGTCCTTAACCGCTCCTTCATTCCAGGGGTCATTGTTGTGAACTTCTAACCCTCTCCAAGGCCAGCACATCCTTCCATAGAAACACAGAAACCTGTTCACAATATTCCAAATGGGGTCTGATCAGAGTATTATACAGCCTCAACAGTACATCCCTGCTCTTCTATTCTAATCCTCTCGACATGAATGCAAACATTGCATTTGCCTTCCTAACTGCCGTACAGGAGGCTGCTAAATAAGATAAGAGCCCATGGTGTTAAGGGTAAGATACTGGCATGGAGAGGATTGGCTGACTGGCATAAGGCAGAAAGCAGGGATAATGGGGTCTTTTACAGGATGGTAGCCAGTGACTAGTGATGTACCTCAGGGGTCTGTGTTGGGAACACAACTATTCACGATATACATTAATAATCTGGAAGAGGGAACTGAGGGCATTGTTGCTAAGTTTGCAGATGATACAAAGATATATTGAAGGACAGGTTGTGTTGAGGAAGCAGAGAGGCTGCAGAAGGCTAGGAGAGTGGGCAAAGAAGTGGCAGATGGAATACAATGTAGAAACGTGTGAGGTTATACACTTTGGCAGGAAGAATAGAGGCGTAGACCATTTTCAAAATGGGAAAAATGTACGTTAACCTGAAGAGAATATTTGATCAGGACTCCTAAGTCCCTTTGTGCTTCTGATTCCTGAAGCCTTTTCCCATTTAGAAAATACAGGGGGGTGACCTGACCTGCAGCACCCCCAGGGACCCTTGTAAAAGGGGGATCCCCCAAGTCATGATATACACCAGTATATCATGGTGTAGACACACACACTGATGGACACACAGCAAGACCAATCAACACACACAACACCGCAGCCAATCACCAGTTAGAGCACACTCACTATAAAGACAGGGGGCATCAGAGTTCCCGCTCATTCGGGATGCAGCCTCCTACAAGGACAAGAGGTTACAGCTTACAGCACAGGTCCTCACCATGTGCTGAGTGCATAGACTGGTTCAGACAGGCATAGGTCTTTAGTTTAATCTAACATCGTGTTAACCCACAGTGACAGTGGGCGTCATTCTCCGATCCCCCGCCGGGTCGGAGAATGGCCGTTGGCCGCTGTGAATCGCGGCCCCGTCCCCGCCGAAGTCTCTGGTACCGGAGATTGGGCGGGGGCGGGAATCGGGCCATGCGGGTTGGCGGGACCCCCCGCTCAATTCTCCGGCCCGGATGGGCCGAAGTCCCGCCCAGAAATTGCCTGTCCCGCCGGCGTAAATCAAAGCTGGTATTTACCGGCGGGACCAGGCGGCGTGGGCGGGCTCCGGGGTCCTGGGGGGGGCGCGGGGCGATCTGACCCCGGGGGGTGCCCCCACGGTGGCCTGGCCCGCGATCGGGGCCCACCGATCCGCGGGCGGGCCTGTGCCGTGGGGGCACTCTTTCCCTTCCGCCTCCGCCACGGCCTCCACCATGGCGGAGGCGGAAGAGACTCTCCCCACTGCGCATGCGCGGGAAACTGTCGGCGGCCGCTGACGCTCCCGCGCATGCGCCGCATTTCCGCACCAGCTGGCGGGGCAACAAACGCCATTTCCGCCAGCTGGCGGGGCAACAAACGCCATTTCCGCCAGCTGGCGGGGCGGAAATCCCTCCGGCGTCAGCCTAGCCCCTCAATGTTGGGGCTCGGCCCCCAAAGATGCGGAGCATTCCGCACCTTTGGGCCGGCGCGATGCCCGTCTGATTGGCGCCGTTTTTGGCGCCAGTCGGCGGACATCGCGCCGTTGGGGGAGAATTTCGCCCAGTATGTTCAACAGTTTCTAACTTAATAAAATAGTGTTGTACTATTTTAAGTGTTGGTGGCCTGTATGTGTTCCACGGATCCAGAACACCCAACACATCACCCCACGGGGCCCCCTGTCATACAGAACCTCTCCAGGGACACCCTGCCTAAAAGAAAACCCTCCACTGACCCCTCGCCCACATACAGACCTCCCTCCCCAACACTGACCACCCTCCCCCAGAAAAGGGGCCCATCATGATGTCCACAACTTTACGTTCACGATTGCTGAGATCACAAATGATCCGCACCCACGTGATTCCCAGCCATGGGGACCGGAGAATCACTGGAGGTCGAAGCATAGGGTGCTGGGCCTGTTAAATAGATGCAAGTAGGTCATTAAGACCAGTGTGCATCGTGGACCTCATTCATGTTGCCAGTGGGGTGTCGGAGCATTGCATTCAGAACCGATTTTCCCCCCACACCCGATTCTCCGTTCCAACGGGAAATGCATTCCGGGAGTCCCGAAACAGAGAATCCTGACCAATGTCTCTAATTATCTATTCTATTCCCCAGAGAACCCTCTTCCTATAAACAAAATTCCATTAGCCCTACTGCTACAAACAATGTACATGGCTGGAATTAATTATAATCTTACTTTTTTGAAATTATAATTACACCTCTGTAGCCCCAAAGTCTGCCTTTCAAACCAGGATTTGTTAAAACGTGACTGCAGCAGTCAAATACAGACCCTAACCCAGGCTTTTAAGCATTACTGCAGCAGTTACATATAATACAAGATATATCTGAAATTCCTACATTCATCATACCTGTCTTTTGAACAATACTAGATCCAAAAAAGCTTTTTACCCTGTAGGCTCCACAATATATTTCTCCAGGAAACCGTCAAAAATGTAATACATTTTCTTTCATCAAACCTTCTAGAAGACAAATCGTATCATAAGTCTTCATCAATGATTCAACTGCCCCAGTGTCTCTCAAAATACTAAATTGTTTACTTGCTTTGTTGGAGGAATGAGGGCTCACTTCTCCCTTCAAACCAAAGGCTCCATTGCCTCCAGTAACCTGACTCACTTATTTGTATTCAATGAAGAATCTCCTTGACCATGCGGCACCATTTCCACTTCTCCGATTGGACTATTGCTATTGTTATCCCACCCATTTTGCACAGAAATGGCAGATGGAGTTAAGTCCGGACAAATGCGAGGCGATTCTCTTTGGAGAATCGAATCTAGGTATGAATTATACTGTAAAAGGCTGAACCTTCAGGAACATTAACATACAGAGGGACCTGGGCATGCAGGTCCACATTTCCCTAAAAGTGGCAACACAGGTGGTCAAGATGATTAAGAAGGCATATGGCATACTTGCCTTCATCAGCCGGGATATTGAGCACAGGAGTTTGGGAAATCATGTTGCATGTAGATAAAACCTTGGGTCGGCCGCATTTGGAGTATTGCGTGCAGTTCTGGTCACCACATTATCAGAAGGATGTGGAAGCTTTGGAGAGAATGCAAAGAAGGTTCACCAGGATGTTGCCTGGTCTCAAGGCTAAGAAGAGAAGTTGAATAAATTAGGATTGTTTTCACTGAAACGACAGAAGCTGAGGGGCGACCTGATAGAGGTCTCCAAAATTATGCGAGGCATAGACAGGATGGATAGTCAGAGATTGTTTCCAAGGGTGACAGTGTCAACTACAAGGGGGCACAGGTTCAACGTGAGAGGGGGAAAATTTAAGGGAAATGTGCGGGGTAAGTTTTTCATGCAGAGAGAGTGGTGGATGTGGTGGAAGCTGGCACATTAGCAGCATTTACGAGGCATCTGGATGGATACATGAATAGGGAGGAAGTAGAGGGATATGGACCGAGTAAGGGCAGAAGGTTTTTTCTTTAGTTAGGGCATCATGATTGGCCCAGGCTTGGAGGGGCGAAGGGCCTGTTCCTGTGCTGTACTTTACTTTGTTCTTTGTACCTGTGGTATTATCAGGTATTGCAGTCCCTAAGAGGCTGATGACCATTGGTTAAACCTGGGAGTTTACCATTGGCTGTGGATACGTAGCTCCGCCCTGACAGGCGGAGTATAAGAACCGGTGCCGTCCCAGCAGCCTTCACTTTCTGTACCGAAGCTGCTGGGGAACAAGTTCTAGTCGATTAAAGCCTTCAGTTATGAAATCACTTTGTTTTGAGTGTAATTGATCGTGCATCAGTACCTCAACTATATCTGCTTTTTTACCCCTTGCTTTTAAAGTCTAACTTCAACTTTTTCACTAATCTGGGCTTGGTTAGTTGGTGTAAATCGCTCAGGGATAAATCTTCCCTCTCTGGAAAAGTCTTAGCAATTGACAAATTATTTTTTCAATAAAAACATTAAAATTCCCTATGAGATCCTGTTAGCCTCAGATTTAGTAAGTTCCTCCAAACGTGTTAATTCATGGAATCAAAATGCCGGACAAAAACCTTTCGAATTTTGTTATGATCCCAGACCAGGCCTCAAAATGTGTTTACAGTCCTGGACAAGACCCACAATCCCAGTCGAGATCTCCAAAATTTGGTTACAATCCAATTAGGGACCTGTAATTTTCGTGTTAGATGAAATTTGAAGTCCCAGTTAATTGGGAAGTGAATAAAGCCACATGTTTCCATAAAGCAGAAGAAATTTTACTGTACAAAAGGCAGCAAAGCAAACAGTCAACGCTACCTATATTATACTCTGACACACGGAAATAACATGGGGTAAACAAGAACTGAGGCAGATTGTGAATGAACACGCAACAAACTGTACATTAGCTGGTAGATCCAGCCAAGACAGATCCCATGGATTTCTCAGCAACTCACCTGGATATCTGTAATCACTGTGGGTCACAACAATTCTTTTAACTCTGTCTTTCTTATGAGGGATTTCAGATCCTATCTTTCTCGGGTCTAGCTGCTAATGTCACTTAACAGCAACGTTAACTCAAGCTGTCCTAAAGACTATGTGCATCCCAGTTGTCAATCTTTGTTCCATAGGTTGTGTCTTGTGTCCCACTGGATTCATAAGGTTTCACTCCAGCATCTAATCACCAACATGATGCCAGCACTCTGAGCATTGCCCCATGGCCACCCTGAGTATTGAGTTACTAATGGCTCCTGTGGAGTCTGTGAGCCCCAGCCTCCTCAGCAACATCGATCTAATGGCAACACTTCAGATCCATACTGCCAACCTCCCACTTCATCTGCTCCCAGCGAACTGACTCTTGAACTGATCACTGTGGCTTTTCAATATCTCCCAATAGGGGTCTTTTGGTTCCTAGGCACAATTTGATATACCTAGAACCATGAAATAATAGAATTTCTACTGTGCAGAAGGAGACCATTCAGCCCATCGAGTCTACACAGACCCTCTGAAAGAGAACCCAATCTAGGCCCACATCCCACCTTATCCCCATAACCCCACCGAACCGGTACATCTTTCGACACTAAGTGCAATTTAGCATGGCCAATCCACCTAACCTGCACATCTTTGGACTATGGGAGGAAACCGGAGCACACAAAGGAAACTCACACACAACACGGGGAGAACGTGCAAACTCCACACAGTCACCCGAGGCCAGAAATTAACCTGGTTCCCTGTGCTGTGAGGCAGCAGTGCTACTCACCGTACCACCATGCAGACCTGTACCTTAAATGTTACAATCTTCAGTAAACCCCCACAGGTACTAACTTACGGAAAAAAATCTTAAAGCTACTGATTCCCTCACAATAGCAGCTCCGATATTATATCAATGTAACACAAAATGTCAACTTGGTTCAACTTTGATTCTTAAAAGGCAGGGGTTGTGGTTTCAAGGCAGTACCTTAGCCTCACGTTTCAATAAGGAAGTTCTGAATGTTGGAGGTGTCACCTCTTGGGCGAGACATTAGACCTGATGCAGGGTAGGGAATTTACCAAAATGTTGCAGGTGCTGAAAATCCAAAATAAAAACTGTAATTGTGGAAATACTCAGCAGGTCATTGGCGGGTCATTGGCGGGTCATTGGCCTTACAGATTAGTTCTACAATCCTCTATCCACAGAGATGCTAACTGATCTGAATATTGTCAGTTTTTATCTGGTCATTATCCTGGCTGGAATTCTGTGTTCCCACCTGCAGCGCATCCCAACCCGCAAGTTTCCCGGTGGCATGGGGCGTCTTCAAAGGGAAATCTCATTGACAAATGGTGGGAAGGGAGAATCCTGCCGCCAGCGAATGGCACACCGCCGAGAAATATGGGGCTGGGGTATCGGAGGAGCCCACCCCATGTTGCTGCTTGTGGGATCTTGCTGTGCAAACATTGGCTGTTGTATTTCATAGATCACAATAGTGACGACACTTCAAAAATACTTAATTCGCTGTGAGATGTAATGAGATTTTCAAAGGTGCGATTCATTCCTGCTCCTGTGGGCTCCACATAATTTATTAAACACTTACTTTTACCTCACCTCTTTGGCACCATCACCCCTGGAACTGATTGGAGTGACTGTTGTGCAACCTACAACCAGTTCCAACCACTTCAACACCGGACCCAGGTTTCCACCTTTCATTTGAAACAGGCAGGCACTTTGGATACCTGGCACAAGGCCCCTTTGGAAATGGCCGCAGGCAGGTGGCTAGTGTTATCGGAATGGTGTCGACACGTACTGACTGCACCCAGAGGCTATTAACAGCTGACAGATTACAGATGGGCAGGAGGATGGGGCTTGTTTCAAACCCGACCTCTGGGTTTCTTAACTACTGGGTCTCAATAATGTTCCAATATATAGACTAGGGAATGCTGGGATACAGAATGGCAAGCTAAAATTGATTGGTTGCAATCATCATTTGCAGTAATGCTTTGAGAAAACATCCTCTCTTTGTATTTTAGGTGCAAACCCATTCCATTGTTGCATATTATGCTTGTGGATTTATTGCAGCTTTTTATGGAAATGTCTTTAGCCGTGCCTCCAGCATCTCAGGAGAAAATTAATGTGACAATAACTCCTTGAGATCAGTGAGAGAGTTGATTTCATGATTTGGCAGAGATTCATTGAGCTGTTTTGTTTCCTTTTCAGTGATTCCATTGGAAATAACTACAGTCCTGCAGCCAGGGATTATTCCACTTACCATATCTACAAGCTCCTCAATTCCTGTGGTAAGCCGTATAGAAACTGGCATTCTACAATTTGCTGTGGTTACTTGAGCAAGAATCAATGCTGAACAAACTGGATACTGTCGGAATTGCGGAGATTCCACTGCATGTCCAAAACAGTGGACGGATCCCAGATCCGGAAGTTCCCGCCCACGTAGTATCCATAGAATCCCTACAATGCCATTTGGCCCATCGAGTCTTCATCGATTCTTTGAAAGAGCACTTTACCAGGGCCCATTCCTCCACCCTATCCCTGTAACCCTGCACATTGATCATGGCCAATCCACCTAAACTGCACATCTTTGGACTGTGGGAAGAAACCGGAGCACCCGGAGGAAACCCACACATACACGGGGAGAACGTGCAAACTCCACAAAGTCACCCAAGGACGGAATTAACCTCCGTTGTTGGATGGCAAATAAGTGGGAAGCTGTGAGTTCACAGTTTGATTAACAGTTCAAAGAGAACATCAAAGGATTAGCTGTCACTGAAGTGGGATTGTAAATACAAATGTTTGTTTTTATAAGGATTTAAGTACTTGGTATTTTATGTATTGAAAGTGGTTTAATTAATGAGAGAGTTTTTTAACTAGTCAATTTACATATTTAAAACGTTATTATAATTCATCTCAGCATGACTCCTGAGGTCTTCCCATGACAGATACTTGCTAAGTTAGCAGAGGGACTATAAAGGGTCATGGTGTGGATGTGGAACATGAGATGGCATGGAGGGCATAGGAATTGGATGGGGTCTGAGGGGGTCTGAAGCAGCCTTTTAAGCAGCCCACCATGATACTCGGCAGCCCCTGTGGCCTCCCACAATCTGCCGCCGGGGCAGTGGGCTGGGCTATAACCAACACCAGAACAGGAACAAGAATCAGATCATTGGGTGAAACCTTCCCAAGGCAGGTATAGAAAGCTGAGTGATTTCCAGCTTCATCTAATCATGTAATTGTGAGTTGGAATTCCCTCAACTGGTGTGTACAGAATGGGTAATGTGCTCATTATGTGTGCTGTGTACAGAACAAATGATTTGGACAGTTTATGTGATGTGTGCAGAATGAGAGATGTAGAGAATGTACAGAATGTAGCGAATGTGTGATGTTTACAGTCTGTGTCATGTGTACAGAATGTGTGATGTATACAGTTTGTGTGATGTGTACAGTTTGTATGATGTGTACAGAATGTATGCTGTGTACAGAACAAACAATGTGGACAGTGTGTGTGATGTGTACAGTCTTTGTGATGTGTACAGTTTGTGTGATGTGTACAGATGAGTGATATGTCCAGTCTGTGTGATGTGTACAGAATGTATGATGAGTACAGAATGTGTGTGTGTACAGAATGTATGATGTGTACGGTCTGTGTGATGTGTACAGAATGTATGATGAGTACAGAATGTGTGTGTATACAGAATGTATGATGTGTACGGTCTGTGTGATGAGTGCAGAATGTATGACGTGTACAGAATGAGTGATGTGTTCAGAATGTGTGATGAGTGCAGAATGTGTGATGTGTACAGAATGTATGATGTGTACGGTCTGTGTGATGAGTGCAGAATGTATGATGTGTACAGAATGAGTGATATGTCCAGTCTGTGTGATGTGTACAGAATGTATGATGAGTACAGAATGTGTGTGTGTACAGAATGTATGATGTGTACGGTCTGTGTGATGAGTGCAGAATGTATGACGTGTACAGAATGAGTGATGTGTTCAGAATGTGTGATGAGTGCAGAATGTGTGATGTGTACAGAATGTATGATGTGTACGGTCTGTGTGGTGAGTGCAGAATGTATGATGTGTACAGAATGAGTGATATGTCCAGTCTGTGTGATGTGTACAGAATGTATGATGAGTACAGAATGTGTGTGTGTACAGAATGTATGATGTGTACGGTCTGTGAGATGAGTGCAGAATGTATGACGTGTACAGAATGAGTGATGTGTTCAGAATGTGTGATGAGTGCAGAATGTGTGATGTGTACAGAATGTGTGATGTACACAGGGGCCGGGATTCTTCGACCCCGCGGCGGGTCGGAGAATCGCCGGGGATGCGCGAGAATCGCGCCACGTCGCTTCGACGCCGGCCCGCCGATTCTCCGGCGCCGATTCGCAGGTGCCCGCAGGATCGCTGCCGCGCTGGTCGGGGGCTGTTGAAAGAGCCCCCCCCCGGCGATTCTCCGCGCTTCGACGGGCTGAGTGCCCGCCGAGTTCAGCCGGGTACCGCCGGCGTGTGGTCCCACCCGGCGGGACATCGGAGTTTTGCTGCGGGGGCCATCCTGGTGGGGGGGCAGGGGGATCTGACTCCGGAGGGGGCCTCTACGGTGGCCTGGTCCGTGATCGGGGCCTACCGATCGGCGGACGGGCTAGTTCCGTGGGGGGCCTATGTTCCTCCGCGCCGGGCTCCTGTAGGGCTCAGCCATATTGCCCGGGGGCCGGCACGGAGACGCATGCGTGGACTTGCGCCAGCCGTGGCGCACATGCGCGGACTAGCGGCGGCCATGCCGCGCGTGCGTGGACCCGCGCCGGCCACGGCGCACATGCACGGACCCGCGCCGGTCATGGCGCGCTGGCTTCCGAGCGCCAGAGCAGTGGACACCACTCCAGCGCCGTACTCGCCCCCTAGGAAGGGGTGCATTCCCGGGCCTGGCGGCCCGTTGACGCCGGAGTGGCTCGCACCGATTTTGACGCCGCCGTCATAACCTGGGCCGCGGGATCAGAGAATCCCGGCCATGATGTTTCATGTGTGTAGTCTGTATGATTTGAACAGTTTGGATGTTGTGTACTGGATGTCTGACTTGTACAGAATATGTAATGTAAACAGCATGTGTTATGTGTACAGAAGGTTTGCTGTGTACAGTACATGTAACATGGACAATCTGTGTGATATGTACATTAAAGGTGATGCGTGCAGGTCGTGTGATGTGTACAGTACGCATGACATGTACAGCACGTGTGACATGTACAACATGTGTGATATGTACAGTACATGTGCCATGTACAGTATGTGTGACGTGTACAGTCTGTTTAATGTATACTGTGTTTGTGGTCTGTACATCGACATGCCATTGATAAAAATGTCATTGATTATAATGTAGGCTGATACTTGACCAAGAAAATACATTTCTTAAATTATGGGCTGTCTTTGGGATTATTGTGTCAAGCATGTGATCTGCTGACACGTAACTCCGATCAGCTCAGTCCTGAGCTCGATTTATGTTGATGTATTTCTTGCACTGTAACTGCTCCCTTTCAGGTATAGCATAAAACATCTAAAGGTCACCAACTAAAGATCAAAACCATGAAATGTGTGCATTTCCATTAAGGAATTGTTTCACTGGGATTGGGTACATCTTAAACCCACACCACTGTAAAGGAAACAGCATCATACCTTCCTTACAACCTTGTCATATTTTCAAACATTATTATCACCGCTTAGTCTCAGTGCAAATTAAACCTCTAATTTAATCAGTCACTGATTCAGCAAAAAACAATTAACTTAACAAGAATTTTATGCTCATCTTGTTTTCTGATGCAGAATCACTTGAGCTGCAAAGCAGTGAAGATCCGGAATACTCACCGTCTCCCAAGTATCCTCACCAGGGAGCAAGAACCCTCAAGATCAAGAGTCCCAGAATTCCCCTGAGCAGGAGGAAGTGAGTACTGAGTATGGCTAATACCTTGATTTGAAAGGACCTACAATCATTTATTTCAAAAAGTCTTGTCCAAATTTTAAAAATTCATTCTTGAGATTATTGACTAGTATCGCATTCATTGTCCATCGCTATTTGCCCCTTGAGAAAGTGGTGTGAGCTGCCTTCTTGAACCCGCTGCATGGGGATAGGGTGGGGAGTGGAGTGGGCCTAGGTAGGGTGATCTTTCAGAGGGTCGGTGCAGATTCGATGGGCCAAATGGTTTCCTTCTGCACTGTAGGGATTCTGGAGCAAATCAGTGGTAGGTACATCCACAGTGCTGTTAGGAAGCGAGTTCCCGGATTTTGACCCAGCAACAGTGAAGGAACGGCTGATATATTTCCAAGCCAGGTTGGTGAGTGACTCGGAGGAGAACTTCCAGGTGGTAGTATTCCCAGGTGACTGCTGCTCTCGTCCCTCTAAATGTTCGAGTTTGAAGGTATAGTTCGAAACATAGGAACAGGAATAGGCCATTCAGCCCCTTGAGCCTGTCCCCCCATTCAATGAGACCATGGCTGACCTGTGACCTAACTCCAGATACCTGCCTTTGGCTCGTATCCCTTAATATCTTTGCTTAACAAAAATCTATCTCAGATTTAAAATTGACAAATGATCTAACTTCAACTGCTGTTTGTGAGAGAAAGTTCCAAACCTTCACCACACTTTGAGTGAAGAAGGTCTTCCTAACATCTCTCCTGAATGGTCTAGCCCTAATTCTTAGACTGTGCCCCCTAGTTTTAGAATCTCCAGCCAGTGGAAACAATTTACTTTTACCTACCCTGTCTTTTCCTGTTAATATCTTGAAGACTTCAATCAGATCACCCCTTAACCTTCAAAATTCTAGATATAACAGGCCTAATTTGTATCACCTCTCCTCAGTTAATGGAGCCTTGGTGAGTTGTTCCAGTTCATCTTTATAAGTGGAAGTAACATTTGTGCCCAAAAGTGTCAGGCAATAACCAAATAACCACCTCCAACAAGAGAGGATCTAACCATCTCCCCTTGAAATTCAACAGCATTACCATCACTGAATCTTCAACTATCAACATCCTGGCAGGTTACCATTCAGCAGGAACTGAACTGTGTTGTGTATTTATAGCGTTTTCAGTGATTCCTCACCAGCATCCTTGCAGCTGAACTGGGGCACTTTAAGCGAATGCTTGCATGACATCATTGGAGATGACCTCACCAGCTGTTTGTGTGGGTAACTGGACAGTGTAACATTGTAGCCTGTAGTGTTATCAAAGAATCATAAAACCCCTACAGTGCAAAAGGAAGATTTTCAGCCCATGAAGTCTGCACCGATCCTCTGAAAGAGCACCCTACCTAGGCCCACTCCCCCACAACCCTGCAACCCCACCTAACCTTTGGACATTAAGGGACAATTTAGCATGGCCAATCCACCTAACCTGCACTTCTTTCGACTTTGAACATCTTTGAACATCCCCTGAATAAAGCTCTTAGTTTTTTGTTCAATCTCCATGGCCTCCTAAAGTTAATCCTGCAAACACCATGCAAAATAACTGGCGACGAGTAAACCAGATGATGCTTACAGCCACTCAAAGGAAATTCAGAATAAAAAATAACAATAAAAATTGGCACCACACTAAAGCTGGCGGCGAGGGAGTTGAACGCAATTGCAGCCACCCAGAGGGCCAAAAAAACACCGGAAATCTGAAGGAAACAACCTCGGAGAGAAGCCCACATGGGCTCCTCCCGAAACTACCTCTGTAACCATGAGTAGCAAGCACCCGGCAACAACTAATTTAGAGATGGAAGTGTTGCAAAATACAAAGGGAGACAGGCTGACCTCAGGTTGTGCCTTGTTTTGGGGAAAATGAAGCAAGGTAGTGATAAATGTTCATGGCACATTGTGCACAGGAAGATCCTTTATTGAGAAAAATGGCAGGGTTTTTTGGCATCGCGAGACAGTTTGATGAGAATACAGAGCATTGGAGCTATTACACAGAATTGTTCTGCTATTTTGTTCGAGCTAACAAGATATAAAAGTCCCAATATTCTTGAGCATAATGAGGGAAAAACATTTAACTTCCTTAGGAGTCTGGTACAGCTGGAAAAGCCAGGCACAAAACATTCAAAGAAGTAGTGGAAATTATACAGGGCCACTATTCACTGAAATTATTCGGCACTAATGGGAAGAACTTGGTTGGGAAAGATCAGGTTAAATTGGGCGAAGTAAACCTCATGAGCGATTCCGAATCAGGACTTACCGAAATCCTGAAGAAACACACTATTGTCTTCAATGGTGATCTGGGAAGTATGAAGGACATCTTAGTAAAGTTGAAGACCAAAGAAGAGAGTCAGGCAAAATGCTTAAAGGCTAGGTTGGTGCCTTACGCAATCAGACCTAAAGTAGGGCGGCACGGTAGCAAATTTGCATCACTGTGCCAAGGTCCCAGGTTCGATTCCCACTTGGGTCTCTGTCTGTGCGGAGTCTGCACGTTCTCCCCGTGGCTGCTTGGGTTTCCTCTGGGTGCTCTGGTTTCCTCCCACAAGTCCCAAAATACTTGCTTTTTAGGTGAATTGGACATTCTGAATTCTCCCTCAGTGTACCCAAACAGGCACTGGAGTGTGGCGACTTGGGAATTTTCACAGTAACTTCATTGCAGTTTTAATGTTAGCCTACTTGCGACAATAATAAAGATTATCATTATTATTAGAGGCAGAATTAGACATCCTGGCTGGATAGAACATCTCTGCAACCTAGATGCCTCACTTCAGAAATTAGAAGATTATAGATTAAGAAAAGACAAATGCAAGGTTTTCCAATCTACCTTCAAATATCTGGTATATATAACCGACACCAAAGGACTGCATAAGTCGTCTTCAAAATTATCAAGGGACCCGAATGTTAACCAACTTCGATCTTTTTTAGGTTTACTAAATTACTGGGGAAGGTTTGTCCCTAATCTGCAATTATTCTGAAACTGTGTCAAAATAAAAAGTCACGATGTGGAGATGCCGGTGTTGGACTGGGGTGGGCCCAGTAAGAAGTCTTACAGCACCAAGTTAAAGTCCAACAGGTTTGTTTCGAATCACTAGCTTTTGGAGCACAGCAAATCATTCACCTGAGGAAGGAGCAGTGCTCTGAAAGCTAGTGATTTGAAACAAACCTGTTGGACTTTAATCTGGTGTTGTAAGACATCTTAAAATAAAAAGAGGAAGTGGGTGGATCAATGTGAGAAAGCGTTCATGCAAACGAAGGAAGAGCTGCTCATGTCAGAAGCCCTGACATATTTTGATCCAAACCTACCCCTGTAGTTGGTGTGTGACACATCTCCCTATGATGTTGGCATGGTGGTTGCACACATCGTTCCCACATGTGAACAGGAGCCTTTGGATCCAAAACATTGAAAAAGCCAAAAGCAATTTTGCGCAGTCAAAGAAAGAAGCCTACAAATTATCTTTGAGATAAGACAGTTCGATCAATGCTTGTATGGGGGGATATTCACTTTATTGAGGGATCATTGACCACTAACAACAATTTCTGGGCCACAGACCGGGTTTTCATCATTGGCAGTGAGCAGAATGCAGAGGTGGACATTTCCCTTGTCAGCACACACATACACGATTGAGTTTCACGAGTCAACCTTTCATGGAAACGCTGATGGACTCTCCCGACTACCCTCACCAAATAGTTTGGCAATCAGCCCTTGTGTGGAAACATTTTCTACTTTGAGCAAGTAGGTAACCGCAGGCCAGGTGAACATAGGAATTAGGAGCAGAAGTAGGCAATTCAGCCCTTCGAGCCCACCCCGCCATTCAATCAGATCATGGCTGATCTCTTCCTGGTCTTAAATCCACCTCCCCACCTGCTCCCCATAAGACTTTTACCCGCTTTATATCAGAAGAAGCATACCAGAAGTGATCCAATACTGTCAGAGGTTGTGGACATGGCACAACCTTATTCTTCGAGGCAAGAGTTCAGGAACAAACCCTGAGTTAACGCCATATTTCGCCCAAAGACTTGAGTTACTCAGGTATGCAGGTTGCCTCCTCTGGGGAATGAGACTCACCATTCCACCATTAAGAAAACACGTATTGAACTAATTACACAAAGGCCACTGTAGTATTGTAAGAATGAAGGAGGTAGCGAGGAGCTATTTCTGGTGGCTTGGTTTAGTTGCTGAAATAGAGGGGAATGCGGGAATGTGTTCGCCTAGTGTGAAAGTGGAAAACCTGCTGCAATTAGCCCCGTTGCCTTCGTGTACGTTAGGTGGATTGGCCATGATCAATGTGCAGGGTTATAGGGAAAGGGCCAAGGAGTAGGCCAATGCGCAGGGTTACAGGGATAGGGCAAAGGAGTAAGCTTAGTTAGGGTGTTCTTTCAGAGGATTGGTGCAGATGCAGTGGGCCAATTTGCCACCCTCTGCCCTGTAGGGATTATATGTATTCTTCTATGATCAAGCCTTTGTATTCATCGTCTCACTTGAAAGATAAGCACTTCAATTTATTAATCAAACTGTGAACAGGCAGGCACTCCACTGTGATGAAATCAGTCATGTAGCAGAAATCTCAAGTAGCAGAAATCCCATAATGATTTCCTCAGGCTTATGCCAATAAATAGAGTGAAATAGCAAGCATTGATTTTTTTTCACAATGCTGACAGTTTATTTTCCCCTCAAACATTTAAAGGGCTGGAGATCTAAACACCTTGACAGATTTACAGCTCCCTTGACAGTTCCAATGGGTTTATATACTTTTTATGCACAGTCATGTTAAGTTTTAACAATCCCAAAGGGCACCTCACCTCTCTCAAAGATGTCCTGGGACCCTGTCGAAAAGGGTGCCTAACTTTCTGAAGAACTCTGGCAGATATCGACTTTCTCCTGATAGTCTAAAGTACACAAGTCACTTTTTGGACATCCCACTATCGAAAATTGGATCAGCCTCAAGGTATAACATATGCAGATGCTTCCGTGAACCACAGAGGTACAAAGTCCGACCTGTCATTGTTTCCGCCACATGTGAAACTGATGGAGGCTGAGTTTGGGGGCAGGACCTCCAGATTTGGCCCACTGGCGCCATTTTAACTAAGCCAAGTACATTCTCTGTCTGTCTGATAATTCAGGCCCCAGAGTCTGACTCTATGCAATATTTATGCTCTTCTAATTCTGACTTCTTCAACATCCCCAATTGCAGCTTTGGCATCTGTACCTTTAACTGTGTTGGGCCTTGGTCAGGAATTCCTGTCCTAAACCTCTCTGTCTCTCTATCTTACTTTTCTCATTTAAGGTCTCTTCCTTTAAACTTACCCCTTTGACAAAACATTTTGCCATTTGTCTTAATATCCCTGTGATGGATGTAAGAAATCATGGAACATAGCAGTTACAGTGCAGAAGGAGGCCATCGGCCCATCGAGTCTGCACTGGCCCTTGGAAAGAGCACCCCACCCAAGCCCACGCCTCCACCCCATCCCCGTAATCCAGTAACCCCACCTAAGGGCAGTTCATCACGGCCAAACCACCTAACCTGCACATCTTTGGACTGTGGGAGGAAACCGGAGCACCCGGAGGAAACCCACGCAGACACGGGGAGAACGTGCAGACTCCACACAGACAGTGACCCAGCGGGGAATCGAACCCGGGGCCCTGATGCTATGAAGCAACAGTGCCGCCCACTGTGCTACCATGCTGCCCTAATATGGTTAATTCTGTGTTTAAATTAAAGTTTGTTTCAGCATAAAATATATCTATTGGTCAGAGTCATCACTACTGAGGTGAAGTATCCTTTCCTCAGTTTTACAAATTGAAAAAATTGTTTGGGTTCTTGTCCGGTATCTTAAGTTTTTAAAAATTCATTTTTGCGGGGTGTGGGTGTCGCTGGCTAGGCCAGTATTTTTTGCCCATTGCTAATTGCCCTTCAGAAGGTGGCAGTGAGCTGTGTTCTTGAGCATCTACAGTCCCTGAGGTGCGGGTACACCCAGAGTGCTGCTGAAGAGGAAAATCCAGAATTTTGACCCAGCGACAGAGAAAGAATGGCGATATATTTCCAAGTCAGGACGTTAAGTGACTTGGAGGGGAACACCGGGTTGTGGTGTTCTCGGATTTCTGCTACTCTTGTCCTTCTGGATGGTAATGATTGGGGATTTGGAAGGTGCTGCCTAAGGATCCTTGGCAAGTTACTGCAGTCCATCTTGTAGATGGTACACATGGCTGCCACTGTGCGTCAGTGGTGGAGGGAGTGAATGTTTGTGGAATGGATGCCAACCAAGCAGGTTGCTTTGTCGAGCTTTTTGAGTGTTGTTGGAGCTTCATTCAGCCGGGCAAGTGGGGAACATTCCATCACATTCCTGACTTGTGCCTTGTAGGTGGTGGACAGACTTTGGGGAGTCAGGAGGTGAGTTACTCGCCGCAGCATTCCGAGCCTCTGACCTGCTCTTGTAGCCACAGTATTTATATGACTAGTCCAGTTCAGTTTCCGTTCAATGGTAAGCCCCAGGATATTGATTGTGGGGGATTCAGTGCCATTGAATGTTAAGGGGCAATGGTTTTATTCTCTCTTATTGGACACGGTCATTGCCTGGCACTTGTGTGGCACAAATGTAATTTTCCACTTGTCATTCTAAACCTGGATATTGTTCAGGATTGCTGCATTTGGACATGGACTGCTTCAGCATATGAGGAACTGCCAATGGTGCTGAACATTGTGCAGTCATCAGCGAACATCCTCACCTCTAACCTTATGATGGAAGGGAGGTCATTATTGAACCAGCTGAAGATGATTCAGCCTAAGACACTACCCTGAGAAACTCCTGCTGTGATGTCCTGGAACTGAGATGATTGACCTCCAACCATCACAACTATCTTCCTTTGTGCTCGACACGACTCCAACCAGTGGAGAGTTTTCTCCCTGTTTCCTATTGACTCCAGTTTAGCTAGGGCTCCTTGATGCTATTCTTGATTAAATGCTGCCTTGGTGTCAAGAGCAGTCACTCTCACCTGACCTCAGCTCTTTTGTCCATGTTTGACCAACATGAGGTCAGGAATCGAGTGATCCTGGAAGAACCCTAACTGAGCATCAATGCACATGTTATTGCTAAGCAAGTGCCACTTGATAACACTGTTGACAACTCCTTCCATCACTTACAGATCTTCGAGAGTCGATTGATGGGGCAGGAATTGGTCGGATTGATTTTGTCCCATTTCTTGTGTACAGGACACACCTGGGCAATTGTCCACATTGCTGGGTAGATGCCAGTGTTGTAGCTGTACTGGAACAGCTTGACTAGGGTGCGTCCAGTTCTGTACTCGGTACAAGTCTTCAGTCCTATTGCCGGAATATTGACAGGGCCCAAAGCCTTTGCAGTATCCAGTGCCGTCAGCCGTTTCTTGATATCACATGGAGTGAATCGAATTGGTTGAAGACTGACATCTGTGATGCTTGGCACCTCCGGCGTGGGCCGAGACGGATCCTCACAATCCTATAGTGTCCTTTGTACCAACCCTTGCTTCATAATTCTCCTGTGAAGCACTCTGGGATATTTGATTATGTTAAAGACGCCATATAAATGTAGTTGTTGCTGTGTTGATAAATGTATTTCTTGACGTAAATCTATGTTTGCCAGCTGTCCTTTGTATTCTGTTCTTTAGCTTATTTGAAGGGAAGCAGGTTACATAATTGCTATTGGAAATAATTCTGCTTAATAGAAAGTTATTGAAGTATTTGTGTGGAGCTGAATGGAATGGTTTGATCTGAATTTGAATTGTAGACAGGTCTGTCTAGTTACATCGAGTCTATAGTACAGAGATAGGCCATTTGACTCAATCAGGGTATGCCATCATTCATGCTTCACAGGAGATTCTTCCCTTCCATCCTTTGCTCCTGGTTGTGTATGTCTCGCTTTCCTTCAATTAATTCATTTTTTTCATCCCAACGACTCAACTTTATAAACACTTTCTCGGTAAAGAAACTGCGTCTTATTGTGTTTGCTAGTGGATATTTTATATTTTGTACCTCCTCACATGGCTGTATGGTTTGACTGAGGTTCCAGAGAGATTTAACAATAATCATAGAATCATAGAATTTACAGTGCAGAAGGAGGGCATTCGACCCACCAAGTCTGTACCAGCCCTTGGAAAGAGCACCCTATTTAACCCCATGCCTCCACCCTATCCCCGTAACCCAGTAACTCCACCTAACCTTTTGGACACTAAGGGGTAATTTAGCATGGCCAATCCACCTAACCTGCACATCTATAGAGTGTGGGAGGAAACCGGAGCACCCGGAGGAAACCTACACAGACACAGAGAGAACGTGCAAACTCCACACAGTCACCCAAGGCTGGAATCGAACCCGGGAGCCTGGAGCTGTGAGGCAGCAGTGCTAACCACTGTGTCACCGCGTCGCCCCTGAAATGGCCAAACACTTGGTCCAAGGGTAGTTAGGGCTGGGCAATGAATGTTAGCTTGCCAGTGCTTCACTCTCGAATGTTTTTCCGTCTGACTTTTTTGCTGCTTTTCTCTCATCTGGAGATTCAGATGGAAGCGAGGGATGGCAAGCCTTAGGTTGATGCAGAGACTTTCAGAGTGAGGGGGTAGCCTGGAGTGTGCGAAATCTTGAGTGAACCAGAGTCAGAATCAGACCTAGTACTGCAATATGGGGGGATGATGATGATAGGGGCTGTGAATGCAGACAGGGATGTATTATCAACAAAATCATTAATAATATATAAACAAAATACTGCAGATACTGGAAATCTGAAATCAAAACAGAAAATGTTGGAAAAACTCAGCAGATCAGGCAACATCTATGTTGGAAAAACTCAGCAGATCAGGAAACAGAGTTAGTGTTCCAAGTCCAATATGAATCTTCGGATCATATTACAAAGATTATTGGTTGCTGTTGGTATTTATTAATCATCAGTGCCCACGGTGCATTGTCTATATTTAAAGTTATATCAATATTATCTAGAAGCTATCGTTATTATTAATATTGTTATATACAGGAGAATAGAGATAAACTGCAACCCACAATTCCCTTCACTACTGTCTGCAGTCATTGGGGTTTAGTTTTGACATGGTAGAAGTGTGTTAGTGTACCAGCAGCAGACCTTCGTGGATTTAAACAAAGAAGATTCTTTATTCACACACCCATCCCGAAAGATCCAAACATTACGTCAATGACAATGTAACTGGTCTGATTAGTAAGTTTGCAGAAGACACAAAGGTTGGTGGAATTGCGGATAGTGATGAGGACTGTCAGAGAATACAGCAGAATTTAGATTGTTTGGAGACTTGGGCGAAGAGATGGCAGATGGAGTTTAATCTGGACAAATGTGAGGTAATGCATTTTGGAAGGTCTAATGCAGGTAGGGAATATACAGTGAATGGTAGAACCCTCAAGAGTATTGACAGCCAGAGAGATCTAGGTGTACAGGTCCACAGGTCACTGAAAGGGGCAACACAGGTGGAGAAGGTAGTGAAGAAGGCATACGGCCTGCTTGCTTTCATTGGCCGGGGCATTGAGTATAAAAATTGGCAAGTCATGTTGCAGCTGTATAGAACATTAGTTAGGCCACACCTGGAGTATAGTGTTCAATTCTGGTCACCACACTACCAGATGGATGTGGAGGCTTTAGAGAGGGTGCAGAAGAGATTTACCAGGATGTTGCCTGGTATGGAGGGCATTAGCTATGAGGAGAGGTTGAATAAACTCGGTTTGTTCTCACTGGAACGACAGAGGTTGAGGGGCAACCTGATAGAGGTCTACAAAATGATGAGGGGCATAGACAGAGTGGATAGTCAGAGGCTTTTCCCCAGGGTAGAGGGGTCAATTACTAGGGGGCATAGGTTTAAGGTGCAAGGGGCAAGGTTTAGAGGAGATGTACGAGGCAAGTTTTTTACACAGAGGGTAGTGGGTGCCTGGAACTCGCTGCCAGAGGAGGTGGTGGAAGCAGGGACGATAGTGACATTTAAAGGGCATCTTGACAAATACATGACTGGATGGGAATAGAGGGATACGGACCTCGGAAGTGCAGAAGATTTTAGTTTAGACGGGCAGCATGTCGGCACAGGCTTGGACGGCCGAAGGGCCTGTTCCTGTGCTGTATTTTTCTTTGTTCTTTGTTCCAGAAAGATACAACTACAGAAGATAGTGCATTTCTATATGTATAAATCAAAAGAACAATTAACAGTTCATGTCTGTGGTGGTATGTATTAGGGGTAGTACGCTACCCAGTGATGCCGAGAGGCTATTGGTGGACAGACACTGGGTCCTCATTGGATCTGCCGCCTACTGGCTCCACCCAGTAAGGCGGGGTATAAGAACCCGGGTTCTCCCAGCAGCCGCATTCTGTAACCGAACTGCTGGGGAATAAGTCTGCGTAATAAAGCTATCGATTGACTTCATCTCATCTTGCCTCGTGAGTGATTGATTGTGCTACAATGTCTTTGAGCGTTCAGTGAAAAGTGAAGCTTTTCCCATTCCTGAATTGAAGTTGAGATGGCTGTGGATACCCGTATTACTTTAAAGAGAAGAATGTTCAGCAGGTTATGAAGTCTTGTATCAGGAGGTCCAATATAAGCAGCGGGATTCTCCCTTCTGGGGACTAAGTCCCAATGCCGGCGGGAGAACTGGCGCCAACCATACTGCACTTTCTGGGGCTAGGTGGATGCCGGAGGGGTTGGCGCCGCTCCAGCCAGCACTGAAGGGACAGCGCGAGTTTGCACATGCGTCAAAGGGCCGGGATGATCTCGCGCATGTGCGGAACCATCGGTGTGGTTCCGCGCATGCGCAGACCGGCCGGTGTATTTTGCCACATTTCTCTTCTCCACACCGGCCATGGCGGAGCCCTACAGGGACCGGGGCTGAAGGAAGAAGTGCCCCCATGGAACAGGCCCGCCCACAGATCGGTGGGCCCCGATCGCGGGCCAGGCCACCAGGTGGCAGGGACCCCTCAGGTGGGGTTGCGCTTGGTCAGGGGGATGAAGCATTCCAGGTTGGAACTCGCCCCTGGGCTGGGGGGGAGGTGATGGGCTTTGCTTCTATGAGGCCTTCAAACCATGTTTAAATTTTGTGGTGTCCATGACACAGCAACCACAGCAGCAGCTTGTCTGTCCTACCAAAATTTCCCAGGATGAGTCCTGCTGTGGCTTCCCTCCTCAAAGTCAATTCACTCCCTTTGACTGTGAGCAGCCTCTAGCTTCACAGCTCAAGGCTATTTCACATGAGGAATTAGCCTTGTTAGTTGTGAGAGAACTTCACGCTCCTGAACTCTCAAGTGCCTCCTCTAGGGCACACGTGCTATGTCTGAGAGAATGATTAGTGCACTGCTTGTCCAGCAAACGTTGAAGCCTGAACAGTTTGCCTGAACTCTCGGAGCATCAGCACCAAAGAGGCAGCTACCAACAATCAAACACTAAAGAGCAGGCTTCACCACTGAGGGTTCTCTCGTGGCCAAAGTGTAACTGTGTGGATCAGGGGAGGACACCTGAGCACAGTCTCCCTAATGTTTCCAGCAGACGTCTGGAGCCTTGAGGCTCTTGATGGCCGGGGTTGAGTGTGAAGAGCAAGGTTTGGCAGCACAACTGGCTCACTGGATGGCTCTCTGAGAGAAGGAGGGACAGTCACGCTAAGGATGGCTTGTGGGATTTGAGGGTTCAGGGGTGGCAGCCCTAACTGATAGTTGGTCTCTCTCCTTCTCCAACTCCTTACTCAGAGAAAAATGGATGGTGGTGTTGGTCCCTTAGCGGCTGCCCTCGCATTGCTGGTGGAAATCGAGGCAGGCAGATGTTCGGAGAAGGCCGCAGCTGCGATAACACAGGCTGGAGGTGGCACCCCATGTGCAGGGGGCTGCCACACACCCATCAATCTGAAGAGGAACCCAAAGGGGGAGGCAAGTGAAGGCCTAAGGTGCGGAGTCGTTCTCTTTCGAGGAGATGATGGAAAGCATGTGCCGTAGGAGACTCCGTCTCAACAAAGACACACTGTAGCACCTGTGCCACGTCCTCGGGGACTTGACATCCCGTGGAGGAGGAGGGCACCCACTCCCGGTGGCCGTGAAGGTCACTGCAGCCCTGAACCTCTATGCAACAGGCTCATTCCAGAGCTCAAGTGGGAACATGTGTGGAATATCACAAGCTATAGCCCACAGGTGCATCTGGGAGATCTGTATGCCGTGGATCCAACTATGCCAACTTCCAGCTGGACCAGGCCCACCAAGATGTCTGGGCTGCAGGATTCTCCACCTTGCTGGCTTTTAAAGCAGACCACGGCAGGCCAGCAGCACGGTTCAATTCCTGTACCAGCCTCCCCGAACAGGTGCCGGAATGTGGCGACTAGGGGCTTTTCACAGTAACTTCATTTGAAGCCTACTTGTGACAATAAGTAATTTTCATTTTGTTCATTTCATTTCATAGTGGTTAGCCCTGCTAGTCGAAAGATGGGCAGGTTAGGTGGATTGGCTGTGCTAAATTGCACCTTAGTTTCCAAAGATTTAGGTGGGTTACGGGGATAAGGTGGAGGTGTGGGCTTAAGTAGGGTGCTCTGTGCAAAGGCAGGGGCAGACTCAATAGGCCAACTGGCCTTTCCCTGCACTGTAGGAATTATATGATTCTATGATCACCAGGATGCCCCAGGTCCAGGGGTAACTGATGGCAAGCATGTCACCTTGAGCGCACTGGGGCATCAGGGAGTGCCCTTCATCCACTCCCTGAATGTGGAACTCGAGTGTGACCATCTCCTCCATATCATGCATGTGTGTGCACACTTCCTGGGACACTCGGAGATCTCCGGTGTCTTCGGGGACGACCCCAGGATGACAAGTTGGACCTTGGAGGACAAGAATACCCGCTGAGGTCCTGGCTGTTGACGCGGTACGGAGGCCTGAAACTGAGGCGGAACCTGATATAATGAGGCCCATATCACCTCCTGTCCGATGCATCGGACTGCTGCAATTGTGTTTCTGAAGCCTGGGACCGCTCTGGTGGTGCACTGCAGTACATCCCCCAGAGGGTCGCCTGCTTTGTGGTGGTCTGCTGTGTTCTCCACAACCTGGTACAACAGCGGGGCAACATGTTGGACGAAGAGGAGGAGGAGGGACATGCGGCCTCGACTGAGGATGAGGAGTGGGCGGACCAAGAGCGGCTGGAGGACGAGCCCGGCGGGGAGCCGCATGAGGAGACGGAGGATGGAAGACAGGCGGTGGCGAGGGCCCTCATCCTCACCAGATTATATAGGACAAGGCTATGCCCATCAGTTCAATCACACCCCCCATTTGCCTCCTTTCCCGCAGCTCTCCTCACCCCCCAATCCCCATTTCCCTTCTTCCTCCCCAATCCCCCTCCTCCATTTCCGTCTTTCCCACACAAATCCCACCTCCCCCAAACCCCCTCCACATCACACCGCCCCCTCCCTGACCACCCTGTTCCACCCTCCAAGGGTCTGTGTAATGTCAGGTGGATGTACCTTTGAGAAATGGGTGTTTATCAAATAGCTGCAGTGATGTCAGTGTATGGGTGGAGCTGGGCTGTCTGTCTGTCGTTTTACTTTCATTTTGAGCTGAAAAGCTGCTTTGTGGCTCTGTTTTTGGTTTTGTTTTCAGAGTTGGAAAGCAAGCAGATATGTAATGATCTCTATCTCTACAAGCGAAAGAATGTCTTCAGCTCAGTTGATGATTTCAATGTAATACCTCTTTCTGTAGAGAATTTAAACCTGCTGTCGTTGTAAAAAGGGTTTAACTTATGGATGTTGCTAGGAAAGGTATTAAGGGTTACCTATGGAGTATTGTATCTGTGGGGTTATGTGTGTTGGTGGTTGATAAGATGTTTACTGTGTGTTTATAAAATGTTAACTGGGTTCATAGAATAAACATTGTTTTGTTTTTAAAATACTTACGGTCTCTGTTGCATCACACCTCCCCATACCCAAAATCTATTAAAAGTCGTGGGTCAGGTGAACTGCATGACTCTTGGAGTTTTCTAAACCCTGGCCCATAACAGTAACCATGATGTGGAGATGCCGGCGTTGGACTGGGGTTAGCACAGTACGAAGTCTTACAACACCAGGTTAAAGTCCAACAGGTTTGTTTCGATGTCACTAGCTTTCGGAGCGCTGCTCCTTCCTCAGGTGAATGATGAGGTCTGTTCCAGAAACACATATATAGACAAATTCAAAGATGCCAAACAATGCTTGGAATGAGAGCATTAGCAGGTGATTAAATCTTTACAGATCCAGAGATGGGGTAACCCCAGGTTAAAGAGGTGTGAATTGTACCAAGCCAGGACAGTTGGTAGGATTTCGCAGGCCAGATGGTGGGGGATGAATGTAATGCGACATGAATCCCAGGTCCCGGTTGAGGCCGCACTCATGTGTGCGGAACTTGGCTATAAGTTTCTGCTCGGCGATTCTGCGTTGTCGCGGGTCCTGAAGGCCGCCTTGGAGAACGCTTACCCGGAGATCAGAGGCTGAATGCCCTTGACTGCTGAAGTGTTCCCCGACTGGAAGGGAACATTCCTGCCTGGTGATTGTTGCGCAATGTCCGTTCATTCGTTGTCGCAGCGTCTGCATGGTCTCGCCAATGTACCACGCTTCGGGACATCCTTTCCTGCAGCGTATGAGGTAGACAACGTTGGCCGAGTCGCACGAGTATGTACTTCATCCAGACGCACGGAACAGCCATGGGGACCAGATTCGCACCCCAATACGCCAACATCTTCATGCACAAGTTTGAACAGGACCTACTCACCGCACAGGACCTTCAACCGATGTTATACACCAGATACATCGATGACATTTTTTTCCTTTGGACCCACGGCGAAGAATCACTGAAACGACTACACGATGACATTAATAAGTTCCATCCAACCATCAGACTCACCATGGACTACTCTCCAAAATCAGTTGCATTCTTGGACACACTCGTCTCCATCAAGGACGGTCACCTCAGCACTTCGCTTTACCGCAAACCTACGGATAACCTCATGATGCTCCACTTCTCCAGCTTCCACCCTAAACACATTAAAGAAGCCATCCCCTATGGACAAGCGCTCCGTATACACAGGATCTGCTCAGACGAGGAGGAGCGTAACAGACATCTACAGACATTGAAAGATGCCCTCGTACGAACAGGATATGGCACTCATCGATCGACAGTTCCAACGCGCCACAGCGAAAAACCGGACCGACCTCCTCAGAAGACAAACATGGGACACAACCGACAGAATACCCTTCGTCGTCCAGTACTTCCCCGGAGCGGAGAAACTACGTCATCTTCTTCACAGCCTTCAACACGTCATTGCTGACGATGAACATCTTGCCAAGGTCATCCCCACACCCCCACTACTTGCCTTCAAACAACCGCGCAATCTCAAACGAACCATTGTTTGCAGCAAACTACCCAGTCTTCAGAACGGTGACCACGACACCACACAACCCTATCATGGCAATCTCTGCAAGACGTGCCAGATCATCGACATGGATACCACCATTACACGTGAGAACACCACCCACCAGGTACGCGGTACATACTCGTGCGACTCGGCCAACGTTGTCTACCTCATACGCTGCAGGAAGGATGTCCCGAAGCGTGGTACATTGGCGAGACCATGCAGACGCTGCGACAACGAATGAACGGACATCGCGCAACAATCACCAGGCAGGAATGTTCCCCTCCAGTCGGGGAACACTTCAGCAGTCAAGGGCATTCAGCCTCTGATCTCCGGGTAAGCGTTCTCCAAGGCGGCCTTCAGGACCCGCGACAACGCAGAATCGCCGAGCAGAAACTTATAGCCAAGTTCCGCACACATGAGTGCGGCCTCAACCGGGACCTGGGATTCATGTCGCATTACATTCATCCCCCACCATCTGGCCTGCGAAATCCTACCAACTGTCCTGGCTTGGTACAATTCACACCTCTTTAACCTGGGGTTACCCCATCTCTGGATCTGTAAAGATTTAATCACCTGCTAATGCTCGCATTCCAAGCATTGTTTGGCATCTTTGAATTTGTCTATATCTGTGTTTCTGGAACAGACCTCTTCATTCACCTGAGGAAGGAGCAGCGCTCCGAAAGCTAGTGACATCGAAACAAACCTGTTGGACTTTAACCTGGTGTTGTAAGACTTCGTACATAACAGTAACATCACTCCAGGTTGATGGGCCTGTGTCGACACTGTCAGCAGGTCAATGTACAAGGCAGGGGAGTGATGATAACTCATTGTGAGGCTAGCTCTGGTGCTTCTCAGTTTCTGCGAAAGTCTGAATCTTGACTTTCGGCTGACAGTGCGCTCACACCCATCCTCTGAACGGTGTCTGTATCGGGGGCGTTTGATCTTGGCCCACTGTGCCCGGGGGTTGGGGGATGGAGGGAGCGGAGGGCAACAGGCAGTGGGGGTGTTCGGAAGCCCACTGTGAAGATTAACGTGACAGTGGCTTCACATATATGAGGTTTTAATAGTGAACATTTGACATCTTCATTCCTGCAACTCCAGATTGTGACCGTCGGATGTCCTCTGGAGAGGCCTGGATCCGGAGTGTATCCTCAGCATCACACCCTAGCACGTGGCTTAGAGCAAGGCTGGTTCAGTTGGACTGAGTTACGACATTTAGATTAGCAGAGAGTCGAACTCATTGAGAACTGTGCTAATAGTTCAATAAAACACATTGAACTCACTTCAAAGTATGGAGCATCTTTTACTCAAAACTGCATCAAGTGGCAGCTTGTGTTATTCGAAATTACATAACACAACATGATACCAGGAGTGTGTTCAATCTCGTTTGTTCAACTCAGCAAGATCCGTGACGACCAGCGAATGTATACCAGCACAATGGAAAAGATTCAGGCTCCTCACCAGCTCAGGACCTCCGGCAATCTCAGTGCCAACTGGCGGACATTCAAGCAGAAATTTCAGCTTTACGTCGAAGCATCGGACCTCAGTGGTGCGTCTGATGCACGGAAGATGGCTCTTTTCCTCACCTCAGCGGGTGATCACGCCTTGGAAATATTCAACTCCTTTCACTTGCCGAAGCCCAGGACAAGACAAAGTTTCAGACCATCCTGGAGAAGTTTGACAGCCACTGTGAGGTGGACACCAACAAAATCTTCGAGTGCTACATATTCAAGCAGCGATTGCAAGGTAAAGACGAATTCTTCACCTCATATTTAACTAACCTTAGACTGCTAGTGCAATCCTGCAACTTCGGTGATATAACTGGCTCCATGATCAGAGACCAAATCGTTTTTGGAGTTCACTCTGATCCTCTGAGAGAGCAGTTGCTGAAGATCAAGAATATGACCCTGCCAGTCGCGATTGAAACATGCACAGTGCATGAGCACGCTGAAAATCGCTATTCCCAGTACAAAACGGCAGAAAATGATAAACTAGCCTCCCACGAGGCAGAGAGTGTGCAGGCCATCTCCCGGATGCAGCACTTCAACATTGATGAAAGCGGCCATTTTGCGCACTCTTCCCAGGGCCCGACACATGCGTGATGCTAACGGGATAACGAAGCAGCCGAAAACCCGCACTGCGCAGGTGCAGACGTCTGAGAACCGTACTGCGCAAATGCAACGATGCACGGAGCGCCAGGATGCTGATGTCATGATGTGTTCGAACTGTGACACCGCCCATTTAAAGAAACACTGTCCTGCAAGAGGTAGACGCTGTTTAAACTGCGGGAATCCAGGCCACTATGCAGCCCTGTGCAGATCTGCACCACCAGTCCGGAGCCAGCGTTCCCAATTCCGATGACGGCGCATCCGGAGTGTACAACAACGCATACAGGATTCTGATCCTGGCAGTGCAACGGATCCAGATGACGAATGCCTGGACAACGCCATTATTACAACGTGTGAATATGCCACACCAGACTCATTGCAAGTCCAATCCATCCTAGCTGTGGATTCCGAGGACTAATGGCGAGCAGTGATGAAGGTCAACCACTGCCCCATCAGTTCAAGCTGGACACAGGTGCCTCTGCCAACCTCCTCTCACAGGCAGACTTCAGACGCATTAAGAAGCCCCCCCACGGTCCTTCCAGCTGCCTGCAAGCTCCTGGATTACAACGGGAATGCCATCACGATGCTGGGGTCCTGCCATCTGCAAGTATCTAACCGACACACACAAGCACGGTTACGTTTTGAAATTGTCAAGCTGGACAGGGCATCCCTACTAGGTGCGCACGCCTGCAAGCAGCTGAACCTCATTCAACGGGTTTACACAATGATATCCTCCAATGTGGGTCTTCAGGTCGGCATCGACAACATCCTCGCCCAGTATCCAGATGTGTTCAATGGGATGGGCACGCTGCCGTATTGATACAAGATTCTGCTACGACCTGATGCCAAGCCAGTGGTCCACGGACCACGACGTGTCCCTGCTCCAATGAGAGAGCGCCTGAAGGCACATCTCAAGGATCTTCAGCAAAAAGGCATCATATCTGTGGTGTTGGGTGCTCTGGTGCACAGATGAGCCAACACAGTTGTATGTGGTACAACTCTATTTTATTATAACTCTTATAATACAGTTCGTTCTGGATACTCTGCACGTGCTGTCTCCCTGAGTGTGTTTGGCAATAGATGTGTCCTGGTTCTCCTCTGCAGCTAATACTGACCACCGGGGGTCGTGTCTGTGCTTTTATATCTTTCTGTCATTGGTTGTGGTGTTGTGTGTTCTGATTTGTCTGTTGGTGTGTCTATCATGATGTGTGTGTTTGAATATCATGACATCCCCCCTTTTTACAAAGATATGTGCCTACGTGGTTATAAATATAATTGTGTCATGAGTGCATCGAAGAGTGTGTGTGTGTGTTATGTACAGCGTGTGTATATGATGTAACTATTTACATGGGGCGATGTCGGGTGCGTCACACTAACAAGGTTGTACCATAACAAAACTTGGATGCGAGAGAAAAAAAAAAACTTGAACATTGGTCTGGTCAGACGATATCTGGAACAATAAACAACAACAGGTTATAATACAGAAGTGTTTGACTTTTTGAACGTATGAACAGCGTTATAAGTCCAGTCTAATGGGTGACCGCCTCAAGAATGGGCTGGTCCTCAAGCCGGTTCAGCTGTGGAGATTTGGTTCTGGTGGCGATGGAAGGGGCATGATCCGTGGCATCTCCACGAAGTCATCCTTGGGAACCAGTGGAGGATCCGGCGTGTGCGTACGGTTCAGTTGCGAGCGTGGAAGGCGGCGCAAAGCTCGCTGATTGCGCCTACGCACCAATCCATCCGCCCTGCATGCCAGGAACAAGGTGGAGTCTTTTTCTTTTTATGTTTGTGGTGGACGGCATCTTGTAGCCGATGGGTCGTTGCCATCGAAGTAGCACCATCACTAATATCATGCAAGGCGATGACTGTGCCAGATGTGGAAGTTGGCCGAGACCGTGTACGCTGGTTCCGGCCACCTGCTGTGCCGGAAGGGCGACTCCGCAGAGAAACGTCGAAGCATGTCGCCTTGGAGAGAGAATTGTTGCTCGCATCAACGTCTGGCGATGGCGCGAATTGGTGTGTCCATCTTGGACCGCCGGTGCTGGTTGCCACTGCCGACCCAGTGGGACTGCCACGCGATCCATTCCCTGTCACCGTGGCATCCGCCGTCACCCTGAGCGTGCCATCACCGAGGCCGCGACACCGCCCGTCCGGAGCAAGGTCTGGCGTGCGCGAATCAGAGTCGGCGCTTGGCTGCTCCCCATCTGGAGTCCGGTCTGCCTTCCGTCGATGCCCCCCGTCCGGAGTCCCAACAGGTTCACTGGAGGCAGCCGAGATTCCCTGAAGCTGCACTTCTGGAGTCGGAACATGCAGGAATGCACCAACCAGTGGAGAGGGTCGAGCCATCGAGGGTGGAAGCGGTGCGCTGCCACCGCAGTCGTCAGTGGTCCCACCGTGATCGTCGAGTGCCTCGGTACGCACTAGGCGAGGTCTGTCACCTTGCACCTTTTGCATGGGAAGTGGGATGCTGTCGTCACTCGTCTCACATCCCGTGGATGGATCCTCATTAGCAGCTTGCTGTTCACTAGGGTTGGGTAAATTGTCAGAGTTTTCATCTGGTGGTGCACACCATGTCGGTGGACTGTCATTGTCTTGCCGTTGTCCTTCATTTGGGCTTTTCTTCTTTGGAATTTTAAATCTTCCCCCAGACATTGCAGAACCTTGTTTATTACCCCCAAATTCTCCCATAGGTATGGTCTCGAATATAGGATCCAATGTTTCTATCGACATTGTACTATTTTCCAAAGAACATTCCGTTTCACTTTTCTTCTCAGGTGCCTCATGTGTATCTTTGTCTAATGTACATGCCTTCATGGTCTCTGGGTCTGATTTTGCTGGGACTGGCATGGTCACAGTCTCTCTTTTACTGTTCTCAATTGCCCACCTTATACTCCCCATACATAACTGCTTAATCACTGGGGTTAGTGTGGTACAATGGATAATCGGGTCGACCTTATCTGCATCTTCACCATTAGTGGAAAGCACACTTGGTTCACTTGACACTGCTGTGGGTTTTAAATTCGTTATCTGGCTACTCGATGTCGGTGTCCTCAGGATTCTTGCTCCAATGTTCTGCTCAATAATCAGTGGAGCGTGTATAGGTTCAATGCAATTAATGTTCCCCTCAAGGTTTGAAGAGTCATTACTGACTAACTGCTGGTCTCCGAAGTTGGGATTTTGCGGTGTTGTGTTGAAGGGAGACATTTGTCCCTGCTGTAGATATGATTCAGGTTGTGTTATTTCCATTACCTGAGGATCAATGTCTTGTCCATTTTTTCGATCCGTACTAAAACACTGGCAATTCTCAGTCTGCTCCTTGCAAGTTAAACATTCAATTAATTTCGTTAGCAAATCCTCAGCATCCTTCTGTGGCCGTGCAGCATTATTAATCTCTGTTCGGCTATAATGATCCTGAAGGTCAGCGCATGAACCTTTTTTCTTCGGGCTTGGACGAGGCGATTCCTTTGGCTTGTCTTCAGTTGGGCTTGAGCAGTCTTCAGCGCTGTGCCCTTCATTGTAGCATGAGAGACCGTCATGGTCATGCTGCTGTGTAGTGGAGCATGGTAGGCTGTTATAGCCTTCTTGCTGTTCACGTGAGCATGGCAGACTTGCATCGTCTGCCGCTGGTTGGTCAGGAGAGGTTGCTAGACCCTCATGGTCTTGTTCCTGCAAGGACTGCGCTTTGGAGTCTTGCGTTCCTTCCATCGTGGAGTCCGTCCACGAGCTCTCTGTGGAGGCTTGTGACACTGGAGTCACTTCTTGTTCGTGCAAGGACTGCGCTCTGGAGTCTTGCGTTGCTTCTATCGTGGAGGCTGTCCACGAGCTCTCTGTGGAGGCTTGTGACACTGGAGTCACTTCTTGTTCGTGCAAGGACTGCGCTCTGGAGTCTTGCATTTCTGCAATTGTGGAGTCTGTCCACGAGCTTGCTGTGGAAGCTTGTGACACTGGAGTCACTTCTGGTTCATGCGAGGACTGCACTCTGGAGTCTTGCATGTCTTCTTTCATAGAGTCGGGAACGTTGAGCGGGACGTGGACCACGCTCTGTGTGGCAGCAGGGCACTCTCCGTGTGCTTGCACCGCTCCCTGTCTGTTAATGTCAGGCTGCAGCATCATCCGGTACTGATAAGTTGGAACGTCATATCTGCTGGATTGAAGATCCTCAAATCCGAAAAATGAATCCGCATCTGCGTCGGATTCAATGTGGGGGCCGCCAATGTGCAACACGAAAGGTTCGTCCGAGTCATAGTCATATAGGACCACGGAGCTATCATTGGGCTCGCGAGGTCCGGAAACACTGTAAAAATCGTCATCGAAGTATTCAAGGTCGGAATCATCGGCTTGTGCGTAGGTAACTGCTTGTCGGAGGGTTCTTCGGAGGTCAAATTCATCTCCTGGGTCAATTTGCGGCACTGTGCTGTCATTCCAGGTGAGGGAAGGTTGTTTTACAGCTTTAACAGATTTTTGTTTTTTTGATTTGGTACATTTCCCTTTTAAATTGGATTTGGGACGTTTCCCTTTTAAATTGGTGCAGTCTGGGGCCTCTGACACCCTGACGCTCGGTATGTAGCACGTAGGAAGTGACTGCGCATGCTCAGATCGCTGTTCCTTTACCGATGGCCGTTTTCTTGATTGCGCATGCGCAGCATCTCGCGCATGCGCAAACGAAACTTCCGGTTCTGCGCACTTCTCGCGCAACTGTGCTAGCGTTATACCTTTAGCAAGATGGCCGCCGACCTCGACCCAGCCTTTTCTCAGGCCCGGGATTTCGGCCTCTGGGAATTCGGGCTCCGGGATCCCAGCCACGAGTACTGCAGCTTTTCTTACCTTTAAGTGCCCATTGGATTGCGTATTCTTCACAGTACTTGGAGAATTTGCCCAGGACTGCCTGGTAATCGTACCTTTGCTGCCTCCTGAAGAACCTGAACCTTCTGAATATTTCTCTTGCCCTTGCACCGGCGACGGTGAGGAGAAATTCAATTTTTTCCCTATCATCCAGGTCTTTGAGTTCAGCTGCCACCAGGAACAATTCGAAATTTTGCCGGAATCGCCGCCAGTTTTCGTGGAGGTCGCCGTGGCACTGGAGCGCCTGCGGAACCGGGAGCTCGTACATCATGCCTGGGCACTGCTGGTTGTCTGTGTACACTGAGGTATGCCGGCAGGTATCGATCCACTCCTGTACCATGTGGTGTTGGGTGCTCTGGTGCACAGATGAGCCAACACAGTTGTATGTGGTACAACTCTATTTTATTATAACTCTTATAATACAGTTCGTTCTGGATACTCTGCACGTGCTGTCTCCCTGAGTGTGTTTGGCAATAGATGTGTCCTGGTTCTCCTCTGCAGCTAATACTGACCACCGGGGGTCGTGTCTGTGCTTTTATATCTTTCTGTCATTGGTTGTGGTGTTGTGTGTTCTGATTTGTCTGTTGGTGTGTCTATCATGATGTGTGTGTTTGAATATCATGACAATATCCAAGGTCAGCTCGATGGTGTGCGTAAAGAAGCCTTCGGGGGACCTGTGCATCTGCATTGATCCCAAGGATCTCAGTAAGAATATCATGCAGGGACACTACCCCATCCCGAAGCGGGAGGAACCCACGAGTGAGATGGCACACGCGCGCTTCTTCACCAAATTGGATGCATCACAGGGATTTTGGCAAATCCAGCTGGAAGAGTCCAGCAGAAGGCTCTGCACCTTCAACACGCCTTTTGGCAGATACTGCTACAATCGCATGCCATTTGGCATCATCTCGGCATCGGAGATATTCCATCGCATCATGGAGCAGATGATGGAAGGCATTGAAGGGGTTTGTGTGTACGTGGACGACATCATCATATGGTCCATGACCCCTGAAGAACGTGTGTCCCAGAAGCTATTCCGCCGTGTACATGCCAACCGCCTGAAGTTAAACAGGTCCAAATGTTGTTTTGGCACATCGACACTCAAGTTCCTAGGCCACCAGATCTCACAGCATGGTGTGCGCCTGGACACAGATAAAATCAAGGCCATCGAGGCGATGAAGGTCCCTGAGGACAAAAAGGCGGTGCCGCGCTTCTTGGGTATGGTCAATTTTCTGGGCAAGTTCATTCCAAACATGGCCACACTCACCACGGCCCTACGCAACCTGGTGAAAAAGTCAACTGCCTTTGAGTGGAAGGCGGCACACCAGACAGAGTGGCTGGAGCTGAAAGCCAAGCTCACCACTGCACCAGTCCTGGCATTCTTCGACCCGGACCGGGAGACAAAGATATCCACAGATGCAAGTCAGGATGGCATCGGTGCGATGTTGCTTCAACGAGATGACACATCATTCTGGCCACCAGTAGCCTACACATCAAGGCGATGACGCCCACTGAAACCAGATATGCACAGATTGAGAAGGAGAGCTTGGGTCTTTTCACCGGCATCCTCAAATTTCATGATTATGTCTATGGCCTGCAGACATTCACTGTCGAGACGGATCATAGGCCTCTGGTCAACATCATCCACAAGGACCTGAACAACATGACGCCTCGGTTGCAGAGAATCCTGCTTAAACTTAGGAGATATGACTTCAACTTGGTGTACACACCTGGCAAGGAGCTCATCATCGCCGATGCATTGACCCGCTCCGTCACCTCACCCAGTGAGCCGCTGGAGATCATCCAGCACATCGAATCGCAGGTGCAGCTGTGTGCTAGCACTCTCCCGGCGACAGATGAGAAGGTAGTTCTTATCCGTGATGAGACAGCCAAAGACCCCCTCTTGAAGCGCGTCATCCACAACCTCACCAATGGCTGGCAGAAAGGGCAGTGCCCACAATTTTACAATGTAAAGGATGACCTGACGGTGATTGATGGTATCCTCCTCAAACTGGACAGGATTGTCATTCCGCTCAGTCTCCAGAGCTTGGTGCTGCGCCAGATTCATGAGGGACACCTGGGCATCGTGAAGTGGAGACGCAGAGCCCAGCAAGCTGTCTACTGGCCCGGCATCAGCCAGGACATCACGAACATGGTCCTGAACTGTGCTACCTGTCAGAAGTTCCAGCCAGCGCAGAGCAAGGAGACTCTCCAACAGCATGACATAGTGACCTCTCCGTGGTCCAAGGTTGGCATTGACCTCTTTCATGTGAATGGTCGCGATTACGTATTGATCATCGACTATTCCTCGAATTAGCCTGAGGTGCTGAAGCTCCCGGACCACACCTCTCGGGCCGTCATCAAAGCCTTCAAGGAGATGTTCTCAAGACATGGCATCCCAATCACCGTCATGAGTGACAATGGCCCGTGCTTTAACAGTCGAGAATGGTCCACATTTGCCAGGTCATACAATTTCCAGCATGTCACCTCCAGTCCGCACTATCCGCAGTCCAATGGAAAAGTCGAGAAAGGGGTGCACATTGTGAAACAGCTCATCTGCAAGGCCGCGGACTCTGCTTCCGACATACACCTTGCACAGCTCGCATATAGGGCGACTCCATTGTCCACTGGCATGTCGCCGGCTCAACTCCTGATGAACAGGAACCTGCGGACGACGCTTCCAGCCATACACCTGCCCAACCTGTATCACCTCCCAGTGCTGCAGAGGATGCAGTAGCTCAGAGACCGTCAAAAGCAGGGCTATGATGCCCATGCCACCGATCTGGCTGTGCTATCCCCGGCAGACACTGTCAGGATCAAGATATCGGATGGTGGGTGGTCTGCCCCGGCTGTCGTTGTTCGCCAGGCCGCGCCCCGCTCTCATGTTGTACGTATGGCTGATGGCTCCATCGTGCGAAGGAATTGACGGGCACTGCGCAAAGTTGCCTGCCCGAAACCACTTTCTCCTCCATTTCCATATGTTGAATTGCTACCTCCTGGCCAAGAGGCCACCAGTCAGGCTTCCATCCCGCCTGTCAAGGCGCCATCGTCCCCTCCGCCACCTCTCCGGCGGTTGACCAGGATCAGACGCAAGCCTCAGAGACTGGACTTGTAAACGTTTGTTTTGTTTGCTCTGTTCTGTTGTCCTCCATCAGTCATGTTAGACAGACTCATTCACATATAAATACATTCACATATGACAACAAAACATAAAACAAAGGGGAGATGTCATGATATGCAAAGAAGCAACAAATGAACACATAGAATAGGACATGACCAATGAGCAGTCAGGGCACTCAGGGGTGGTATCTCACTATAAAAGGGATGAGGCACTCGCACCCCGCCTCTTTCCACAGACCAACATCTGCAGAGTGATACAGGGTGTATCCTCAGCATCACACGCCAGCACGTGGCTTAGAGCAAGGCTGGTTCAGTTAGACTGAGTTACTACATTTAGATTAGCAGAGAGTTGAACTCATTGAGAACTGTGCTAATAGTTCAATAAAACACATTGAACTCACTTCAAAGTCTGGAACATCTTTTATTCAAAACTGCATCAAGTAGCAGCTTACGTTACTCGAAATTACATAACACAACAATACCTTCCTCCGACCTTAAAATTATGTCCCCTCGTGACAGCCATTTCCACCCTGGGGAAAAGTCTCTGGCTATCCAGTCTATCCATGCCTCTCATCACCTTGTACACCTCTATCAAGTCACCTCTCTGCCTTCTTTGCTCCAGTGAGAAAAGGCCTAGCTCCCTCAACCTTTCTTCATATTGCAAGTGTGGTCTAACCAGGCAGCAAAACCACGCGGCTCTTAAACTCAATCCCCTGTTAATGAAAGCCAACACACCGAATACCTTCTTAACAACCCTATCAACCTGGGTGGTAACTTTGAGGGATCTATGTACGTGGACCCCAAGATCCCTTGGTTCCTCCACACTTCCAAGAATCCTGACTTTTACCCTGTATTTAGCATTCAAATTCAACTTCCAAAATGAATCACTTCACATTTATCTAGGTTGAACTCCATCTGCCACTTCTCAGCCCAGCTCTGCATCCTGTCAATTATCCTGTTGTAACCTGCAACACCCTCAACACCATCTACAACTCCACCAATCTTTGTGTCATCAGCAAACTTACTAACCCACCTTTCCAATTCCTCACCAAGTCATTTATAAAAATCACAAAGAGCAGAGGTCCCAGAACAGATCCCTATGGGACACCACTAGTCCCCGACCTCCAGGCGGAATACTTTCCATCCACTACCACTCGCTGTCTTCTTTCGGCCAGCCAATTCTTTTTCCAGACAGCCAAATTTCCCTGTATGCCCCTTGACTTTCTGAATGAGCCTACTATCGGGAACCTTATAAAATGCCTTACTGAAATCCATATACACCACATCCACTGCCCGACCTTCATCAATGTGTCTCGTCACATCCTCAAAGAATTCAATGAGGCTTGTGAGGCATGACCTGCCCCTCACAAAGCCATGCTGACTATCTTTAATCAAACTATGTTTTTCTAAAGAATCATAAATCCTATCTCTCAGAATTCTTTCCAGCATTTTGATCACCAGACGTAAGATTGATGGGTCTGTAATTCCCAGGGATTTCCCTATTGCCTTTCATGAACAGGGGAGCAACATTCACCTCCCTCCAATCATCCGGTACTACTTCAGTGGAGAGTGAGGACACAAAGATCATCGCCAACGGTACAGCAATCTCCTCCCTCGCTTCCTGTAGTAACCTTGGGTATATCCCATCTGGCCCAGGGGACTTATCTGTCCTTACGCTTTTCAAAATTTCCAGCACATTCTCCTTCTTGATATCAACCTGTTCGAGCCTATCAACCTGGATCACGCTTTTCTCATGAGCAACAAGGTTCCTCTCTCTAGTGAATACTGACACAAAATATTCATTTTGGGCCTCCCCTCCATCCTCACTATCCCTGATTGGGACTACTTTCACTCTGATCATCCTTTTATTTTTCGCATAAGTGTAGAACGCCTTGGGGTTTTCCCCAATCCTTCCTGCCAGGGCTTTTTCATGCCCCCTCTAGCTCTCCTAAGACCATTTTTGAGTTCCTTCCTTGCTACCTTGTAACTTTCTTCCTCTTCCCTGACATTACCCATAGGGCCCTGGGGTTTCCATGAGACGAAGGGGCAGCTGAAGTGAGCTCCAGAGGCCTCTGTGCCATCTGGCTCTGCCAGTGCTAATAGTTCCCCATTGTCTGCACCATGGTGTTGGCGCCCTCAGCGATACTCCTCATGACTGGGCCATGCTTTGCGGTGCATCAGCAATGTCTATCTGAGCCTGGGACATGTTCCTCAACGATTGGCAAATGCTCTGCGGTGTCTCGGCAATGTCTGCGTTGGGACATATCCCTCAGCTATTGAGCCATGCTCGGCTGTGCATCGGCAATGTCCATCTGTGTATGGGACACATCCCTCAGTGACTGGGACAAGCCCTGCAGTTTCTCGGTAATGTCCATCTGCATCTGGGACACATCCCTCAGCGACTGGGACATGATGTTGAGGTCCTCAGCCATAACCGTCACAGACTGAGCCATGACCTTGGCACCACATAGCAAGACGTGGATGGTCTGTTCCAGGTTTCCCACTGTGGTTGCCTTCCTGGCAGTGTTGGCCTCAGTGCCACGCATGGTACTGTGGCCAAAGCCGTTGAGATGTCTTGAAACGGCTATACAGTTTCTGGAATGTACCTGGCATCCCCTACTGAATGTCATCAGCTCTGGGAGAACCTTGTCCAGAGGCTCAGCATCTGACTGGGACCCAGCTGGGTCCTGGGATCCAGCAGACCTCCGACTGCGGTCTCGCCTTGGGTGGTCCTGCCTCCACCCGATGTGCATCAGCAGCTGTATGGTGCTCACCAGATTATGCCCGAGAAGCCTGACCACTAACATGCCCCACTGAGGTGTGTGCCTCTGCGCTAGTGGAAGGTGGAGGTGATAACTATGATGCCTCGATGAAGGTCTCATTGGAGCTCCCCGCTGAGGCAGTCTCTTGAGTGGTAGGGACGACTCCAGATGACCCGGCCTCATAAGATGGAGATCCTTTGTTTTTTTTGTTCATGGATTGTGGGTGTCGCTGGCTGTGCCAGCATTTATTGCCCATCCCTGAGGGCATTTAAGAGTCAACCACATTACTGTGGATCTGGAGTCACCTGTAGGCCAGACCAGGTAAGGACAGCAGATTTCCTTCCCTATGGGTTTTAATGACAATCAACAATGGTTTCATGGTCATCATTAGACTTTTGATTCCAGACTTTTATTGAATTCAAATTCCACCACCTGCCTGGTGGGATTCGAACCCGGATCCCCAGAAAATTACCCTGGGTCTCTGGATTACTAGTCCAGCCACAATACCCCTCCGCCCACTGTCTCCTGCGAGAGAATGGACATGTGGTCAGTGAGATGGACGGATACTTTTGTCTGACATGAACATCTCACTTGAGACAGCTCATCTGGGTGAAGGGGCAGTGGATCCTCAGCTCTGTTGCGCAGGTCAACCTCACCATTCGTGACTGCTCTGTCCTCGGACAAACATCCATTTCTAGGCCCCGTTCCTCATGGGGGATGAGGCCTCGAATCGCTGGGACTCCACCCCCCAGTCTTAGCCATAACCCGTTTATTATGGGCCATCTTTTGTTCCGGGATAAAGAGAAGGTATTGTGAGCCACATGCTTGATGGGTCAGAGGGGTCGATAGCAGGTGGTGTTTGTGGACACCGCACCTGGACATGAAGAGGCTGTGCTGGTGCATGGCAGAGGTTTCTGAGAAAATAGCAGGAAGATCGGAAGTGGGGAGGGTACGAGGTGTCAGCCAGTGCTTCTTGGAGGGGGGGGGGGGGGGTGGTTGAGAACTTAAGGGTGTCAGGCAGAAATGATGCCAGGAGAGAGGTGGTAACTTACCCTTGCAGCTCGGTGGAGGTCATTGGTTTTATTCCAATATTGGAAGCTAGTCCTTTTGGTTATGCTGCCTGCACTGACAGCTGCTGACCCTGTTGTTGCTCCTCCGACCTCCTCAGGGGAACAGGGATAGCCCACCTCACATCCACAACATCGTGAAACCTGTCCAGGTCGACATCCCCAAAGTGAGGAGCATGTCTTTGCACTGCTTTGCTTGTGGGTTGACTGGGAGTGGGTGCTGAGGGAGCAGTTAAAAGCAGCTCCTTCTAGTTAATGGTGCGAGTAGGCAAATCAGACGGTGAGACAGCCAGTAATGGCGAGGAGCTCATGGGAGCTCATTTATGGCACTAAGTGCCATTGAATACTGGCCGCCATCTCTCAAATGCGGCCATCAAGAAACACCCGCCAAATATGCCCAAAATAACACTTAGAAATATTTCTGTTGAATTGCGCCCATTGTGTTCAGATTAATAAGATGATGCAGTTAATGGGAGGAGTCACAGTCTGAAGCAGTCAGGTGTTGAGGTTTTCAAAGTTCATTTTTGATTGGAAGGTGAGCTGAGAAGGTTTCTGAAGAATACAACCAGAGATTCTGCATTATTATGACAAGTATCAGGTCTCTTTCTTCCAAGCAGAATCGCTCTTTCTTAAACTGGAGTATCCAAGACATCTTTTTACAGCAAGTATTCCCAAGTCTGTTAACTGTATTTAAAAGTGGATTGTGACCTGAGATGGTTTGTTGTTTGAATGGAAACAAAGATAGCAGTTAAGGGTCATTGTGTCACTGTGCTGATTAGCATTGTTTAAGGGGCAATTGTAAACTATTTTAATATCTGTTAGTATTAAAGTTTGTTTTAATATAACAATCCCTATTTTTTGTGAAATCACTCCTGGAGCGAGGTATCCTTTCTTCAGTCTTACAAAATTAAGATAAAATATTGGGGTTCTGTCCAGTATCCTAGCCACTGTTGGGTCTGGTCAGGGAATGTAATACCTACTATTGCTTCTCTTTCATATGTCTGTATGTTCAATTATCAACTTGTTCTCCCAGTGAGCCAGAGAAGACACAGCCAGAGTGAGGCACAACCAAGAGTGAGTTTGGGAATTTGACTCTAGGTGGGAATTGAATCCAATCCAATCGGTAAGACTGTTCCTTTTAAATTTCAGCAGTTTAAATTAATTTAAATTAATCTAGAATTATGCAGTGTAGGTTAACAATGGCTGCCCCACCCACTCACATAACTGGTTGGCAGTTAAGTGTCAGTCACCTCAATCTACTTTGATCTAAAAGCAGGTGGGGGAGGGGAGTCAACTGAGGCCAATTTAAAAGAGCAACTTGTAACTCACTCCCAGTGAGTCCACCCAGTGAGCCAGAGAAGACACAGCCAGAGTGAGGCACAATCAAGAGTGAGTTTGGGAATTTGAAGCTAGGTGGGAATTCGAAGCTTGGGGGGGAGGAGGTGCTTTTTATCCCTGGTTAGTGACTGGTAAGTAGTTTTTCTTTTCATTGTCTAATTTATTTATTTTTTCTTTCATTTTTTGGAATTGAAGTTGTCTAAGTTTACCTAAGGTTTAAGACATGGCAGGAGATCCCAGACCCGTGCCATGCTCCTCGTGTGCGATGTGGGAGCTCAGGGATGCGTCCACTGTCCCTGGCTCCTTCACGTGCAAGAAATGTGTCCAGTTGCAGCTCCTGTTAGACCGCTTGACGGCTCTGGATCTGCGGATGGACTCACTTTGGAGCATCCGCGATGCTGAGGACGTCGTGGATAGCATGTTTAGTGAGTTGGTCACACCGCAGGTGAAAGTTACTGAGGGAGATAGAAAATGGGTGAGCAAAAGACAGAGCAAGAGTAGGAAGGCAGTGCAGGTGTCCCCTGCGGTCATCTCCCTGCAAAACAGATATACCACTTTGGATACTGTTGAGGGAGATGGCTCACCAGGGGAAGGCGGCAGCAGCCAGGTTCATGGCACCGTGGGTGGCTCTGCTGTGCAGCAGGGCAGGAAGAAGAATGGCAGAGCTATAGTGATAGGGGACTCAATCGTAAGGGGAATAGACATGCGGTTCTGCGGACGCAATCGAGACACCAGGATGGTATGTTGCCTCCCTGGTGCAAATGTCTCGGAGCGGCTGCAGGACATTCTGGGGGGGGGAGGGTGAACAGCCAGCTGTCGTGGTGCATATAGGCACCAACGATATAGATAAAAAATGGGACGAGGTCCTACAAGCTGCATTCAGGGAGTTAGGAGTTTAACTAAAAAGTAGGACCTCAAAGGTAGTAATCTCAGGATTGCTACCAGTGCCATGAACTAGTCAGAGTCGGAATGTCAGGATAGATAGGATGAATGCGTGGCTCGAGAGATGGTGCAAGAGGGAGGGATTCAAATTCCTGAGGCGTTGGAACCGGATCTGGGGGAGGTGGGACCAGTACAAACCGGACGGTCTGCACCTGGGCAGGACTGGAACCAATGTTCTGGGGGGGGGGGGGGGTTGCTATAGCTGTTGGGGAGGATTTAAACTAAATGTGGCAGGGGGATGGAAACTGATGCAGGAGGTTGGAAGGTAGTAAAACAGGGACAGAAACAAAAGGCAGTAAGGGGGAAAGTGTAAGGCAGAGAAGCCATCGTCAAAAATCAAAAAGGGTGACTGTACAAGGTACTGTGACTGAGGGGAGCTCAGTGAATAGGCTCAGTAATACTAAAAGGAATAAAACAGGAAGTAAAAACATTAATGGTAAGCGACGCAGCAGGTTGTTACATGAAGATATGGGTTCAACGACTAGGAAAATTAGGAGAAAAGTTAAGAGGAAAAATAACTTCCGAGAGGTTACTGATCGAGGTGTTAAGATTCAAAACAGAGGTAAAAAAGCTAACATAAGTGTACTTTACCTGAAATCTCGTAGTATTCGGAATAAGGTAAATGAGTTGATGGCGCAAATCTTCGTGAATGACTATGATTTAGTGACTATTACTGAAACATGGTTAAAGGATGGTCACGTCTCGGAATTAAATATCCGAGGGTATCAAACTATTCGGAAGGACAGAGTGGGTGGAGCTCTGTTATTTAAGAATACATTCGGACAATAGTAAGGGATGACATCGGTGCTATGGAGGATAAGGTTGAATCCATTTGGGTGGAAAGCAGGAATAGTAAGGCGAAAAAGTCACTGATAGGAGTAGTCTATAGGCCACCAAATAGTAACATTATGGTGGGGCAGGCAATAAACAAAGAAATAACTGATGCATGTAGAAATGGTACAGCAGTTATCATGGGGGATTTTATTCTACATGTTGATTGGTTTAACCAGGTCGGTCAAGGCAGCCTTGAGGAGGAGTTTATAGAATGTATCGGTGATAGTTTCCTAGAACAGTATGTAATGGAACCTACGAGGGAACAAGCGGTCCTAGATCTGGTCCTGTATAATGAGACAAGATTGATTCATGATCTCATAGTTAGGGATTCTCTCGGAAGGAGCGATCACAATATGGTGGAATTTAAAATACAGATGGAGGGTGAGAAGGTAAAATCAAACACTGGTGTTTTGTGCTCAAAAATAGGCGATTACAATGGGATGAGAGAAGAACTAGCTAAGGTAGACTGGGAGCAAAGACTTTATGGTGAAACAGTTGAGGAACAGTGGAGAACCTTCCGAGTGATTTTTCACAGTGCTCAGCAAAGGTTTATACCAACAAAATGGAAGGACGGTAGAAAGAGGGAAAATCGACCGTGGATATCTAAGGAAATAAGGGAGAGTATCAAATTGAAGGAAAAAGCATACAAAGTGGCAAAGATTAGTGGGAGACTAGAGGACTGGGAAAACTTTAGGGGGCAACAGAAAGCGACTAAAAAAGCTATAAAGAAGAGTAAGATAGACTATGAGAGTAAACTTGCTCACAATATATATAAACAGATAGTAAAAGTGTCTACAAATACATAAAACAAAAAAGAGTACCTAAGGTAAATATTGGTCCTTTAGAGGATGAGAAGGGAGATTTAATAATGGGAGATGAGGAACTGGCTGAGGAACTGAACAGGTTTTTTGGGTTGATCTTCACAGTGGAAGACACAAATAACATGCCAGTGACTGATGGAAATGAGGCTATGACAGGCGAAGACCTGAGAGGATTGTTATCACTAAGGAGGTAGTGATGGGCAAGCTAATGGGGCTAAAGGTAGACAAGTCTCCTGGACCTGATGAAATGCATCCCAGAGTGCTAACAGAGATGGCTAGGGAAATTGCAAATGCACTAGTGATAATTTACCAAAATTCATGAGGCTCTGGTGTGGTCCCGGCGGATTGGAAATTAGCAAACGTGACACCACCGTTTAAAAAAGGAGGTAGGCAGAAAGCGGCTAATTATAGGCCAGTGAGCTTAACTTTGGTAGTAGGGAAGATGCTGGAATCTATCATCAACGAAGAAATAGCGAGGCACCTGGATGGAAATTGTCCCATTGGGCAGACGCAGCATGGGTTCATAAAGGGCAGGTCGTGCCTAACTAATTTAGTGGAATTTTTTGAGGACATTACCAGTGCGGTAGATTGGATGTGGTATATCTGGATTTCCAGAAAGCCTTTGACAAGGTGCCACACAAAAGGTTGCTGCATAAGATAAAGATGCATGGCATTAAGGGTAAAGTAGTAGCATGGATAGAGGATTGGTTAATTAATAGAAAGCAAAGAATGGGGATTAATGGGTGTTTCTCTGGTTGGCAATCAGTAGCTAGTGGTGTCCCTCAGGGATCAGTGTTGGGCCCACAATTGTTCACAATTTATATAGATGATTTGGAGTTGGGGACCAAGGGCAATGTGTCCAAGTTTGCAGACGACACGAAGATGAGTGGTAAAGCAAAAAGTGCAGAGGATACTGGAAGTCTGCAGAGGGATTTGGATAGGTTAAGTGAATGGGCTAGGGTCTGGCAGATGGAATACAATGTTGACAAATGTGAGTTATTCATTTTGGTAGGAATAACAGCAAAAGGGATTATTATTTAAATGATAAAATATTAAAACATGCTGCTGTGCCGAGAGACCTGGATGTGCTAGTGCATGAGTCGCAAAAAGTTGGTTTACAGGTGATTAAGAAGGCCAATGGAATTTTGTCCTTCATTGCTGGAGGGATGGAATTTAAGACTGGGGAGGTTATTCTGCAATTGTATAAGGTGTTAGTGAGGCCACACCTGGAATATTGTGTTCAGTTTTGATCTCCTTACTTGAGAAAGGACGTACTGGCACTGGAGGGTGTGCAGAGGAGATTCACTAGGTTAATCCCAGAGCTGAAGGGGTTGGATTCCGAGGAGAGATTGAGTAGACTGGGACTGTACTTGTTGGAATTTAGAAGGATGAGGGGAGATCTTATAGAAACATATAAAATTATGAAGGGAATAGATAGTCTAGATGCGGGCAGGTTGTTTCCACTGGTGGATGAAAGCAGAACTAGGGGGCATAGCCTCAAAATAAGGGGAAGTAGATTCAGGACTGGGTTTAGGAGGAACTTCTTCACCCAAAGGGTTGTGAATCTATGGAATTCCTTGCCCAGTGAAGCAGTTGAGGCTCCTTCATTAAATGTTTTTAAGATAAAGATAGTTTCTTGAAGAATAAAGGGATCAAGGGTTATGGTGTTCGGGCCGAAAAGTGGAGTTGAGTCCACAAAAGATCAGCCATGATCTCATTGAATGGCGGAGCAGGCTCGAGGGGCCAGATGGCCTACTCCTGCTCCTAGTTCTTATGTTCTTATGTTCACCTGTCAGTCAGCAAGGATTTTCATCCCATCAGCAATTTTATGTAACTAGTAAACAGAAGTGTTGAAAGTAAATGTTTTAATCTCAAAATTCCTAAATGCACCACTGATTCTTTCTGAGATGATGGGAAGATGGGAGATCCTGGAACGTTGGTTACTACCTGCAAGAAACTGACCAGAGGGACACTGAGAATAGACAGGGGAAGGCCTGTGGTGGCAACAGCAGGAATGCTGAGTCACCCATGAGCTGGAGAGTTGGCGATGGTATAGTGCCTGCTGGACCAGAGACTGATCTGACTGGCCCACAGCACCACCTACCTCAGCGACCCAGAATCACATGACTCGAAAGCCAATAAAACATTGAAGAGAAAGGTGACAGAAAAACCCGGAAGGCAGGGTAGAAATAATGTGACACAGGGGAGACGGAGCAGGAGAAAGATGACTCATTGCTGTTAAAGGAAAGGAATTGTTTCACAATGGGGGGACGACGACAGGGGACGTGATGCAGACTTCATAACATGTATTTCAACTTTTTATTACTTTTCTTAAACTCTATACAGCATCATTTTAAACAATAATGAATAAAGATTACAGATTTGAGGACATCACAGAACAGAAACTAAAATTGAGAAAGAAGTGATTGGTTTTAGATGTTTAATCTTGAACAAACTGTACACATGACAGTGACAGCTTTCCCACACATCACAGCCAACTGTTAATTATAACCTTGACAATGGGTTTTTATCAATTATCAAACACAACGAGAAAAGGAGCAGCAGAACCAAAGCAATGTTTTGCTCTGTTCTCAATGCAAGTTTGCACTTTGTAGTTAACTTGGCCCATCATTACGGATCAAATCCCACTGCCCCATTCTCTCCCAGTAATCCTCTGGCTAGCTCTGCTTTAAATGTCTATTCAACGTTTTCATAAATAAAACAACGCTCTTTATCTCAGCCACTTATTTTGAGTTCCAAAACTCTCTGTGGTATTACGACACCCTGGGCTAGTGTGTGATCAACTACATCCCGTGGAATTCCAACATAAGTGAATTTTTTTTTTGTTCATGGGCCGTGAGCATCGCTGGCTGTGCCAGCATTCATTGCCCATCCCTAATTGCCCTTGAGGAGGCAATTGAGAATCAACCATTGTTATGGGCCAGGGTTTAGAGAATCCCAAAGTGTATCATGGAGTTCACCTGACCCACAACTTTTAATAGATTGTGGTATGGGGAGCACACGGCTCACTCTACAGGTATGGTACAGCAGAAAATGGACCAGTGGTTTTTAAAACAAAACAATGTTTATTCTATGAACTCAAGTTAACCTTTTTAAAACAAACAGTGAATATCTTAGCAATCAGTAAATCAAATACACCCCCACAAAGAATACAACACTAAGTAATCTGTATGCCACCCTTTTAACATCCAAAAGGCTTAACAAACCTTCAAACAGGAGCACATTAGGGTTACATTTAATACTGAGACCTTTGTACAATTCTGAGTTCACCAAATGATCCATAGATAGCCTTTGGATGGCAGAGATCACCTTCAGATGCAGCTCATTGAAAAGCACAGACACACCCAAGCTCTTCCTCAAGCTGAAACTAAAAAGCAGAAGTAGAGCTCAGCTCCACCCACACTCTGACATCACTCCAGTAACATGAGCAGCTCCATTTCTTATAGGTACATTTCTTAAACACCCATTTCTTAAAGGGTACTCTCACATGACACCATATTGCTGTGGGTCTGGAGTCACAAATAGGCTGGACCGGGGAAGGATGGCAGATGTCCACAAGGATCTGTTCTGGGGCCGTTGCTGTTTGTCATTTTTATCAATGACCTAGAGGAAGGCGCAGAAGGGTGGGTGAGTAAATTTGCAGACGATACTAAAGTCGGTGGTGTTGTCGATAGTGTGGAAGGAAGTAGCAGGTTACAGAGGGATATAGATAAGCTGCAGTGCTGGGCTGAGAGGTGGCAAATGGAGTTTAATGTAGAGAAGTGTGAGGTGATTCACTTTGGAAGGAATAACAGGAATGCGGAATATTTGGCTAATGGAAAAGTTCTTGAAAGTGTGGATGAGCAGAGGGATCTAGGTGTCCATGTACATAGATCCCTGAAAGTTGCCACCCAGGTTGATAGGGTGGTGAAGAAGGCCTATGGAGTGTTGGCCTTTATTGGTAGAGGGATTGAGTTCCGGAGTCAAGAGGTCATGTTGCAGCTGTACAGAACTCTGGTACGGCCGCATTTGGAGTATTGCGTACAGTTCTGGTCACCGCATTATAGGAAGGACGTGGAGGCTTTGGTGCGGGTGCAGAGGAGATTTACCAGGATGTTGCCTGGTATGGAGGGAAAATCTTATGAGGAAAGGCTGATGGACTTGAGGTTGTTTTCGTTGGAGAGAAGAAGGTTAAGAGGAGACTTAATAGAGGCATACAAAATGATCAGGGGGTTGGATAGGGTGGACAGTGAGAGCCTTCTCCCGCGGATGGAAATGGCTGGCACGAGGGGACATAGCTTTAAACTGAGGGGTAATAGATATAGGACAGAGGTCAGAGGTAGGTTCTTTACGCAAAGAGTAGTGAGGCCGTGGAATGCCCTACCTGCTACAGTCGTGAACTCGCCAACATTGACGGCATTTAAAAGTTTATTGGATAAACATATGGATGATAATGGTATAGTGTAGGTTAGATGGCTTTTGTTTCGGTGCAACATCGTGGGCCGAAGGGCCTGTACTGCGCTGTATTGTTCTATGTTCTATGTCCTTCCCCAAAGGACATTAGTGAACCGCATGGGTTTTTACGACAATCAACACTTTTAATTCCAGATATTTTATTGAGTTTAAATTTCGTCACCTGCCATGGTGGGATTTGAAACCCAGGTCCCCAGATCATTATCTTGGATCTCTGGATTATTAGTCCAGCAACAAGACCACTATGCCACCGCCTCCCCACATAACCAATAGTTAACCAATAATTTGTTTGTTTTCCTGAGATCTTTGGCCCTCGACTTCTCCTATCACTTACAGGAACCAGATTTAGAAGTAAAACATTCTTTTTTTAAATGGTTTATTTCTAATAAAAGAGATAAACATGTAATGGAAACAATAGAACCATGTTCGACTAATCTAACTATTCCCCAAACCCTGTCCCACCATCCACCCAGACACACACAAGACAGGCACATGGTAAGCGGGAAGGAAAGGTCTAAAATTAACAGGGATTAAAAAGCTGAGATAAATCTTTGCTGTGGAAGTGGTAGCCTTTATTCGGTGAACTTGAAATCATAGGTTGGTTTGGATCTTTTAGAACGTGCCTTCAATGAGACCTTGCGGACTGCAGGACTTCCCCTGGAGAGTCACCTTCACTTGTGCAGGTCTCCACCATAATGACTCACAGTCTCACTGAGATAGTACTAGGATTCTCTACCTGAGAGTTTAAAGCCAGTTCACCATCCATTCTGCCTTTCAGCTGCTCATCTGGTCTTTGTGCAAGGTTTACCGGCTGAAGTACAGAGACAGAGAAAAGGGCCTGGACTTAAAGACCTTTTGGGATTCTCAGGAGAGATATCAGCATGGGTTTCCCCAGCCTTTCTCACTGAAGTTTAAATTTAAACAGGCCTGGCTGGATAGAGAATGCTTGCAGCATTGGGCAGCACGGTAGCATTGTGGATAGCGCAATTGCTTCACAGCTCCAGGGTCCCAGGTTCGATTCCGGCTTGGATCACTGTCTGTGCGGAGTTTGCACATCCTCCCCGTGTGTGCGTGGGTTTCCTCCGGGTGCTCCGGTTTCCTCCCACAATCCAAAGATGTGCGGGTTAGGTGGATTGGCCATGATAAATTGCCCTTAGTGTCCAACATTGCCCTTAGTGTTGGGTGGGGTTACTGGGTTATGGGGATAGGGTGGAGGTATTGACCTTGTGTAGGGTGCTCTTTCCAAGAGCCAGTGCAGACTCGATGGGCCGAATGGCCTCCTTCTGCACTGTAAATTCTATGATAATCTATGATTTAAATCAGGAGTTTTACCTTCACAGCCCAGACTTGCTCACTCCAGCCGAAATATCAGAGAGAGAAGTTCCAGTCTTTCTGGGAGAGATATCTAACAGGCTCCTGCCCAGCTCCTTCTCAGAACGAAACTGAAAGAAAAATGGAACCTGCCCTCTGCTCCAGAATTTTTTGAAAGGCTCTACCAAACACATTCGAAAACAGAAAATGTCCTGGATTTGCAGAAGAGGGGATTGGCTGCTAGCCTAGTCCATCAAAATGACATCATGAGCTGTGCCACAGAGCACACTGCATCAAGCAGCTTGCAAGAGGGGAGGGTGATGAATTTCTATTCAAAACCCTAAATATGGGGCGGGATTCTCCGACCCCCCCGCCGGGCCGGAGAATCGTCGGGAGGCAGCGTGAATCCCGCCCCGCCACCCGATGCTGGCTGCCGAATTCTCCGGGTGGCCCAACACCGGAGTGGTTCACGCCACTCCTCGGTGCCGGTACGGCCCGCCCCGCTGGGTAGGGGAGAATCCCGCCCATGTAGTTTTATAAGCAGCCAGCAGGCCAGGCATTAAAAGGAATCAGGCAAGGATTTAAAAGAGATTTGTTGCAGTGTGAAGAAATTCCTCTGTCCTCACTCCAATGATAATTTTCAATTGATGACAAGGTATTTGTTACAAAGAGAAAAAATAATCTTTCCCTATTCAATCTTTCAAAAGCATTCACTATTCTAAAGAAACCTCCATTAAGTGTCCTGTCTCAGTGTGTTCAATGCCCCGACTTTTGTAACTCGATCACAAATATTTTTCAATGTGCTTAGCTGCACACTTGCCCCTCAATGGACGGGATCCAGATCGCAAGATCTTGTTAGATCTTGCGAGCGTCGCAAATCTCGCGAGAGGCCTTTCGCGAGATTTACTGGCCTTGCTGTGTCACCCAGTTGGGCGCGACGAGACTGGTGGATCGTGGGCCAAGTGTAGGTGACTACTGGTGTGGCTATCACCCAAATGTTCGATGATAAACACCCTGCCAAACCCGCCCAAAATGATACTGAGGAATGTTTTGGTTGAATTCCGCCTGTTATCTGATTCTTGTATCGAGACTTGATTTGAGCACATTCGCAGGATTGTGAGTAGCTCTGGCTTCCATATTATAAAAAGAATATAGACACACTGGAGAAGGTACAAGAAAGTTTTAATTGAATGATACCAGAACTCAGAGGTTTTAACTATCAGGAAAGGTTGAACAGATTGGGGTTTGTTTCTCCAGAAAAGCTGAGACTGAGGTGGGACCTGATAAGAGGTGTTTAAAATTGTGAAGGGGTTTGGGCAGGCAGACATCACATGTGGGCCAGTCCAAACTGAAGGGGCATAAATATAAGATCGTCTCTACATTATACATGACAGATATTTTTATACTTTACGCAACATCATTTGCATTTAAATGAAAAGGTAAAAACAAATGTATTAGAGGGGAGAAGTACGGAACATGAAATAAATTGAAAAAGAAAAGCAATTGGTTTCTGATGTTTCCATCTTGAAGAAACTGTATACCTGACAATAAAGCTTACTCATGCATCAGATCCAACTGTTCATCATAACTTTGACAATGGGTATTAGAAGTAATCAAACACAACTAGAGCAGCAGAACCAGGCATGGTATTAAACTGAAATATCATTAATAAAAGTGTGCTTTTTTTTAGTTAATCTACTTCAGTTGGTTTTTTAAATCATTATGATAAATGAAATAAATAGTTTTACTTTTCTCTGTAAATATCTCTCAATTATCCTGCAGCCTTTTTTTCCTAATTTGACTGTTCAAAACATACTTTAATGGCTGATTTGTCACATGATTTCAATATAGACATATCGTTTCACAAATACAATGATTAGATATTATTGCTTTCTGTGTATATATATCTCACTTTGGTTTGCTCATTCAAAGATTAGATAGGAATACACGTCAGGATTCAGAAGGGAGAGGCGGATGTTATTGTCCCTCTCTATGCTCACTAGACCCATGGCCCGTTGTAACTCCAACTCATTGCTGCCTTTCATTTGGGAGAAATTAATTTTGTCTTTAGCGATGTGCATCTGCTGTGCTGGGTTAGTGTTGGCCACTGTGGGGACCAGGATCAGCGCAGTGTCGATCTGCTGTGCTGGGTTAGTGTTGGCCACTGTGGGGACCAGGATCAGCGCAGTGTCGATCTGCTGTGCTGGGTTAGTGTTGGCCACTGTGGGGACCAGGATCAGCGCAGTGTCGATCTGCTGTGCTGGGTTAGTGTTGGCCACTGTGGGGACCAGGATCAGCGCAGTGTCGATCTGCTGTGCTGGGTTAGTGTTGGCCACTGTGGGGACCAGGATCAGCGCAGTGTCGATCTGCTGTGCTGGGTTAGTGTTGGCCACTGTGGGGACCAGGATCAGCGCAGTGTCGATCTGCTGTGCTGGGTTAGTGTTGGCCACTGTGGGGACCAGGATCAGCGCAGTGTCGATCTGCTGTGCTGGGTTAGTGTTGGCCACTGTGGGGACCAGGATCAGCGCAGTGTCGATCTGCTGTGCTGGGTTAGTGTTGGCCACTGTGGGGACCAGGATCAGCGCAGTGTCGATCTGCTGTGCTGGGTTAGTGTTGGCCACTGTGGGGACCAGGATCAGCGCAGTGTCGATCTGTACTGACTGACAATTGACTGAGACATGGAGATGAATGAAAAGGAGGGAAACGGTAGCTGAACACTGCAGCCTGCCCAGCTGCTGACTGAGCTGCTTCATTTCCCGTTCTGTCTTTGCAAGGATAAGAAGCCCTATGCCAACATGGTGACAGAATCCTGCACCTAAACTTCGGGCTTGCAGTTCCAGGCCAGTGGCTTTAGTTTTGGATCAGGCATTGATTTCAATAACTGCTATTTGCCATCTCGGCACCGTGCATTTGAACGTGTTTGGTAGTGAGTGCTGTGAATACCTGAAAACATGTTGATACAGACTCTCACCTTTCGATGTTGGAGTCGATGTACAGTAAAGGGTTTAGTCTAACACCACCAAAGGTACTGAGCATATGCTGTGCAATAATAATGTCACACAGAGGACAATGTGGAGAATCTGAGAGATGAGCAGTGACTCTGTTCTCATGTTTCTGACCAAGTGTCCTAGTCCCAGTGTCTCTGCCCAGTGTCTCTGTCCCAGTGTCTCTAATGCAGTGTCTCTGTCCCAGTGTCTCTGTCCCAGTGTCTCTAACCCAGCATCCTAGTCCCAGTGTCTCTGCCCAGTGTTTCTGTCCCAGTGTCTTTAACGCAGTGTCTCTGTCCCAGTGTCTCTGTCCCAATGTCTCTGTCCCAGTGTCTCTGCCTCAGTGTCTCTAACCCAGTGTCTCTGTCCCAGTGACTTAGTCCCAGTGTCTCTGCCCCCTGTATCGCTAACCCAGCGTCCGAGTCCCAGTGTCCTAGTCCCAGTGTCTCTATCCCAGTGTCTCTGTCCCTGTGTCTCTATCCCAATGAATCTGTCCCACTGTCTCTGTCCCAATGTCTCTAACCCAGCGTCCTAGTCCCAGTGTCTCTGTCCCAGTGCCCTAGTCCCAGTGTCTCTGTCCCACTGTCTCTGTCCCAGTGTCTCTGTCCCAGTGTCTCTGTCCCAGTGTCTCTGTCCCAGTGTTTCTGTCCCAGTGCCTCTGTCCCAGTGCCCTAGTCCCTGTGACTCTGCCCCAGTGTCTCTGTCCCAGTTTCTCTGTCCCAGTGTCCTAGTCCCAGTGTCTCTGTCCCACTGTCTCTGTCCCAGTGTCTCTGTCCCAGTGTCTGTGTCCCAGTGTCTCTGTCCCAGTGTCTGTGTCCCAGTGTTTCTGTCCCACTGTCTCTGTCCCAGTGTCTCTGTCCCAGTGTCTGTGTCCCAGTGACTCAGTCCCAGTGTCTCTGTCCAACTGTCTCTCTCCCAGTGTCTCTGTCAGAATGTCACTGCCCCAGTGTCTCTGTCCCAGTGTCTCTGTACCACGGATTCTGTCCCAGTGTCTCTACCCCAGTGTCTCTGTCCCGGTGCCTCTGACCCAGTGTCTCTATCCCAGTGACTCTGTCCCAGTGTCTCTCTCTCTGTGCCTCTGCCCCAATGTCTCTGTCCGAGTGACTCTGTCCCAGTGTCTCTCTCTCTGTGTCTCTGTCCCAGTGTCTCTGTCCCACTGTCTCAGTGTCTCTCACCCAGTGTCTCTGTCTCAGCGCCTCTGTTCCAGTGTCTCTGTCCCACTGTCTCGGTCCCAGTGTCTCTCTCTCTGTGTCTCTGTCCCAGTGTCTCTGTCCCAGTGTCTCTGTCCCACTGTCTCTGTCCCAGTCTCGCTATCTCTGTGCCTCAGCCTCAGTGTCTCTATCCCAGTGTCTCTATCCAAGTGTCTGTGTCCCTGTGTCTCTATCCCAATGAATCTGTCCCACATTCTCCGTCCCAGTGTCTCTATCCCAGTGTCTCTGTCTCAGTGTCTCTATCCCAGTGTCTTTGGCCCAGTGTCTCTGTCCCAGTGTCTTTATCTCAGTGTCTCTGTCTCAGTGTCTCTATCCCACTGTCTCAGTCTCAGTGTCTCTGTCCCATTGACTCTCTCCCAGTGTCTCTGTCCCAGTGACTCTGTCCGAGTGTCTCTGTCCCAGTGACTCTTTCCCAGTGACCCTGTCCCAGTGTCTCTGTCCCAGTGACTCTTTCCCAGTGTCTCTCTCACAGTGTCTCTATCCCAGTGTGTCTGTCCCAGTGTCTCTATCCCAGTGACTCTGTACAGCATCTCCCCCCAGTGTCTCTGTCCCACTGTCTCTGTCCCAGTGTCTCTGTCCCAGTGACTCTGTCCTAGTGACTCGATCCCAGTGTCTCTGTCCCACGGACTCTGTCCCAGTGTCTCTACCCCAGTGTCTCTGTCCCGGTGCCTCTGACCCAGTGTCTCTGTCCCAGTGACTCTGTCCCAGTGTCCCTCTCTCTGTGCCTCTGCCCCAATGTCTCTGTCTGAGTGACTCTGTCCCAGTGTCTCTCTCTGTGTGTCTCTTACCCAGTGTCTCTGTCTCAGCGCCTCTGTTCCAGTGTCTCTGTCCCACTGTCTCGGTCCCAGTGTCTCTCTCTCTGTGTCTCTGTCCCAGTGTCTCTGTCCCAGTGTCTCTGTCCCACTGTCTCTGTCCCAGTGTCCCTACCTCTGTGCCTCTGCCTCAGTGTCTCTATCCCAGTGTCTCTATCCAAGTGTCTGTGTCCCTGTGTCTCTATCCCAATAATGAATGTGTCCCACAGTCTCCGTCCCAGTGTCTTTATCTCAGTGTCTCTGTCTCAGTGTCTCTATCCCACTGTCTCAGTCTCAGTGTCTCTGTCCCAGTGACTCTGTCCACTGTCTCTGTCCCAGTGACTCTATCCACTGTCTCTGTCCCAGTGTCTCTCTCCCCGTGTCTCTGTCCCAGTCACTCTGTCCCACTGTCTTGTCCCAGTGACTCTGTCCACTGTCTCTGTCCCAGTGACTCTGTCCACTGTCTCTGTCCTAGTGACTCAATCCCAGTGACTCTATCCCAGTGTCTCTATCCCAGTGTCTCTCTCTCAGTGTCTCTGTCCCAGTGACTCTGTCCACTGTCTCTGTCTCAGTGACTCTGTATCAGTGTATCTGTCTCAGTGTCTCTATACCAGGGTCACTGCCCCAGTGTCTCTGTCCCAGTGACTCTGTCCACTGTCTCTGTCCCAGTGACTCTGTCTCAGTGTACCTGTCTCAGTGTCTCTATCCCAGTGTCTCTCTCTCTGTGTCTCTTTCCCAGTGACTCTGTCCACTGTCTCTGTCTCAGGGTCTCTGTCTCAGTGTCTCTGTCTCAGTGTCTCTGTCCCAGTGACTCTGTCCACTGTCTCTGTCTCAGTGACTCTGTCTCAGTGTATCTGTCTCAGTGTCTCTATCCCAGGGTCACTGCCCCAGTGTCTCTGTCCCAGTGACTCTGTCCACTGTCTCTGTCCCAGTGACTCTGTCTCAGTGTACCTGTCTCAGTGTCTCTATCCCAGTGTCTCTCTCTCTGTGTCTCTGTCCCAGTGACTCTGTCCACTGTCTCTGTCTCAGGGTCTCTGTCTCAGGGTCTCTGTCTCAGTGTCTCTGTCTCAGGGTCTCTGTCTCAGTGTCTCTGTCTCAGGGTCTCTGTCCCAGTGACTCTGTCCACTGTCTCTGTCTCAGGGTCTCTGTCTCAGTGTCTCTGTCCCAGTGACTCTGTCCACTGTCTCTGTCTCAGTGTCTCTGTCCCATTGACTCTGTCTCAGTGTCTCTATCCCAGTGTCTCTATCCCAGTGTCTCTCTCTCAGTGTCTCTGTCTCAGTGTCTCTGTCCCATTGACTCTGTCTCAGTGTCTCTGTCCCATTGACTCTGTCTCAGTGTCTCTATCCCAGTGTCTCTATCCCAGTGTCTCTCTCTCTGTGTCTCTGTCCCAGTGACTCTGTCTCAGTGTATCTGTCTCAGGGTCTCTGTCTCAGTGTCTCTATCCCAGTGTCTCTATCCCAGTGTCTCTGTCTCAGTGTCTCTGTCTCAGTGTCTCTGTCCCATTGACTCTGTCTCAGTGTCTCTGTCTCAGTGTCTCTATCCCAGTGTCTCTCTCTCAGTGTCTCTATCCCACTGTCTCTGTCTCAGTGTCTCTGTCCCATTGACTCTGTCTCAGTGTCTCTGTCTCAGTGTCTCTATCCCAGTGTCTCTCTCTCAGTGTCTCTATCCCACTGTCTCTGTCTCAGTGTCTCTGTCTCAGTGTCTCTGTCTCTGTCTCAGGGTCTCTGTCTCAGTGTCTCTATCCCACTGTCTCTGTCTCAGTGTCTCTGTCTCAGTGTCTCTGTCCCATTGACCCTGTCTCAGTGTCTCTATCCCAGTGTCTCTATCCCAGTGTCTCTCTCTCAGTGTCTCTATCCCACTGTCTCTGTCTCAGTGTCTCTATCCCAGTGTCTCTATCCCAGTGTCTCTGTCTCAGTGTCTCTGTCCCATTGACTCTGTCTCAGTGTCTCTGTCTCAGTGTCTCTGTCCCATTGACTCTGTCTCAGTGTCTCTGTCTCAGTGTCTCTATCCCAGTGTCTCTCTCTCAGTGTCTCTATCCCACTGTCTCTGTCTCAGTGTCTCTGTCTCAGTGTCTCTGTCCCATTGACCCTGTCTCAGTGTCTCTATCCCAGTGTCTCTATCCCAGTGTCTCTATCCCAGTGTCTCTGTCTCAGTGTCTCTGTCTCAGTGTCTCTGTCCCATTGACCCTGTCTCAGTGTCTCTATCCCAGTGTCTCTATCCCAGTGTCTCTCTCTCAGTGTCTCTGTCTCAGTGTCTCTGTCTCAGTGTCTCTGTCCCAGGGTCACTGCCCCAGTGTCTCTGTCCCAGTGACTCTGTCCACTGTCTCTGTCTCAGTGTCTCTGTCTCAGTGTCTCTATCCCAGGGTCACTGCCCCAGTGTCTCTGTCCCAGTGACTCTGTCCACTGTCTCTGTCCCAGTGACTCTGTCTCAGTGTATCTGTCTCAGTGTCTCTATCCCAGTGTCTCTCTCTCAGTGTCTCTGTCCCAGTGACTCTGTCCACTGTCTCTGTCTCAGTGTCTCTGTCTCAGTGTCTCTGTCTCAGTGTCTCTATCCCAGGGTCACTGCCCCAGTGTCTCTGTCCCAGTGACTCTGTCCACTGTCTCTGTCCTAGTGACTCTGTCCACTGTCTCTGTCCCACTGACTCTGTCCACTGTCTCTGTCCTAGTGACTCAATCCCAGTGACTCTATCCCAGTGTCTCTATCCCAGTGTCTCTCTCTCAGTGTCTCTGTCCCAGTGACTCTGTCCACTGTCTCTGTCTCAGTGACTCTGTATCAGTGTATCTGTCTCAGTGTCTCTATACCAGGGTCACTGCCCCAGTGTCTCTGTCCCAGTGACTCTGTCCACTGTCTCTGTCCCAGTGACTCTGTCTCAGTGTACCTGTCTCAGTGTCTCTATCCCAGTGTCTCTCTCTCTGTGTCTCTTTCCCAGTGACTCTGTCCACTGTCTCTGTCTCAGGGTCTCTGTCTCAGTGTCTCTCTCTCAGTGTCTCTGTCCCAGTGACTCTGTCCACTGTCTCTGTCTCAGTGACTCTGTATCAGTGTATCTGTCTCAGTGTCTCTATACCAGGGTCACTGCCCCAGTGTCTCTGTCCCAGTGACTCTGTCCACTGTCTCTGTCCCAGTGACTCTGTCTCAGTGTACCTGTCTCAGTGTCTCTATCCCAGTGTCTCTCTCTCTGTGTCTCTTTCCCAGTGACTCTGTCCACTGTCTCTGTCTCAGGGTCTCTGTCTCAGTGTCTCTGTCTCAGTGTCTCTATCCCACTGTCTCTGTCTCAGTGTCTCTGTCTCAGTGTCTCTGTCCCATTGACTCTGTCTCAGTGTCTCTGTCTCAGTGTCTCTATCCCAGTGTCTCTCTCTCAGTGTCTCTATCCCACTGTCTCTGTCTCAGTGTCTCTGTCCCATTGACTCTGTCTCAGTGTCTCTGTCTCAGTGTCTCTATCCCAGTGTCTCTCTCTCAGTGTCTCTATCCCAGTGTCTCTGTCTCAGTGTCTCTGTCTCAGTGTCTCTCTCTCAGTGTCTCTGTCTCAGTGTCTCTGTCTCAGTGTCTCTGTCTCAGTGTCTCTATCCCAGTGTCTCTCTCTCAGTGTCTCTATCCCACTGTCTCTGTCTCAGTGTCTCTGTCCCATTGACTCTGTCTCAGTGTCTCTGTCTCAGTGTCTCTATCCCAGTGTCTCTCTCTCAGTGTCTCTATCCCAGTGTCTCTGTCTCAGTGTCTCTGTCTCAGTGTCTCTGTCTCAGTGTCTCTGTCTCAGTGTCTCTGTCTCAGTGTCTCTATCCCAGTGTCTCTCTCTCAGTGTCTCTATCCCACTGTCTCTGTCTCAGTGTCTCTGTCCCATTGACTCTGTCTCAGTGTCTCTATCCCAGTGTCTCTATCCCAGTGTCTCTGTCTCAGTGTCTCTGTCTCAGTGTCTCTGTCCCATTGACTCTGTCTCAGTGTCTCTGTCTCAGTGTCTCTGTCCCATTGACTCTGTCTCAGTGTCTCTGTCTCAGTGTCTCTATCCCAGTGTCTCTCTCTCAGTGTCTCTATCCCACTGTCTCTGTCTCAGTGTCTCTGTCTCAGTGTCTCTGTCCCATTGACTCTGTCTCAGTGTCTCTGTCTCAGTGTCTCTATCCCAGTGTCTCTCTCTCAGTGTCTCTATCCCACTGTCTCTGTCTCAGTGTCTCTGTCTCAGTGTATCTGTCCCATTGACTCTGTCTCAGTGTCTCTATCCCAGTGTCTCTATCCCAGTGTCTCTCTCTCAGTGTCTCTGTCCCAGTGACTCTGTCCACTGTCTCTGTCTCAGTGTCTCTGTCTCAGTGTCTCTGTCTCAGTGTCTCTATCCCACTGTCTCTGTCTCAGTGTCTCTGTCTCAGTGTCTCTGTCCCATTGACTCTGTCTCAGTGTCTCTATCCCAGTGTCTCTATCCCAGTGTCTCTCTCTCAGTGTCTCTGTCCCAGTGACTCTGTCCACTGTCTCTGTCTCAGTGTCTCTGTCTCAGTGTCTCTGTCTCAGTGTCTCTGTCCACTGTCTCTGTCTCAGTGTCTCTGTCTCAGGGTCTCTGTCTCAGTGTCTCTATCCCACTGTCTCTGTCTCAGTGTCTCTGTCTCAGTGTCTCTGTCCCATTGACTCTGTCTCAGTGTCTCTATCCCAGTGTCTCTATCCCAGTGTCTCTCTCTCAGTGTCTCTGTCCCAGTGACTCTGTCCACTGTCTCTGTCTCAGTGTCTCTGTCTCAGTGTCTCTGTCTCAGTGTCTCTATCCCAGGGTCACTGCCCCAGTGTCTCTGTCCCAGTGACTCTGTCCACTGTCCCTGTCCCAGTGACTCTGTCTCAGTGTATCTGTCTCAGTGTCTCTATCCCAGTGTGTCTGTCCCAGTGTCTCTATCCCAGTGTCTCTGTCCCAGTGACTCTGTCCACTGTCTCTGTCTCAGTGTCTCTGTCTCAGTGTCTCTGTCTCAGTGTCTCTATCCCAGGGTCACTGCCCCAGTGTCTCTGTCCCACTGTCTCTGTCTCAGTGTCTCTGTCTCAGTGTCTCTGTCCCATTGACTCTGTCTCAGTGTCTCTATCCCAGTGTCTCTATCCCAGTGTCTCTCTCTCAGTGTCTCTATCCCACTGTCTCTGTCCCAGTGACTCTGTCCACTGTCTCTGTCTCAGTGTCTCTGTCTCAGTGTCTCTGTCTCAGTGTCTCTATCCCAGGGTCCCTGTCCCAGTGTCTCTGTCCCAGTGACTCTGTCCACTGTCTCTGTCCCAGTGACTCTGTCTCAGTGTATCTGTCTCAGTGTCTCTATCCCAGGGTCCCTGTCCCAGTGTCTCTGTCCCAGTGACTCTGTCCACTGTCTCTGTCCCAGTGACTCTGTCTCAGTGTATCTGTCTCAGTGTCTCTATCCCAGTGTGTCTGTCCCAGTGTCTCTATCCCAGTGACTCTGTACAGCATCTCTGTCTCAGTGTCTCTGTCCCATTGACTCTGTCTCAGTGTCTCTATCCCAGTGTCTCTATCCCAGTGTCTCTCTCTCAGTGTCTCTGTCCCAGTGACTCTGTCCACTGTCTCTGTCTCAGTGTCTCTGTCTCAGTGTCTCTATCCCAGGGTCACTGCCCCAGTGTCTCTGTCCCAGTGACTCTGTCCACTGTCTCTGTCCCAGTGACTCTGTCTCAGTGTATCTGTCTCAGTGTCTCTATCCCAGTGTGTCTGTCCCACTGTCTCTGTCCCAGTGTCTCTTTCTCTGTGTCTCTGTCCCAGTGACTCTGTCCACTGTCTCTGTCTCAGGGTCTCTGTCTCAGTGTCTCTATCCCACTGTCTCTGTCTCAGTGTCTCTGTCTCAGTGTCTCTGTCCCATTGACTCTGTCTCAGTGTCTCTATCCCAGTGTCTCTATCCCAGTGTCTCTCTCTCAGTGTCTCTGTCCCAGTGACTCTGTCCACTGTCTCTGTCTCAGGGTCTCTGTCTCAGTGTCTCTATCCCACTGTCTCTGTCTCAGTGTCTCTGTCTCAGAATCTCTATCCCAGTGTCTCTGTCTCGGTGTCTCTGTCCCAGTGACTCTATCCCACTGTCTCTGTCTCAGTGTTTCTGTCCCAGTGCCTGTCCTAGTGATTCTGTCCCAGTATCTTAATGCCACTGTCCCACTGTCCCAGTGTCTCTATCCCAGTGACTCTGTCCCACTGTCCCAGTGTCTCTTTCCCAGTGTCTCTGTCCCAGTGACTCTGTTCCAGTGACTGTGTCCCAGTGTCTCTTTCCCAGTGACTCTGTCCACTGTCTATGTCCCAGTGTCTCTATCCCAGTGTCTCTGTTCCAGTGTCTCTGTCCCACTGTCTCGGTCCCAGTGTCTCTCTCTCTCTGTGTCTCTGTCCCAGTGTCTCTGTCCCAGTGTCTCTGTCCCACTGTCTCTGTCCCAGTGTCCCTACCTCTGTGCCTCTGCCTCAGTGTCTCTATCCCAGTGTCTCTATCCAAGTGTCTGTGTCCCTGTGTCTCTATCCCAATAATGAATGTGTCCCACAGTCTCCGTCCCAGTGTCTTTATCTCAGTGTCTCTGTCTCAGTGTCTCTATCCCACTGTCTCAGTCTCAGTGTCTCTGTCCCAGTGACTCTGTCCACTGTCTCTGTCCCAGTGACTCTATCCACTGTCTCTGTCCCAGTGTCTCTCTCCCCGTGTCTCTGTCCCAGTCACTCTGTCCCACTGTCTTGTCCCAGTGACTCTGTCCACTGTCTCTGTCCTAGTGACTCAATCCCAGTGACTCTATCCCAGTGTCTCTATCCCAGTGTCTCTGTCTCAGTGTCTCTATCCCACTGTCTCTGTCTCAGTGTCTCTGTCTCAGTGTCTCTCTCTCAGTGTCTCTGTCCCAGTGACTCTGTCCACTGTCTCTGTCTCAGTGTCTCTGTCTCAGTGTCTCTGTCTCAGTGTCTCTGTCCCATTGACTCTGTCTCAGTGTCTCTATCCCAGTGTCTCTATCCCAGTGTCTCTCTCTCAGTGTCTCTGTCCCAGTGACTCTGTCCACTGTCTCTGTCTCAGGGTCTCTGTCTCAGTGTCTCTATCCCACTGTCTCTGTCTCAGTGTCTCTGTCTCAGTGTCTCTGTCCCATTGACTCTGTCTCAGTGTCTCTATCCCAGTGTCTCTATCCCAGTGTCTCTCTCTCAGTGTCTCTGTCCCAGTGACTCTTTCCACTGTCTCTGTCTCAGTGTCTCTGTCTCAGTGTCTCTGTCCCATTGACTCTGTCTCAGTGTCTCTATCCCAGTGTCTCTATCCCAGTGTCTCTCTCTCAGTGTCTCTGTCTCAGTGTCTCTGTCCCATTGACTCTGTCTCAGTGTCTCTGTCCCATTGACTCTGTCTCAGTGTCTCTATCCCAGTGTCTCTATCCCAGTGTCTCTCTCTCTGTGTCTCTGTCCCAGTGACTCTGTCTCAGTGTATCTGTCTCAGGGTCTCTGTCTCAGTGTCTCTGTCTCAGTGTCTCTGTCTCAGTGTCTCTGTCTCAGTGTCTCTGTCCCATTGACTCTGTCTCAGTGTCTCTGTCTCAGTGTCTCTGTCCCATTGACTCTGTCTCAGTGTCTCTGTCTCAGTGTCTCTGTCTCAGTGTCTCTGTCCCAGTGACTCTGTCCACTGTCTCTGTCTCAGTGACTCTGTCTCAGTGTATCTGTCTCAGTGTCTCTATCCCAGGGTCACTGCCCCAGTGTCTCTGTCCCAGTGACTCTGTCCACTGTCTCTGTCCCAGTGACTCTGTCTCAGTGTACCTGTCTCAGTGTCTCTATCCCAGTGTCTCTCTCTCTGTGTCTCTGTCCCAGTGACTCTGTCCACTGTCTCTGTCTCAGGGTCTCTGTCTCAGGGTCTCTGTCTCAGTGTCTCTGTCTCAGGGTCACTGCCCCAGTGTCTCTGTCCCAGTGACTCTGTCTCAGGGTCTCTGTCTCAGTGTCTCTATCCCACTGTCTCTGTCTCAGTGTCTCTGTCTCAGTGTCTCTGTCCCAGTGACTCTGTCTCAGGGTCTCTGTCTCAGTGTCTCTATCCCACTGTCTCTGTCTCAGTGTCTCTGTCTCAGTGTCTCTGTCTCAGTGTCTCTGTCCCATTGACTCTGTCTCAGTGTCTCTATCCCAGTGTCTCTATCCCAGTGTCTCTCTCTCAGTGTCTCTGTCCCAGTGACTCTGTCCACTGTCTCTGTCTCAGGGTCTCTGTCTCAGTGTCTCTATCCCACTGTCTCTGTCTCAGTGTCTCTGTCTCAGTGTCTCTGTCCCATTGACTCTGTCTCAGTGTCTCTATCCCAGTGTCTCTATCCCAGTGTCTCTCTCTCAGTGTCTCTGTCCCAGTGACTCTGTCCACTGTCTCTGTCTCAGTGTCTCTGTCTCAGTGTCTCTGTCTCAGTGTCTCTATCCCAGTGTCTCTCTCTCAGTGTCTCTATCCCACTGTCTCTGTCTCAGTGTCTCTGTCTCAGTGTCTCTGTCCCATTGACTCTGTCTCAGTGTCTCTATCCCAGTGTCTCTATCCCAGTGTCTCTCTCTCAGTGTCTCTGTCTCAGTGTCTCTGTCCCATTGACTCTGTCTCAGTGTCTCTGTCCCATTGACTCTGTCTCAGTGTCTCTATCCCAGTGTCTCTATCCCAGTGTCTCTCTCTCTGTGTCTCTGTCTCAGTGACTCTGTCTCAGTGTATCTGTCTCAGGGTCTCTGTCTCAGTGTCTCTGTCTCAGTGTCTCTGTCTCAGTGTCTCTGTCTCAGTGTCTCTGTCTCAGTGTCTCTGTCCCATTGACTCTGTCTCAGTGTCTCTGTCTCAGTGTCTCTATCCCAGTGTCTCTGTCTCAGTGTCTCTGTCCCATTGACTCTGTCTCAGTGTCTCTGTCTCAGTGTCTCTATCCCAGTGTCTCTCTCTCAGTGTCTCTATCCCACTGTCTCTGTCTCAGTGTCTCTGTCTCAGTGTCTCTGTCTCAGGGTCTCTGTCTCAGTGTCTCTATCCCACTGTCTCTGTCTCAGTGTCTCTGTCTCAGTGTCTCTGTCCCATTGACCCTGTCTCAGTGTCTCTATCCCAGTGTCTCTATCCCAGTGTCTCTCTCTCAGTGTCTCTATCCCACTGTCTCTGTCTCAGTGTCTCTATCCCAGTGTCTCTATCCCAGTGTCTCTGTCTCAGTGTCTCTGTCCCATTGACTCTGTCTCAGTGTCTCTGTCTCAGTGTCTCTGTCCCATTGACTCTGTCTCAGTGTCTCTGTCTCAGTGTCTCTATCCCAGTGTCTCTCTCTCAGTGTCTCTATCCCACTGTCTCTGTCTCAGTGTCTCTGTCTCAGTGTCTCTGTCCCATTGACCCTGTCTCAGTGTCTCTATCCCAGTGTCTCTATCCCAGTGTCTCTATCCCAGTGTCTCTGTCTCAGTGTCTCTGTCTCAGTGTCTCTGTCCCATTGACCCTGTCTCAGTGTCTCTATCCCAGTGTCTCTATCCCAGTGTCTCTCTCTCAGTGTCTCTGTCTCAGTGTCTCTGTCTCAGTGTCTCTGTCCCAGGGTCACTGCCCCAGTGTCTCTGTCCCAGTGTCTCTGTCCACTGTCTCTGTCTCAGTGTCTCTGTCTCAGTGTCTCTATCCCAGGGTCACTGCCCCAGTGTCTCTGTCCCAGTGACTCTGTCCACTGTCTCTGTCCCAGTGTCTCTGTCCCAGTGACTCTGTCCACTGTCTCTGTCTCAGGGTCTCTGTCTCAGGGTCTCTGTCTCAGTGTCTCTGTCTCAGGGTCTCTGTCTCAGTGTCTCTGTCTCAGGGTCTCTGTCCCAGTGACTCTGTCCACTGTCTCTGTCTCAGGGTCTCTGTCTCAGTGTCTCTGTCCCAGTGACTCTGTCCACTGTCTCTGTCTCAGTGTCTCTGTCCCATTGACTCTGTCTCAGTGTCTCTATCCCAGTGTCTCTATCCCAGTGTCTCTCTCTCAGTGTCTCTGTCTCAGTGTCTCTGTCCCATTGACTCTGTCTCAGTGTCTCTGTCCCATTGACTCTGTCTCAGTGTCTCTATCCCAGTGTCTCTATCCCAGTGTCTCTCTCTCTGTGTCTCTGTCCCAGTGACTCTGTCTCAGTGTATCTGTCTCAGGGTCTCTGTCTCAGTGTCTCTATCCCAGTGTCTCTATCCCAGTGTCTCTGTCTCAGTGTCTCTGTCTCAGTGTCTCTGTCCCATTGACTCTGTCTCAGTGTCTCTGTCTCAGTGTCTCTATCCCAGTGTCTCTCTCTCAGTGTCTCTATCCCACTGTCTCTGTCTCAGTGTCTCTGTCCCATTGACTCTGTCTCAGTGTCTCTGTCTCAGTGTCTCTATCCCAGTGTCTCTCTCTCAGTGTCTCTATCCCACTGTCTCTGTCTCAGTGTCTCTGTCTCAGTGTCTCTGTCTCTGTCTCAGGGTCTCTGTCTCAGTGTCTCTATCCCACTGTCTCTGTCTCAGTGTCTCTGTCTCAGTGTCTCTGTCCCATTGACCCTGTCTCAGTGTCTCTATCCCAGTGTCTCTATCCCAGTGTCTCTCTCTCAGTGTCTCTATCCCACTGTCTCTGTCTCAGTGTCTCTATCCCAGTGTCTCTATCCCAGTGTCTCTGTCTCAGTGTCTCTGTCCCATTGACTCTGTCTCAGTGTCTCTGTCTCAGTGTCTCTGTCCCATTGACTCTGTCTCAGTGTCTCTGTCTCAGTGTCTCTATCCCAGTGTCTCTCTCTCAGTGTCTCTATCCCACTGTCTCTGTCTCAGTGTCTCTGTCTCAGTGTCTCTGTCCCATTGACCCTGTCTCAGTGTCTCTATCCCAGTGTCTCTATCCCAGTGTCTCTATCCCAGTGTCTCTGTCTCAGTGTCTCTGTCTCAGTGTCTCTGTCCCATTGACCCTGTCTCAGTGTCTCTATCCCAGTGTCTCTATCCCAGTGTCTCTCTCTCAGTGTCTCTGTCTCAGTGTCTCTGTCTCAGTGTCTCTGTCCCAGGGTCACTGCCCCAGTGTCTCTGTCCCAGTGACTCTGTCCACTGTCTCTGTCTCAGTGTCTCTGTCTCAGTGTCTCTATCCCAGGGTCACTGCCCCAGTGTCTCTGTCCCAGTGACTCTGTCCACTGTCTCTGTCCCAGTGACTCTGTCTCAGTGTATCTGTCTCAGTGTCTCTATCCCAGTGTCTCTCTCTCAGTGTCTCTGTCCCAGTGACTCTGTCCACTGTCTCTGTCTCAGTGTCTCTGTCTCAGTGTCTCTGTCTCAGTGTCTCTATCCCAGGGTCACTGCCCCAGTGTCTCTGTCCCAGTGACTCTGTCCACTGTCTCTGTCCTAGTGACTCTGTCCACTGTCTCTGTCCCACTGACTCTGTCCACTGTCTCTGTCCTAGTGACTCAATCCCAGTGACTCTATCCCAGTGTCTCTATCCCAGTGTCTCTCTCTCAGTGTCTCTGTCCCAGTGACTCTGTCCACTGTCTCTGTCTCAGTGACTCTGTATCAGTGTATCTGTCTCAGTGTCTCTATACCAGGGTCACTGCCCCAGTGTCTCTGTCCCAGTGACTCTGTCCACTGTCTCTGTCCCAGTGACTCTGTCTCAGTGTACCTGTCTCAGTGTCTCTATCCCAGTGTCTCTCTCTCTGTGTCTCTTTCCCAGTGACTCTGTCCACTGTCTCTGTCTCAGGGTCTCTGTCTCAGTGTCTCTCTCTCAGTGTCTCTGTCCCAGTGACTCTGTCCACTGTCTCTGTCTCAGTGACTCTGTATCAGTGTATCTGTCTCAGTGTCTCTATACCAGGGTCACTGCCCCAGTGTCTCTGTCCCAGTGACTCTGTCCACTGTCTCTGTCCCAGTGACTCTGTCTCAGTGTACCTGTCTCAGTGTCTCTATCCCAGTGTCTCTCTCTCTGTGTCTCTTTCCCAGTGACTCTGTCCACTGTCTCTGTCTCAGGGTCTCTGTCTCAGTGTCTCTGTCTCAGTGTCTCTATCCCACTGTCTCTGTCTCAGTGTCTCTGTCTCAGTGTCTCTGTCCCAGTGACTCTGTCCACTGTCTCTGTCTCAGTGTCTCTGTCTCAGTGTCTCTATCCCACTGTCTCTGTCTCAGTGTCTCTGTCTCAGTGTCTCTGTCCCATTGACTCTGTCTCAGTGTCTCTGTCTCAGTGTCTCTATCCCAGTGTCTCTCTCTCAGTGTCTCTATCCCACTGTCTCTGTCTCAGTGTCTCTGTCCCATTGACTCTGTCTCAGTGTCTCTGTCTCAGTGTCTCTATCCCAGTGTCTCTCTCTCAGTGTCTCTATCCCAGTGTCTCTGTCTCAGTGTCTCTGTCTCAGTGTCTCTGTCTCAGTGTCTCTGTCTCAGTGTCTCTATCCCTGTGTCTCTCTCTCAGTGTCTCTATCCCACTGTCTCTCTCTCAGTGTCTCTATCCCAGTGTCTCTGTCTCAGTGTCTCTGTCTCAGTGTCTCTGTCTCAGTGTCTCTGTCTCAGTGTCTCTATCCCAGTGTCTCTCTCTCAGTGTCTCTGTCCCATTGACTCTGTCTCAGTGTCTCTGTCTCAGTGTCTCTGTCCCATTGACTCTGTCTCAGTGTCTCTGTCTCAGTGTCTCTATCCCAGTGTCTCTCTCTCAGTGTCTCTATCCCACTGTCTCTGTCTCAGTGGCTCTGTCTCAGTGTCTCTGTCCCATTGACTCTGTCTCAGTGTCTCTATCCCAGTGTCTCTATCCCAGTGTCTCTCTCTCAGTGTCTCTGTCCCAGTGACTCTGTCCACTGTCTCTGTCTCAGTGTCTCTGTCTCAGTGTCTCTATCCCACTGTCTCTGTCTCAGGGTCTCTGTCTCAGTGTCTCTATCCCACTGTCTCTGTCTCAGTGTCTCTGTCTCAGTGTCTCTGTCCCATTGACTCTGTCTCAGTGTCTCTATCCCAGTGTCTCTATCCCAGTGTCTCTCTCTCAGTGTCTCTGTCCCAGTGACTCTGTCCACTGTCTCTGTCTCAGTGTCTCTGTCTCAGTGTCTCTGTCTCAGTGTCTCTGTCTCAGTGTCTCTATCCCAGGGTCACTGCCCCAGTGTCTCTGTCCCAGTGACTCTGTCCACTGTCCCTGTCCCAGTGACTCTGTCTCAGTGTATCTGTCTCAGTGTCTCTATCCCAGTGTGTCTGTCCCAGTGTCTCTATCCCAGTGTCTCTGTCCCAGTGACTCTGTCCACTGTCTCTGTCTCAGTGTCTCTGTCTCAGTGTCTCTGTCTCAGTGTCTCTATCCCAGGGTCACTGCCCCAGTGTCTCTGTCCCACTGTCTCTGTCTCAGTGTCTCTGTCTCAGTGTCTCTGTCCCATTGACTCTGTCTCAGTGTCTCTATCCCAGTGTCTCTATCCCAGTGTCTCTCTCTCAGTGTCTCTATCCCACTGTCTCTGTCCCAGTGACTCTGTCCACTGTCTCTGTCTCAGTGTCTCTGTCTCAGTGTCTCTGTCTCAGTGTCTCTATCCCAGGGTCCCTGTCCCAGTGTCTCTGTCCCAGTGACTCTGTCCACTGTCTCTGTCCCAGTGACTCTGTCTCAGTGTATCTGTCTCAGTGTCTCTATCCCAGGGTCCCTGTCCCAGTGTCTCTGTCCCAGTGACTCTGTCCACTGTCTCTGTCCCAGTGACTCTGTCTCAGTGTATCTGTCTCAGTGTCTCTATCCCAGTGTGTCTGTCCCAGTGTCTCTATCCCAGTGACTCTGTACAGCATCTCTGTCTCAGTGTCTCTGTCCCATTGACTCTGTCTCAGTGTCTCTATCCCAGTGTCTCTATCCCAGTGTCTCTCTCTCAGTGTCTCTGTCCCAGTGACTCTGTCCACTGTCTCTGTCTCAGTGTCTCTGTCTCAGTGTCTCTATCCCAGGGTCACTGCCCCAGTGTCTCTGTCCCAGTGACTCTGTCCACTGTCTCTGTCCCAGTGACTCTGTCTCAGTGTATCTGTCTCAGTGTCTCTATCCCAGTGTGTCTGTCCCACTGTCTCTGTCCCAGTGTCTCTTTCTCTGTGTCTCTGTCCCAGTGACTCTGTCCACTGTCTCTGTCTCAGGGTCTCTGTCTCAGTGTCTCTATCCCACTGTCTCTGTCCCATTGACTCTGTCTCAGTGTCTCTATCCCAGTGTCTCTATCCCAGTGTCTCTCTCTCAGTGTCTCTGTCCCAGTGACTCTGTCCACTGTCTCTGTCTCAGGGTCTCTGTCTCAGTGTCTCTATCCCACTGTCTCTGTCTCAGTGTCTCTGTCTCAGAATCTCTATCCCAGTGTCTCTGTCTCGGTGTCTCTGTCCCAGTGACTCTATCCCACTGTCTCTGTCTCAGTGTTTCTGTCCCAGTGCCTGTCCTAGTGATTCTGTCCCAGTATCTTAATGCCACTGTCCCACTGTCCCAGTGTCTCTATCCCAGTGACTCTGTCCCACTGTCCCAGTGTCTCTTTCCCAGTGTCTCTGTCCCAGTGACTCTGGTCCAGTGACTGTGTCCCAGTGTCTCTTTCCCAGTGACTCTGTCCACTGTCTATGTCCCAGTGGCTCTATCCCATTTTCTCTCTCCCAGTGTCTCTATCCCAGTGTCTCTGACCCAGTGTTTCTATCCCAGTGACTCTGTTGCAGCATCTTGCCCCAGTGACTGTCCCTCTGTCTCTGTCCCAGTGTCTCTGTCACAATGACTCTGTCCCGTGTCTCTCTCCCAGTCTCTCTCCCAGTGTCTCTATCCCAGTGTCTCTGAACCAGTGTTTCTATCCCAGTGACTCCGTTGCAGCATCTTGCCCCAGTGACTCTGTCACAGTGTTTCTGTTCCAGTGTCTCTGTCCCGGTGACTCTGTCCCACTGTCTCTGTCCCAGTGACTCTGTCCCAGTGACTCTGTCCCTGTGACTCTGTCCCAGTGTCTCTCTCCCAGTCTCTCTCCCAGTGTCTCTATCCCAGTGTCTCTGACCCAGTGTTTCTATCCCAGTGACTCTGTTGCAGCATCTTGCCCCAGTGACTCTGTCCCACTGTCTCTGTCACAATGACTCTGATCCAGCGACTCTCTCCCAGTGTCTCTGTTCCAATGTCTCTGTCCCGGTGACTCTGCCCCAGTGACTCTGTCCCAGTTAACTCTGTCCTGGTGTCCCAGTGTCTCTATCCCAGTGTTTCTGCCCCAGTGACTCTGTCCCTGTGACTCTGTCCCAGTGTCTCTCTCCCAGTCTCTGTCCCAGTGTCTCTGTCCCAATGTCTCTGCCTCAGGGTATCTATTGTTATGGGCCAGGGTTTAGTGAACCCCAAAGTGTATCCTGGAGTTCACCTGACCCACAACTTGTAATGGATTATGGTATGGGGAGCACAAGGCCCACTCTACAGGAGTGGTACAGCAGAAATGGAAAAGTATTTTTCAAAGCAAAACAATGTTTATTCTATGAACTCAAGTTAACCTTTTTAAAACATATAGTGAACATCTTAGCAACCATTAATTCAAATACAACCCCCAAAGAGTACAACACTAAGTAATAAGACCATAAGACATAGGAGCGGAAGTAAGGCCATTCGGCCCATCGAGTCGACTCCACCATTCAATCATAGCTGATTTCAACTCCATTTACCCGCTGTCTCTCCATAGCCCTTAATTCTTCGAGAAATCAAGAATTTATCAACTTCTGTCTTAAAGACACTCAACATCCCGGCCTCCACCGCCCTCTGTGGCAATGAATTCCACAGACCCACCACTCTCTGGCTGAAGAAATTTCTCCTCATCTCTGTTCTAAAGTGACTCCCTTTTATTCTAAGGCTGTGCCCCCGGGTCCTAGTCTCCCCTGTTAATGGAAACAACTTCCCTACGTCCACCCTATCTAAGATTCATTATCTTGTAAGTTTCTCCCCTCAACCTCCTAAACTCCAATGAATATACTCCCAGGATCCTCAGACGTTCATCGTATGTTCGGTCTACCATTCCTGGGATCATCCGTGTGAATCTCCGCTGGACCCGCTCCAGTGCCAGTATGTCCTTCCTGAGGTGTGGGGCCCAAAATTGCTCACAGTATTCTAAATGGGGCCTAACTAATGCTTTATAAAGCTTCAGAAGTACATCCCTGCTTTTATATTCCAAGCCTCTTGAGATAAATGACAACATTGCATTTGCTTTCTTAATTACGGACTCAACCTGCAAGTTTACCTTTAGAGAATCCTGGACTAGGACTCCCAAGTCCCTTTGCACTTCAGCATTATGAATTTTGTCACCATTTAGAAAATAGTCCATGCCTCTATTCTTTTTTCCAAAGTGCAAGATCTCGCACTTGCCCACGTTGAATTTCATCAGCCATTTCTTGGACCACTCTCCTAAACTGTCTAAATCTTTCTGCAGCCTCCCCACCTCCTCCATACTACCTGCCCCTCCACCTATCTTTGTATAATCGGCAAACTTAACCAGAATGCCCCAGCCCCGTCATCTAGATCGTTAATATAAAAAGAGAACAGCTGTGGCCCCAACACTGAACCCTGCGGGACACCACTCGTCACCGGTTGCCATTCCGAAAAAGAACCTTTTATCCCAACTCTCTGCCTTCTGCCTGACAGCTTAATGCTTAATAACTTCCCAAACAACATCCAGAAGACAAAAGAAACAACTTTTAACCGAAGCACATTAGGTTTACATTCACTACTGAGACCATTTATAATTCTTAATTCAACAAATGATTAAGAGATAGTCTTTTGATGGCAGAAAAAACAGCAGTACACCTGCTTTTTCTGGCTTCAGCTCCAACACTGAAAATTAAACTAAAACACACCCTGCAACAAACAGCCTAAAACGAAAGTAAAAAGCTGACAGACAGCCCAGCTCCACCCACTCTCTGACATCACTGATAAAACCCATTTCTTAAAGGTACATTTCTTAAGCACCCATTTCTTATAGGTACTCTCACATGACACTAGCATCTCTATCCCAGTGTTTCTGTCCCAGTGTCTCTGCCCCAGTGACTCTGCCCCAGTGTCTCCATCCCAGCGTTCTGGTGTCTCTGTCCCAGTGACTCTGTCCCAGTGTCGCTGTCCCAGTGACTGTGTCCCAGTGTTACTGTCCCAGTGTCTCTCACCCAGTGGCTTTGTAATGCTGTACATAGTTGAATGTGTAAATAAAGGTTACTTTGAGACAGGATCTTTGCCTCCAGCCTCCAAGCACATCAACACCCAAGATTCTCTCTGATGTCCTGTACAGTTGTACAGGACTTTGGTTAGGCCACATTTGGAATACTGTGTGCAGTTCTGGTCGCCACATTACCAGAAAGATGTGGATGCTTTAGTGAGGGTGCAGAGGAGATTCACCAGGATGTTGCCTGGTATGGTGGGTGCTAGCTATGAAGAAAGGTTGAGTAGATTAGGATTGTTTTTGTTGGAAAGATGGAGGTTGAGGGGGGACCTGATTGAGGTCTACAAAATTATGAGAGGTATGGACAGGGTGGATAGCAACAAGCTTTTTCCAAGAGTGGGGGTGTCAATTACAAGGGGTCACGATTTCAAGGTGAGAGGGGGAAAGTTTAAGGCAGATGTGCGTGGAAGGTTTTTTACGCATAGGGTGGTGGGTGCCTGGAACGCTTTGCCAGCGGAGGTGGTAGAGGCGGGCACGATAGCATCATTCAAGGTGCATCTCGACAGATATATGAATGGGCGGGGAACAGAGGGAAGTAGATCCTTGGAAAATAGGCGACAGGTTTAGATAAAGGATCTGGATCGGCGCAGGCTGGGGGGGGCCGAAGGGCCTGTTCCTGTGCTGTAATTTTCTTTGTTCTTTGTTCTTTGTCCCAGTGACAACAGGGACAGCAATGGCTCCAATATCAGAGTCACCTAGGTTTCAGACTGTGGCCGCAGTGGATCCTCTGACTGTGTGCGGTAGCATCAATGCCTCCACCACGTCTCTCTCGCCCTGGTTCCATAGATGCTTTCAGCATTGATACAAAGCAGAATGACTAAACAGTAGCACTAGCCCTGCAGTGGAACTGCACCCTCATTGAACTCACACTGTCACAAACAACTTTTCAGCAATATAATGATATCAGTTGAAGTATTCAACCTGTTACTCTGATGATATTATGATACTATGATGGCTATGTGCTGTCTGTGGTTTGCTCTGCTGGATCGGTTTAAGTGCTGCTCCCCCCCTGTTAGTGGGGAGTTGCTGGGCGCGCTCCGGGTGAATCGGCCAGCAGGACTGTCATTTATGGCGTGAAGCCCGTGGGGCATTGTTAAGTACCCTAATCAACGTTAGATACTGGGTGATGGCCTCGCCAGGTCGGTTGTCGGGAAACACTCAGCATTTTCTGCTCGCTACCACACTTAGAACCTTTTCTGTCACATCGCGCCCATCATTAATTGTTGTAAAAGCCCATCTGATTCACTCGTGCCCTTTTGGGAAGGAAATCTGCCATCCTTACCTGGTCTGGCCTCCAGACCCACAGTAATGTGGTTGATGTTTAACTGCCCCACTGAAACAGCCGGGCAAACCATTTCAGGAAATAATTGACAGGCTGAATCTCTTTTATCTTAAAAATAGAGGCTGAAGACTGACATAATTGATGTCTTTCCAGAGTGGATACTGAGAGAATGTTCCTTCTCTTGGGCAAGAGCTTAATAGAGGCCGCCAATATACAACAGTCAGCCAGAAATCCAATAGGAAATTCAGTAGAAACGTCTTCACCCAGAGAGTGGTGAGAATGTGGAACTCCCTCCCGCAGAGTGTGGTTGAAGTGAATAGTATGTTTATGTTTAAGGGGAAGTTAGACAAGCCGGTGAGAGAGAAGAAAGCAAAGGGTTATGGTAATAGATTTAGATTGGGAGAGATAGGAGGAGGTTCGAGTGGAGCTTAGACACCAGGATGGAATGGTTATGCATAGGGCCTGTTTTGGTGCTGCATATCCTGTGTAAAATTGCTCAGGTCCGTCCTCTTAACAAAAAGCAGGAGCAATCCAATCTGGCCAATTACCACCCCCAGTCTACTTTCGATCATCAGTAAAGTGATGGAAGGGATTATCAACAGTGCTATCAAGCAGCACTTAATCAGCAATTACCTGCTCACAGACGCTCAGTTTGGATTATGCCAGGGAGTCATTCAGCTCCTGACCGCATTACAGCCTTGGCTGAAACATGGACAAAGTAGCTGAACTCCAAAGATGATGAGAGAGTGACTGCCCTTGACATCGAAGCATCATTTGGCCGAGTGTGGCATCAAGGAGCCCGGGCAAAACTGGAGTCAATGGGAATCAAAAGGAAAACACTCCATTGGTTGGATTCATACTTGGCTCAAAGGAAGATGGTTGTGGTGGTTGGAGGTTAATCATCTCAGCTCCAGGACATCACTGCAGGAGTTCCTCAGGATAGTGTCCCGAAACATCTTCAACTGTTTCATTAATGACCTTCCTTCCTTCATAAGGTCAGAAGTGGGGATGTTCATTGATGATTACACAATGTTCAGCACCTTCCCGACTCCTCAGATACTGAAGCAGTCCATGCAAACGTGATTCCATTGTTTAAAAAGAGATTGAAGGAAATGGAAAATAATTATAAGCCAGTTAGTCTTACACTGGTGATGGGCAAATTAGTTAAATCAATGCTGAAAGATAGGATTAACTCACGTAGAATGGCATGGACTAGTCAGGGATAGTCAGCATGGATTTTCAAAAGGAAGGTCTAGCCTCACAAATTTGATGGAATTCTTTGAGGAAGTGGACAAGAAGAGTTGATGAAGGTAGTGCAGTGGATGTTGTGTACATGGATTTTAGGAAGATGTCTGACAAAATCCCACATGGCAGATTAGTCACAAAAGTAAAAGCCCATGGGCTACAGGGCAATGTGGCAAACTGGATAAAAAGTTGGCTTAGTGACAGGAAACAAAGTACAAAGAACAATACGCACAGGAGCAGGCATTTGGCCCTTGTAGCGCACAAAGACTCCGTGAGACGAATATAGTGAAGTCGATGAGGCTTTATTAAGCGTGTCTGTTCCCCAGCAGCTCGATAGTAAACTGGCCTGTGGGGGAAGACACCAGCTTCTTATACTTCGCCTTCAGGGCGGAGCTTGAGGTCAACGGCCAACCAGGACCCGGGATCTGTCAGCCAATGACATTAGGGCTTCCAGTCCCACATGACCCCCAATACATACTACCACAGCCTTCCAGGCCTGTACCGGTCATGTACCACCCTTGGTCAATACCCTCAGCACTTCCTAGGTCCGTATCCCTCAATACCCATCCTATCCATGTATTTGTCAAGATGCCTTTTGAACACAGTTAATGTCTCTGCTTCCACAACCTCCCCTGGTGGCACATTCCAGGCACTCACCACCCTCTGCATAAAAAACCTGCCTCGCACATGTCCTCTAAACTTTGCCCCACGAACCTTAAACCTGTGCCCCCTGGTGACTGACCCCTCCACCCTGGGAAAGAGTGCCTGCCCATCCACTCTATCCATGCCTCTCAGAATCTTGTAGACCTTGCAAATGTAAAGTTGTTTCACGTGGTATTCCACAGGGCTCGGTGTTGGGATCCTTACTGTTTGTGTTATATATTAACGATTTGGATGTGAACGTGGGGAGCATGATGGGGAAATTTGCAGACAACACAAAGATTAGCCAAGCGGCGGACAATGTAGAGGATAGCTATAATCCCCAAAATGATATAGATGAGTCGGTGGAGTGGGCAATACAGTGACAGATGGAATTTAACACAGTTATAGAGCGTGCTCAATAAATGGGATTATACTAAGGGATAGATGAAGTGAAAGATCTTGGTGTACAAGTACACAGGTCCCTAAAGGCAGCAGTTCAAGTAGACAAGGTTGTAAAGAAAGCATATGGAATGCTCTTCATTGTCAGAGGTATATACTATAAAAGTAAGGATATTGGGGGCGATTCTCCGATATTGAGGCCAAGTGTTCGCGCCGTCATGAACGCCGTCGCGTTTCACGGCGGCGCAAACAGGGCCCGGACACAACCTATTCTGGCACCCACAGGGGGCCAGGAGGGTGCTGGAACGGTTCACGCCGCTCCAGCGTCCTTACGCGGCGGTAAATGGACGCCGCGCATGCGCAGTTGGGGCAGCCCAATCCTGCGCATGCACAGGGAACGTCTTAGGCACGCCGGCCCCTCACCAACATGGAGCCGGTGTTCTGGGGCCGCGGGGGAAGGAGGTAGGCCCAGGGGGGGGGGAGAGGCCGGCCCACCAATTGGTGGGCCCTGATTACAAGCCAGACCCCATCGGAGGCCACCCAGTGAAGGAGCCCCGCTCCCCCCCACAGGCCGCTCCCCCCCCAGGGTTCCCGCAGAGTTCCCGCCGGCAGCGGCCAGGGGTGGACGGTGCGGACGGCGCCGGCCGGAACCTGTCGTGTCGTAGCGGCCGCTCGGCCCATTCAGGCCGGAAAATCGCCGCTCGCCGGTTCTTCGAGCGGCCCGGTGCGAATCGCGCGCTGCTAGTTTCCGGGGGGTGGGAGAATCGCGTGCGGGGGTCGGGGCGGCGTGGCGGGGGAGAATAGCGCCCATTATGTTAGAATTGTATATAACACTGGTGAGGCCACAACTGGAGTATTGTGTGCAGTTCTGGTCACCACATTATAGGAAGGATGTAATTACTCTGGAGAGAGTGCAGAGGAGATTAACAAGAATGCTGCCAGGGCTGGAAAAGTGTAGCTACGAGGAGAGATTGGATAGGTTGAGGTTATTTTCCTTGGATCAAAGAAGGCTGAGGTGGTCTTAATTGAGGTGTACAAAATTATGAGAGGAAGAGATAGAGTGGAAAGGATAAAATTGTTTACTTTGGTGGAGAATTCTAGAACCAGGGGACATAGATTCAAGATAAGAGGCAGAAGGTGTAGTGGGGACATGTAGAAGAGCTTTTTCACACAGAGGGCAGTGGGAGTCTGGAATTCACTGCCCGAGTTAGTGGTGAAGGCAGAGACCCGAACTTCTTTTAAGAAGTACCTGGATCTGCACCTTAAGTGCTGTAAGATACAGGGCTATGGATTGGGTGCAGAAAGGTGGGATTTGAAAGGGCACCTGGTCCTTGGGCTGGCATGGACAGTGTGGGCCAATGGCCTCCTTCTGTGCTGTAACATTTCTATGGTTCTATGTGCAAATGCAACAAAACCTGGACAATACCCAGGCTTGGGCTGACAAGTGACAAGTAATATTCACGTCACACATATGCCAGGCAATGACCATCTGCAACAAGAGAGAATCTAACCATTGTCATGATATACAGGCACATACACACACACATAATGATATACAGACAAGCAGCTAATGGACACAGAGAACAGGACATGACCAATAAGCAGGCAGGACACTCAAGGATGGGATCTGACTATAAAAGACACGAGGCACTCACACTCCGCCTCTTTCCACTGATGAACATCTAGCGAGTCAGTCAAGGGTGTTATTACAATCACACACCTCCACCATGTAGCTAAGAGCTAGTCTGGTTCAGTCAGACAGAGTAACCACACTTAAGTTAGCAGAGAGTTGAACTCACAAAGAACTGTGCTACCTGTGCTACTGGTTCAATAAACCTGATTGAACTAACTTCAAGGTCTGGAGTATCTTCCTGATCTAAGCTGCATCCAGTTGCAGCCAGTGTTAGACCAGTGTACCTAACACGACATGATACCAGGAGACTACTAATTTAAGGTGGCTTACCTCAGTCTGTTCCGTGACGACCAACAAATGTAACCCGGCACCATGGAGAAGATTCAGGCTCCTCACAGCTCAGGACCTCCGGCAATCTCAGTGCCAACTGGCGGATATTCAAGCAAATGTTTCTGCTGTACATCGAAGCCTCAGACCTCGAGGGTGCATCTGATGCAAGAAAAATCGCGCTTCTCCTCTCAACAGTGGGTAATCAAGCCATCGAACTCTTCAACTCGTTTAACTTCACCGAAGGCCAGGACAAGACAAAGTTTCAAACCATCCTGGACAAGTTCGATATTCACTGTGAAGTGGATACCAATGAAATCTTCGAGTGCTACATATTCAAACAACGTCTTCAAGGTAAAGATGAATCTTTCAATTACTTCTTAACCAGCCTCCGCCTGCTAGCGCTGACCTGCATCTTTGGTATATTGCTGACTCCATGATCAGAGACCAAATCATGTTTGGAGTTCACTCTGATCCTCTGAGAGAGCAGCTCTTAAAAATCAAGCATATGACCCTGCCAGTCGCGATTAAAACATGTACAGTGCATGAGCACGCACAAAATCGGGATTCCCAATACAAATCGGCTGAAAATGATAAACATGCCTCCCACGAGGCAGTGAGTGTGCAGGCCATCTCCCGGATGCAGCGCCTCAGCATTGAAGACAGCGGCCATCTCGCACGCTTTTCCTGGGGCCCCACGCATGCGCAATGCAAACGGGATAACGAAGCGGCCGACACCCACACTGCGCAGGTGCAGACGTCTGCCGACCGCACTGCGCATGTGCGACGACGTACACCGCGTCACGATGCCGACGTCATGGCGTGCCCGAATTGTGGCAACGCTCACTTAAAGGGGCACTGCCCTGCAAGAAGCAGGCGATGTTTAAACTGCGGGAAGCCTGGACACTATGCAGCCTTGTGCAGGTCTGCACCACCAGTCAGAGGCCAGCGCTCCCAATTCCGACGACGTCACGTCCAGAATGTGCAACGACGATTACAGGATTCTGATCCTGGCAATACAACGGATCCAGAGGACGAGTGCCTGGAGTCCGCCTACCAAGTGGGCATCATTACCACACGTGAACATGCCACACCTAACTCATCTCGCATTCAGTCCATCCTCGCTGTGGATTCAGAGGACGAATGGCGTGTGGTGATGCAGGTCAACCGCTGCTCCATCCAGTTCAAGCTGGACTCAGGTGCTTCTGCCAACCTCCTCTCACAGGCAGACTTCAAACGCATCAAGAAGCCCCCCAAGGTCCTTCCAGCAGCCTGCCAGCTGTACCCATGCACGGCTAAGGTTCAAAATTGTCAAGCCGGACAGGGCATCCCTACTGCAAAAAGCTAAGCCTGGTGCAGCGGGTTTATTCGACGACATCCTCCAACGTGGATCTTCAGGCTGGCATTGACGACATCCTCGCTCAGTATCCAGATGTGTTTGACGGGATGGGCACCTTGCCATATCGGTACAAGATCCTACTGCGACCTGATGCCAAGCCAGTGGTCCATGCACCACGCTGGGTCCCGGCTCCGCTGAAGGAGCGCCTGAAGGAACAGCTCAAGGAGCTGCAGCAGCAGGGGATCATTTCCAGGGTAACCAAACCGACTGACTGGGTCAGCTCGATTGTGGTGGTTAAAAAACCCTCTGGAGACCTGCGCATCTGCATTGATCCCAAGGATCTCAACCAGAATATAATGCGTGAACACTACCCCATCCCGAAGCGGGAGGAACTCACCAGTGAGATGGCACATGCACGGTTTTTCATGAAGTTAGATGCGTCACATGGATTCTGGCATTCACTCCCTCCACCTCTGACACAGTAGCAGTACATCGACTACAGCAGTTCAAGAAAGAGGCTCACCACCACCTTCTCAAGGGCAATTATGGATGGGCAATAAATGCTGGCCTAGTCAGTGATACTCACATCCGATAAGCAATTGGAAAGAAAAACTACATTAGATTTTGCATATGAAATATTGTTGTTTCATCCAAAGCAAAACGGATATTGAAATCAATCCTGTGAATAATTATCTTGCTGATGAAGACTGAATTGTAAGACTCACAGATGTTGTCTCTTTGGTTGGTGCATTGATAATATACAACAATGCAATATCTCAACAGATGGGCTGGTACTAATTATGTAAATGTAGCAAGTCTAATTGCACAGAACACAATTTCACACATTTTTCCAAATTTCCCTGCACATTATCAGTGTTCAGAAATCTCACGATAATGTCGCTCATGTCTAATTGATTATTTAACGCAATTAAGGCATTGTCAACATAAAACCTGCTATCCAGTATGTTTCGACCGAATCTTCAATACTTCATAGAATCATTGAATTTGTTGCTCTGTTTCGGTCCCAACAGCGACGCCAATACTGTGGGTATTTGTATTTATCTGAGTGAACCATAAGCCTTCCCTTTGTTATGAGCGAGGCTTTTCAAAACCCCAAAATGTATCATGGAATTCAACCAACCTCTCCCTCTCATGGGTTTGTTGCTTTTCCGAGCACACGGCTTTTTCCCTAGGTGTGGGATTAAAATTATGGACACATGGGTTTTTAAACACAAAACACTGTTTATTCCATGAACTCAACTTAACATCTTAAATAAACATTGGGGGCGAAATTCTCCCCAAACGGCGCGATGTCCGCCGACTGGCGCCCAAAACGGCGCCAATCAGACGGGCATCGCACCGCTACAAAGGTGCGGAATGCTCCGCATCTTTGGGGGCCGAGCCCCAATATTGAGGGGCTAGGCCGACGCCGGAGGGATTTCCGCCCCGCCAGCTGGCGGAAACGGCCTTTGTTGCCCCGCCAGCTGGCACGGAAATGACATGTCGGGGCGGCGCATGCGCGGGAGCGTCAGCGGCCGCTGACAGTTTCCCACGCATGCGCAGTGGGGAGAGTCTCTTCCGCCTCCGCCATGGTGGAGACCGTGGCGGAGGCGGAAGGGAAAGAGTGCCCCCACGGCACAGGTCCGCCCGCGGATCGGTGGGCCCCGATCGCGGGCCAGGCCACCGTGGGGGCACCCCCCGGGGTCAGATCGCCCCGCACCCCCCCCAGGACCCTGGAGCCCACCCACGCCGCCTTGTCCCGCCGGTAAATAGGTACTCTAATTTACGCCGGTGGGACAGGCAATTTATCGGTGGGACTTCGGCCCATTCGGGCCGGAGAATCGAGCGGGGGGGCCCACCAACTGGCGCGGCCCAATTCCCGCCCCTGAAGAATATCCGGTACCGGAGACTTCGGCAACCGGCGGGGGCGGGATTCACGGTGGTCAACGGCCATTCTCCGACCCGCTGGGGGGTCGGAGAATGATGCCCTGGATCTCTTAACACCCCTTACTTCAAAGATAACTCAGAAAATATTGCAACAGTAAATAATTCCTTAAAATGTTCCTTCAAACTTCCAAGAGACTTAACACCTTTAAACAGTATCACATCAGGTTAAAGGATATATATATTTTCTGTAGAATGGCAGAGACTGTCGCAAACTGGCTTTCTACTTTCAAACTGCTCTCAGCAAAACCAGCCAGGCACTTTTTAGCTGCTCTCAGCAAAACCAAACTGCAAAACTTGCAGTTCTCTGGAAACACACAGTCACTGCTTTTTAAACTGAAACTACAAACCTGCAAAATGGCTGACCTGAGCTGAGCTCCGCCCACTCTATGACATCACTGTTTTCCTAAAGGTACATTGCTTAAACATCCAGTTCTTAAAGGCACTCCCGCATGACACCTTCCCCCCAAGTAAAAAAAAATAAGCCATCAACTTCAAGATGGTTTCATTTTTCACTTTTGCACCATCCACTAAGAAATGTACACAGTAAATATACCTTTTTGTTTAAAGAAAACAACACATGCAAACAGGTATAATAATATAGTCCATTTTTCTTTGTTCTTCGTCCTCCAGTCTCTTTGAAGAAAGTCTCTGCACGATCCATCCATTCCTCTACTCCTCGGAATTTCTCTTTAGAATCAGATAATTTAGTTCAATCTGACCACAGAGTCCCTTGCAATTCTCCAACACAGGAGCATTGGTGATCACAGCTTTCAGGCAGTCAAATGCCTGTTGAAAGTCCGCTGTCCATGAAATTTTTTACGTTTCTTCAGCAATTGCATCAGTGGAGTAATCACGCCACAAAACTTTTGCACAACTGTTCGATCAAATTCATTCATGCTGAGAGATCTCATTATTTCCCTTCGTCTTGAGGGTATCGGAAACTACACAAGGAAAGTGATTTGGGCTTCTCCAAATTCACTTTTGGCTAGGTTAATCACCAAACCCGCCACCTGAAGTCGATCGAAGAACTCCCTACGATGTTTTATATGCTCTTTCCATGTCTGGAAGTTGGAAATAAAAGCATATTGCCCCACTTTTTCAATGCATTCCTTCAAACGTGGGATAGGATAAGAGTCCGTTCTTGTAAATGCATTCACCTTTCTATAGTCCACACACAACCGTTGGGTACCGTCTGGTTTAGGTACCATCACTATGGGTGAGCTCCATTGGCTGCAACCCACTTCAATTATGCCATTCTCCAGCACACTCTCAATCTCTCTGTTAACCTGTGCCAATTTTAAATGATTAAGTCTATATGGATGTTGTTTGATAGGAACAGCATTTCCCACATCTACATCATGTATAGCCATTTTAGTACTTCCCAATTTATCTCTACAAACCTGCCCATGTGATATCAATAACTCTTTCAGGTCAGTTCGTTTTTCCTCTGGAAGGTAACTTAACAATTCATCCCAATTTTTGAGAACATCCTCATTTTCCAATTTAATTTGAGGTATGTCAAATTCACAGTCATCTGGATTTGGTTCGTCACTTTGAGTTAGAATCATTAAAGCCTCCCTTTTCTCTCCTTCCCTTTCAAAGTACCTTTTAAGCATATTCACATGACACACTCGGTGAGTCTTCCTTCTATCTGGTGTTTTTACCACATAATTCACCTCACTTAATTTCCTTTCAATCTGATACGGTCCACAAAACCTAGCTTTTAAAGGCTCCCCTACCACTGGTAACAACACTAAAACTTTATCCCCACTGGCAAAACTACGAACTTTGGATTTCTTGTCCGCTACTCGTTTCATCACATTTTGTGCAACTTTCAAATGTTGTCCAGCCAATTCACCTGCTCTATTTAATCGTTCCCTAAAATTTGACACGTAATCCAATAGTGTAATTTCCGATTTCTCACCCAAACATTTTTCCTCAATCAATTTAAGTGGTCCTCTTACCTCATGACCAAAAATTAGTTCAAAAGGACTAAATTTGGTTGACTCATTAGGTGCATCCCTAATTGCAAACAGTACGAATGGAATTCCTTTATCCCAATCCTCTGGATAATCTTGACAATACACTCTCAACATTGTCTTTAATGTCTGATGCCAGCTTTCTAACGCTCCCTGCGATTCTGGATGGTACGCAGTTGATTTAAATTGTTTCATTCCTAAGCTATCCATAACTTCCTTGAATAACTTTGAAGTAAAATTTGTTCCTTGATCCGATTGAATTTCTGTGGGTAGTCCATACCTAGTAAAGAATTTAAGTAACTCCTCCACAATCCTTTTAGCTGTAATATTACGTACTGGAATGGCCTCTGGAAACTTAGTAGACACATCCATTACAGTCAAAAGATATTGATTCCCACTTTTTGTTTTAGGAAGCGGTCCTACACAATCAATTAGGACCCTTGTAAAAGGTTGCTCAAATGCTGGAATGGGTATTAAGGGTGCTGGTTTTATCACTGCTTGAGGTTTCCCTATCACTTGACAAAATTTAACTACATCTTTATGTAGTCCAGGCCAATAAAAATGTTTCTGGATTTTAGCTTGAGTTTTCCTTATTCCTAAATGACCTCCCACTGGTACCTCATATGCAACTCGCAACACCTCCTTTCTATACCCTACCAGCAATACTACTTGATGAACTTCTGCCCACTTTTCATCCGCCTGCCTATGTACAGGTCTCCATTTTCTCATCAAGACATCACTTTTACGGTAATAACACTCTGGTATACACTCAGATTCCTCCTCTGTATATGCTTTCTGATATATCCGTTTTATTTCTACATCTTTCTGTTGTAACTCCGCCAATTTTCCTGAACTAAAAATCTCCGCCTCATCCTCCACCTGTTCTTGTTCTTTTTCAACCATCTGATCAAAAATCGTTTCTGATAATTGCACTTCAACTTCATCTTCACTCTTTGATTTCTCCTCTTCTCTTAACCTGTGACTTTGCGACCTTATTACTACACAATCTGTAAAAATCCCAGGATATTCGTCCTTCAACACATCAGTTGTCTGATTTTCCACTGGCTTATCAACCACAGTAGGCATCACTCCCACCTGCGATCCAGCTATATCATTACCCAAGATAAACTGTATTCCTGGACAAGATAGTTTATCTATTACTCCTACTACCACTTCACCACTCTTCACTGGACTTTCCAACCTTACCTTATACAATGGAACACCACTCCTCTCACCCTGAATTCCCCATATCACCACCTTTTCTGGCAATATTCTTCCCAAACTACATAATTCCTCATTTCTTACCATTAAAGATTGACTAGCCCCTGTGTCTCTTAAAATTGTGACTTCTTTACCTGCTCCTCCTGGTACACATGAGTAAACTTTACCCACACAAGTAAATTCTTTAAAGACATCTGGCACCTTCTTAACAATTACTTCTTGAACAGGCTGTACAATCGTTTGCACCTCCTTCGCTTCCCTTGGGCTTTCCTTTCCCACTCTAACAAACCGCACTGTCTTATCCTGTTTTACTACATCAGCCTTCCCAGTGCTTTTCTTCAACCACCAACACTGTGACTTTACATGGCCTTGTTTATTACAGAGAAAACATCTGAAACTTTTCATTTCTTTTCCACCCTCCTGGATTTCTTTTTAAATCTGAGGTACACTCTTGTCTATTGTCTCCCATCAGATCACCATTACCTTTACCACTTGAGTATTCTCATGTCCCCAGTTTCTATCCCTCACTGGCTGAAACTGATGACGGAAACCAATCTTTGATTTATGAACTAATTCATAATCATCTGCCATTTCCGCTGCTAATCTCACAGTTTTATTCCTCTGCTCTTCCACATGAGTTCTCACTACATCAGGAATTTAATTTTTAAACTCCTCCAAAAGTATAATATCTCTTGAGAGCTTCATACGTTTGGTCTATTTTCAAAGCCCTTATCCACCTATCAAAATTACTCTGTTTGAGCCTTTCAAACTCCATGTATGTTTGACCAAATTCTATCCTTAAATTTCTAAACCTTGAAAATGAAATGAAATGAAAATGAAAATCGCTTATTGTAACAAGTAGGCTTCAAACGAAGTTACTGTGAAAAGCCCCTAGTTGCCACATTCTGGCGCCTGTTAGGGGAGGCTGGTACGGGAATTGAACCGTGCTGCTTTCCTGCCTTTGTCTGCTTTCAAAGCCAGCGATTTAGCCCTGTGCTAAACCAGCCCCTGTCTTTGTCTGTAAGCTTCAGGCACTAGCTCATATGCACTTAAGATGGATTTCTTCACCTCCTCATACGTTCCAGATACCTCTTCCGGTAGTGATGCAAACACTTCACTAGCTCTACCTACCAGCTTTGTTTGAATCAGTAACACCCACATGCCCTGTGGCCATTTCATTTGTTTAGCTACCTTCTCAAATGAAATGAAAAAGGCTTCCACTTCCTTCTCGTCAAACCTTGGCAATGCTTGGACATATTTAAATAGATTCCCACCAAGCCTTCGACTATGACGTTTTTTCTCGCTATCCTCATCGCTATCATCCAACTGTCCGTTTCCCTTTACGTCTGCCAATTTTAACTGATTCTCATATTTCATGCCCAGTTTTTGAAGTTCAAACTCCCTCTCTTTATCTTTTTGTTCTGCTAGGGCTATTCTTTCTTTTCTCCTTTCTTCTCTCTCCTTTTCTTTTTCCTCTCTCTCTCTTTTTTTTTCTCTCTCTTTCTCGTTCTTTTTCCTCTCTCTCACTCTCGTATTCCAGCTGCTTTAATTCTTTCTGATGTTCCATTTGTTTATTTGTAACTGAATTTTTGCCATTTCCAATGAGTCAAACTCTATCTCAGGCAACTTCAAATGCTTAACCACCGCCATAATTACCTCATCTTTTCGCATTTTATCAGGTAAGGTTAACTGCAATGTTTTTGCCAAATCTAACAGTCTGCTTTTCGTTTCTGCCCGTAAAGTACTACGTGTGACATTCTCCACCCCCAAAAACCTCTGAGCATCTGAAAGAGCCATTGTCCACAACACTCTCCCCACTTAAACTAAAATACCACACCAGAAAAGCAAAAATCCTTCACTGTCTTTAAGTTCACAAAAGCTAATCCAATAGATAGACTTTTATCCCCCTCGAACCCCCAATTGTTATGGGCGAGGCTTTTCAAAATCCCAAAATGTATCATGGAGTTCAACCAACCTCTCCCTTTAATGGATTTGTTGCTATTCCTAGCACACGGCTTTTTCCCTAGGCGTGGGATTACAATTATGGACACGTGGGTTTTTAAACACAAAACACTGTTATTCCATGAACTCAACTTAACATCTTAAATAAACATTGGATCTCTTAACACCCCTTGCTTCAAAGATAACTCAGAAAATATTGCAACAGTAAATAATTCCTTAAAATGTTCCTTCAAACTTCCAAGAGACTTAACACCTTTAAACAGTATCACGTCAGGTTAAAGGATATATATATTTTCTGTAGAATGGCAGAGACTGTCGCAAACTGGCTTTCTACTTTCAAACTGCTCTCAGCAAAACCAGCCAGACACTTTTTAGCTGCTCTCAGCAAAACCAAAGTGCAAAACTTGCAGTTCTCTGGAAACACACAGACACTCTTTTTAAACTGAAACTAAAAACCTGCAAAATGGCTGACCTGAGCTGAGCTGCACCCACTCTATGACATCACTGTTTTCTTAAAAGTACATTGCTTAAACATCCAGTTCTTAAAGGCACTCTCGCATGACACCTTACATCGATCAAATGACCACACAACCAGTTAGTTAGTTCAAAAGGTGGTTTATTTACATACACAAGAGTTATCTCAACATGCAAACACAATATCTACTACGAGTTAAACTACACCTATCTGCTACAATAACCTATACTTAACTTCAGGGCAACCGGCAAATGGATAAGGCCTTTATCTGGATTTCACTTGGCTGGTTTGAAGAAAGTGGCTCTGTCATTGTTGAGCTCATCCGTCAGGTAGCAATCATTGGTCTTGAACTCAGCTGGCTGTTCCTGCTGCAATTGGGCTGGCACAGGCCGGATCCAAAAGAGACAGAACACATGGCTGTCCTCTCTTTTATCTCTCTGGGATTTTGCGCTCTTTGGGGCGGTCCTTAACCTTGGACCCAATAGTTCGACAGGGCTCCGATTACTGCCTTCGATTTCGGCCAATAAAGGGACGGGGCCTTAGCGGTCATTGACCTTGGCAGTTGTGCTTTCTGAGTAAGGGGAGTGGCGCCGATCAGTCTGCGGCTGTACCGGTTGCTTGATTGGAGTTCTGTTGTCCTGGGAAAATGTGCCATTAAAATGCAAACGAGCGGGGGTTTCGATCAGGTCTGGTTACCTGTGTTTTAGATACACATAGGCTGTGTATCTGTCTGAGTCCTGGATTGGCCATAATTCCCACGGTCCTTTGCAAGTGGCCATCTTAGATGGCTACAAATTTAAAGTGCAGAAGGAGGCCATTTGGCCCATCGAGTCTGCACCGGCCCTTGGAAAGAGCACCCGACCCAAGCCCACCCCACCCCATCCCCATAGCCCAGTAATCCCACCTAACATTTTTGGACACTAAGGGCAATTTAGCATGGCCAATCCACCTAGCCTGCACATCTTTGGACTGTGGGAGGAAACCGGAGCACCCGGAGGAAACCCCCGCAGACACGGGGAGAACGTGCAGACTCCCACAGACAGTGACCCAAGCCGGGAATCGAACCTGGGACCCTGGAGTTGTGAAGCAACGATGCTAACCATTGTGCTACCGTGCCGCCCGTTCACCTTGGAAAGTGTGAAATGAGAGAAGTGATTCAGATGGCGTGAATTGTGTCAGCAGTTTTAGCCAATTGTTCTCCCCCGAAATGGTTTCTATTGAAATGGAATTGAATTGGTCTGATTCCATTGTCTCCAACTCAACAACATCTTGTCCATAGCCCCCTTACTGTAGTAAAACATCCCAGTGTGTCATCAGCTCATCATCAGGTGATATCAAGGTAGGTGACTAAACGTTGGACAAAGAGGCAGATTTTAAGGAGTTTTGTTTTCATGAGGAATGTGGGATTGAGAGGAGGAGATGTTCAGGGAGGGAATTCTAGAGTTAGGGCAACTGTAATCACAGTTACCAATGGTGAGTGATAAAATCAGGAAGATTCAAGAGGCCCAAATTAGGTAACTGCAGAAATATCGGAGGCTTTGGGTACCTGAGGAGATTGCAGAGATAGGGAGAAGCAAGGTCATAGAGAGATTTGAAGACAAGTACAAGAATTGTAAATTCATGCAGTGCAGATCAGCCAGCACAGGGGTAATAGAGGAAGGGGACATATATAGACAGCAGAGGGTTTGGGTGAGGATAGAATGTGGGAGAGCAGCAAGAAGAGATCTGGAATGGTCACGTCTGGAGGTAACAAAGAAATAAATGAGGGTTGAGCTGAGGAAGGAGTGATGTTATGGAGGTGGAAATAAGCAGGCTGATCACTTCTGCTCACTCAGCACTGGATTCCGGATAAGCAGTCTGATAATTTAGTGCTAATGGAGGGGTCGAGGGAAGTGACGATGATGAAGAGCCGGGTGTTGTCAGTGTACATGTGAAAGCTGAGATTGTGTCACCTAGGAGCAGAATGAGGATGAGAAATCTGAAAGGGCGATCAGATTCTTGGGAGACACCAGAGGAATGGAAACAAGTGAATGCAGTCCCACCAGTTGAGTGAGAGATGAGAGAGAGGTGTTGGAGGAAGATGGTGTGGTCAGTCATATCAAAGGCTGCAGGCAGGAGGAGGAGTTTACCTTTGTTACAGACACTACCATGTCCTTTGCAACTTTAATCAGAGTTGTTTCAGCACTGTGATGGGGCAGGAATCTGATGGAAGGAATTCAAACATAGACAGTGGGGCAATGTCAATCTCACTGGGCTGGTAATCCAGAAGCCCAGGCTAATGATCGGGGGATCTAGATTCAAATGTCACTATGGCAGCTGGTGGAATTTAAATTCAATTCATTAATAAAGTTGTGCGAAATTCTCTGTCGGCCGACACCAGAATCGCGAAACACGATTGGGTGGAGAATTGGTTCTGACGGCGAAATCGTGGCGGGTGCCGATTTCACAGCAAATCGCAATTCTCCGTCGCTTCGATAGCAGCATCAATGCGTCCCAGAATGCACGTACAGCAAGCAGCGTTGGCATATCATTAGTGGGCCTGACCTGGTATTCTCCGGGGCCTCCGCAATTCTCTGACTCCGATAGGCCCAATTCCCGACAGCAAGGTTAATTTGTGCTTTAAAAATTGTGAAACCGGCGCCACGGCTGCTGAGGGAGAGAGAGGGGTTACGGAAAGTGTCCGACATCGCCATAGTTTGCTGACAGCTGTGCCGCTGGCCGGGGTGTTTCTACCAGGGCCGAGGGAGTAGCTGGGGGTGGCCAGGAGGTGGGCTTTGGGGTTGGGGTGGACGGGCACGGAACACCATTGCCGCAGCCTGCAAGGCAGCCATGTAGCTGTGCACACCGCTGACTGCCCGCTGTGACCTTAGGGCCACGGATCGTATAGGTGTCCTCCCAGGCCATCCCTCTGTCTCCAGCCGACCCATCAACTGTATGGGCACACTCCAGCACAACCAGTGATATCTTGTTGGTTGGGATGGTGTGTGTGGGGAGTGAAGTATATATATGCAACTGCAGCTTGTCAGCCTCCCGACTGTCAATTGCGAATCCGACGAATCCAGCATCGTTTCCCATTGGAATCGATTGTGTTCCATGTGGTACCGGTACTAGCCCCTCCACAGAATTGGTCCAGGCTCGGCACCAGTTTTGCTGTTGTGAAAGTCTACGAACCCTGTGTCGGCGTCAATACTTACGGAGAATCCAGCCGAAAATCCGGAATTAAAAACTAATGATGATCATCAATTATTGGAAAACTTATTTGGTTCACTGATGTCGCTTAGGGAAGGAAATCTGCCGTCCTTACCTCATGACACCAGACCCACAGCAATGTGATTGATTCTTAACTGCCCACTGAAATGGCCTAGCAAACCTCCCAGTTATAGTCAACCGCTGCAAAAGGTAATAAAGGAATACACCCTGATAGACCAGCTGGCATTGATTAAGGTACATATAAAAGCTCAGGTGAATCCAAAAGAAGTTTCAATTCAATAACCAAAGTAAAGGCCACAACGTGGCTTACAGCAAGATTTAGGGGCAGCACGGTAGCATAGTAGTTAGCACAGTTGCTTCACAGCTCCAGGGTCCCAGGTTCGATTCCCGGCTGGGTCACTGTCTGTGTGGAGTCGGCACGTTCTCCCCGTGTTTGCGTGGGTTTCCTCCGGGTGCTCCGGTTTCCTCCCACAGTCCAAAGATGTGCGGGTTAGGTGGATTGGCTATGCTAAATTGCCCTCAGTGTCCAAAAAGGTTACTTGGGATTACTAGGTTAAGGGGATGGGTTGGAGGAGGTGTGTACTTGAGTGGGGTGCTCTTTCCAAGGGCCGGTGCAGACTCGATGGGCTGAATGGCCTCCTTCTGTGCTGTAAATTCTACGATTCTCTGATCCCAAACGGGTGTACCGCTTCAGCTGGTCCTAGTCCAGGCCAATGTTTAGAGGTTGATTTCCACCAGCACCAGCTGATGGACCTCCGCCCACTAGTGGAGGAGCTCGCATTCCACGAGCCCCATGGGGTGACCAATTGGGATGGCCCTGTGGGCAGTGTGAAGGTTATTATTGTACAGGAAATGACAACAGCATGCTCTGCCTTGTTGATCCTGTCAAGTCCTACTCACTAACATCCGGGGTCTTGCGACTGTGACCCAGTGTAAACTGTTATCCAATCACTCTAATCCATGATCCAGTGAAGATTGTGACCTATTGCAATCGATAATCATTGAAATTTAGTGCACCACTGTTTTATTCTTTCATGCAATGTTGACGTCGCTGGTAAGGCCAGCATTTATTACCAATCCCTAATTGAAGTTGAACCGAGTGCCTTGCTAGGCATTTCAAAGGGCAGTTAAGAGTCAACCACATTGCTGAGGGTATGAATATAGACCAGACCTAGCAGATTTCAATAAAGTGAATCAGATGGGGGTTTTACAACGATCAATGATAGTTTCCTGGTCACCATTTCTGAGACTAGCTTTTTATTCCAGATTTATTCTGTTGAATTTGAATTCCACCAGCTGCAGTGTTGGGATTTGAACCTCTGTCCCCAGAGCATTAGCCTGGGTCTTTGTCTAGTAGCATTACCACCACAGCATCTCCCCACAGTCGCTCAGACTGAGTAGAGAGCAAGATGGAAGCTTTGCTTTAGAAACCTGAGTACTGTGAGTATTAAATTCCCAGCTGTTAAGTCAGGCATGGCAATAGGGCTGAATTAATTCATTTGACTGTTGCCAGTTCCGAATGAGACTGCTTCAGGCTTGTGTATTGCTTTCTGTGACCAGTCAGTTTTTATCTTGTCTGTCCAGTGGATCCTCCTCGCTTGTTGTTCCAAAGCTGACGGAATCTAATTGATGCTTGTCCGCACCCCAACATTGTTTCCCGGCTCCTTTTGGAGCCTATGGGATTAGTAGATAGATGTATCTCCACGGCAAAGATCACCTTTTCTGTTCACCCAAAACTATCGAAAATTAGATTTACAACTGAGGGTGATAAAAACTGGCACCTCTATTTGTGGCTGCCTTTCCAATCACCTTTGCATTGACATTTAGTAAAACTTAGTATCTAAAGAACCAAATCATGTGCATCTGGAGAGAAATTGTTAGTATTCAGGAAACAATGCTGTGTGTTAATAATGATATTTTATTCAAAACAGGTTTGTCGCCCAAAGGCTGAATTGGAGAGTAACTTACTTCAATAAACTTGTATATAGACTAAGTAATCAAGTTAAAAATGTAGTAGCGTCAAGCATTCAAGCAGCAACAAAAATAGACAAACAAATTGAACAGGTAACAGAGAGGTAATGGATGGGGGATATTAAAATAAAGGTACTGTTGAATTAAAATAATATTAAGATTACAAATCAATACACAATTCCTATATTACAGGCACGAAAGTACATATAGATTTCATCATTGAAGTACCTCAGTGAGGAACTTATAGGTTTCATTATTGAAGTATGTCAGAGAGGACCTTAGAGAACATAGAACATACAGTGAGAAGGAGGCCATTCGGCCCATCGAGTCTGCACCGACCCACATTAAGCCCTCACTTCCACCCTATCCCCGTAACCAAATAACCCCATCTAACCTTTTTTGGTCACTAAGGGCAATTTATCATGGCCACTCCACCTAACCTGCATGTCTTTGGACTGTGGGAGGAAACTGGAGCAGCCGGAGGAAACGCACGCAGACACGGGGAGAACGTGCAGACTCCGCACATACAGTGACCGAGCAGGGAATCGAACCTGGGACCCTGGCACTGTGAAGCCACAGTGCTATCCACTTGTGCTACCGTGTTACCCATTGAAAGGCAAACTTGAAGAAGACCTCCGCCTCTACGGTGTCGTGTTGGGTGCTCTGCTACACAGACGAACCAACACGGTTGCGGATGGTACAACTCAGTTTTATTACTAACAATAACAACATCTGTCAACTGGTTATTGTGGTTCGTTCATTACCCTCTAACCTGTGGACCCAGCCCTAACACTATCTTGGAGAAGCACTCAGCACATGGTGAATGTCTGAGTGGCTTGCTGTGAGCTCTGTGCCCTGAGCTGTCTCCTGCTGGAATCCGCGGGAAGTGTCGTGTTCCCTGTTTTATAGTGTGTATGCTCTTGCCTGTGATTGGCTGTGATGTTGTGTGTGTATTGATTGGTCTGTTGATCTGTCCATCAGTGTGTATGTATGTTTGCACCATGATGATTATCTGAATATCATGGCATACGGGGTCGGCTTCACTGTAAAAAACAATTGGTTGGCGTCTCAACGACCCCCCTGCGATGTGAGCAAATGGCTCATGACCCTAAAACTCACCCTGACCCAGAAAACAGCACGTCACAGCATCAGTGCCTACGCCCCAAACTTAGATTCAACGAACGAGACAAAGATACATTCTACTCCAGCCTCAACCAATTGCTGTCCTGCATCCCAAAGGGAGACAAGCTGATTCTCCTCAGCGACTTCAATGCTTCAATGAGAAGGATGCAAACCTTTGGAAGAGCGTGTTAGGCAGGGAAGCCATGGGGAAAACAAACACCAACAGACTCCTCCTCCTGACAAAATGTTTAGAACATGACCTGGTCATCATAAACACCCTATTCCGCCAGAGGTGACAACACCCCCGCTCCAAACACTGACACCTAATGGACTATATCATCTGCCAGGCAAGGGACTGCAAAGATGTCCCCATCACCCGCTCCACAACCAGAACCAACGACTGCTGGACTGACCGCCGGTTAATCTGCTCCACCATCACCGTCAAACTAGCCCCGAACCGACACAGGCAGAAGAAACTCTGCTGCAGGAGACTCAATGTCGCTGGACTCAGAGACCCTGAGAAGAAAGCGCAACTCAATCAGCACCTCACAGCTAACCTGGCGACAAGCAATGAGCGAGAGCCGCAGAACGCCCAGACCACAGCACCTGGTCCACCTTAAGAGCCGCCGTCGTCACCACCTGCGAGGAGTCGCTCGGGCTCTCGACCAGGAAAGCCCAAGACTGGTTCGACGAGAATGATCCGCAGATCCATGATCACCTTGACTACAAGTGCAAGGCGTTCCTGAACTGGCAACTCCACCAAAACTCAAGCGAGAGGAAACAAGCTAAGTAGGGGCTGGTTTAGCGCAGTGGAGGGGATGGTTTATCGCAGTGGAGGGGCTGGTTTAGCGCAGTGGAGGGGCTGGTTTAGCGCAGTGGAGGGACTGGTTTAGCGCAGTGGAGGGGCTGGTTTAGCGCAGTGGAGGGGATGGTTTATCGCAGTGGAGGGGCTGGTTTAGCGCAGTGGAGGGGCTGGTTTAGCGCAGTGGAGGGGCTGGTTTAGCGCAGTGGAGGGGCTGGTTTAGTGCATGGAGGGGCTGGTTTAGCGCAGTGGAGGGGCTGGTTTAGTGCATGGAGGGGCTGGTTTAGCACAGTGGAGGGGCTGGTTTAGCGCAGTGGAGGGGCTGGTTTAGCGCAGTGGAGGGGCTGGTTTAGCGCAGTGGAGGGGCTGGTTTAGCACAGTGGAGGGGCTGGTTTAGCGCAGTGGAGGGGCTGGTTTAGCGCAGTGGAGGGAATGGTTTAGTGCAGTGGAGGGACTGGTTTAGCGCAGTGGAGGGGCTGGTTTAGCGCAGTGGAGGGGCTGGTTTAGCGAAGTGGAGGGGCTGGTTTAGCGCAGTGGAGGAGCTGGTTTAGCGCAGTGTAGGGGCTGGTTTAGCGCAATGGAGGGGATGGTTTAGCGCAATGGAGGGGATGGTTTAGTGCAGAGGAGGGGCTGGTTTAGCGCAGTGGAGGGGCTGGTTTAGCGCAGAGGAGGGGATGGTTTAGCGAAGTGGAGGGGCTGGTTTAGCGCAGTGGAGGAGCTGGTTTAGCGCAGTGTAGGGGCTGGTTTAGCGCAATGGAGGGGATGGTTTAGCGCAATGGAGGGGATGGTTTAGTGCAGAGGAGGGGCTGGTTTAGCGCAGTGGAGGGGATGGTTTAGCGAAGTGGAGGGGCTGGTTTAGCGCAGTGGAGGAGCTGGTTTAGCGCAGTGTAGGGGCTGGTTTAGCGCAATGGAGGGGCTGGTTTAGCGCAATGGAGGGGATGGTTTAGTGCAGAGGAGGGGCTGGTTTAGCGCAGTGGAGGGGCTGGTTTAGCGCAGAGGAGGGGCTGGTTTAGCGCAATGGAGGGGATGGTTTAGTGCAGAGGAGGGGCTGGTTTAGCGCAGTGGAGGGGCTGGTTTAGCGCAGTGGAGGGGCTGGTTTAGCGCAGTGGAGGAGCTGGTTTAGCACAATGGAGGGGCTGGTTTAGCGCAGTGGAGGGGCTGGTTTAGCGCAGTGGAGAGGCTGGTTTAGCGCAATGGAGGGGATGGTATAGTGCAGAGGAGGGGATGGTTTAGCGCAGTGGAGGGGCTGGTTTAGCGCAGTGGAGGGGCTGGTTTAGCGCAGTGGAGGGGCTGGTTTAGCACAGTGGATGGGCTGGTTTAGCGCAGTGGAGGGGCTGGTTTAGCACAGTGGAGGGGCTGGTTTAGTGCATGGAGGGGCTGGTTTAGCGCAGTGGAGGGGCTGGTTTAGTGCATGGAGGGGCTGGTTTAGCGCAGTGGAGGGGCTGGTTTAGTGCATGGAGGGGCTGGTTTAGCACAGTGGAGGGGCTGGTTTAGCGCAGTGGAGGGGCTGGTTTAGCGCAGTGGAGGGGCTGGTTTAGCGCAGTGGAGGGGCTGGTTTAGCACAGTGGAGGGGCTGGTTTAGCGCAGTGGAGGGGCTGGTTTAGCGCAGTGGAGGGAATGGTTTAGTGCAGTGGAGGGACTGGTTTAGCGCAGTGGAGGGGCTGGTTTAGCGCAGTGGAGGGGCTGGTTTAGCGAAGTGGAGGGGCTGGTTTAGCGCAGTGGAGGAGCTGGTTTAGCGCAGTGTAGGGGCTGGTTTAGCGCAATGGAGGGGATGGTTTAGCGCAATGGAGGGGATGGTTTAGTGCAGAGGAGGGGCTGGTTTAGCGCAGTGGAGGGGCTGGTTTAGCGCAGAGGAGGGGATGGTTTAGCGAAGTGGAGGGGCTGGTTTAGCGCAGTGGAGGAGCTGGTTTAGCGCAGTGTAGGGGCTGGTTTAGCGCAATGGAGGGGATGGTTTAGCGCAATGGAGGGGATGGTTTAGTGCAGAGGAGGGGCTGGTTTAGCGCAGTGGAGGGGATGGTTTAGCGAAGTGGAGGGGCTGGTTTAGCGCAGTGGAGGAGCTGGTTTAGCGCAGTGTAGGGGCTGGTTTAGCGCAATGGAGGGGCTGGTTTAGCGCAATGGAGGGGATGGTTTAGTGCAGAGGAGGGGCTGGTTTAGCGCAGTGGAGGGGCTGGTTTAGCGCAGAGGAGGGGCTGGTTTAGCGCAATGGAGGGGATGGTTTAGTGCAGAGGAGGGGCTGGTTTAGCGCAGTGGAGGGGCTGGTTTAGCGCAGTGGAGGGGCTGGTTTAGCGCAGTGGAGGAGCTGGTTTAGCACAATGGAGGGGCTGGTTTAGCGCAGTGGAGGGGCTGGTTTAGCGCAGTGGAGAGGCTGGTTTAGCGCAATGGAGGGGATGGTATAGTGCAGAGGAGGGGATGGTTTAGCGCAGTGGAGGGGCTGGTTTAGCGCAGTGGAGGGGCTGGTTTAGCGCAGTGGAGGGGCTGGTTTAGCACAGTGGATGGGCTGGTTTAGCGCAGTGGAGGGGCTGGTTTAGCACAGTGGAGGGGCTGGTTTAGCGCAGTGGAGGGGCTGGTTTAGCGCAGTGGAGGAGCTGGTTTAGCGCAGTGGAGGGGCTGGTTTAGCGCAGTGGAGGGGCTGGTTTAGCGCAGTGGAGGGGCTGGTTTAGCGCAGTGGAGGGGCTGGTTTAGCGCAGTGGAGGGGCTGGTTTAGCGCAGTGGAGGGGCTGGTTTAGCGCAGTGGAGGGGCTGGTTTAGCGCAGTGGAGGGGCTGGTTTAGCGCAGTGGAGGAGCTGGTTTAGCGCAGTGGAGGAGCTGGTTTAGCGCAGTGGAGGGGCTGGTTTAGCGCAGTGGAGGGGCTGGTTTAGCGCAGTGGAGGGTCTGGTTTAGCGCAGTGGAGGGGCTGGTTTAGCGCAGTGGAGGAGCTGGTTTAGCGCAGTGGAGGGTCTGGTTTAGCACAATGGAGGGGCTGGTTTAGCGCAGTGGAGGGGCTGGTTTAGCGCAATGGAGGGGCTGGTTTAGCGCAGTGGAGGGGCTGGTTTAGCGCAGTGGAGGGGCTGGTTTAGCGCAGTGGAGGGGCTGGTTTAGCGCAGTGGAGGGTCTGGTTTAGCACAATGGAGGGGCTGGTTTAGCGCAGTGGAGGGGCTGGTTTAGCGCAGAGGAGGGGATGGTTTAGCGCAGTGGAGGGGATGGTTTAGCGCAATGGAGGGGCTGGTTTAGCACAGTGGAGGGGCTGGTTTAGTGCAGTGGAGGGGATGGTTTAGCGCAGTGGAGGGGATGGTTTTGCGCAGTGGAGGGGATGGTTTTGCGCAGTGGAGGGGCTGGTTTAGCGGAGTGGAGGGGCTGGTTTAGCGCAGTGGAGGGGCTGGTTTAGCGCAGTGGAGGGGATGGTTTAGCGCAGTGGAGGGGCTGGTTTAGCGCAGTGGAGGGGATGGTTTAGCGCATTGGAGGGGATGGTTTTGCGCAGTGGAGGGGCTGGTTTAGCGCAGTGGAGGGGCTGGTTTAGTGCAGTGGAGGAGCTGGTTTAGCGCAGTGGAGGGGCTGGTTTAGCACAGTGGAGGGGCTGGTTTAGCGCAGTGGAGGGGCTGGTTTAGCGCAGTGGAGGGGCTGGTTTAGCGCAGTGGAGGGGCTGGTTTAGCGCAGTGGAGGGGCTGGTTTAGCGCAGTGGAGGGGCTGGTTTAGCGCAGTGGAGGGGCTGGTTTAGCGCAATGGAGGGGCTGGTTTAGCGCAGTGGAGGGGCTGGTTTACCGCAGTGGAGGGGCTGGTTTAGCGCAATGGAGGGGCTTGTTTAGCGCAGTGGAGGGGCTGGTTTAGCGCAGTGGAGGGGCTGGTTTAGCGCAGTGGAGGGGCTGGTTTAGCGCAGTGCAGGGTCTGGTTTAGCACAATGGAGGGGCTGGTTTAGCGCAGTGGAGGGGCTGGTTTAGCGCAGTGGAGGGGCTGGTTTAGCACAGTGGAGGGGATGGTTTAGCGCAGTGGAGGGTCTGGTTTAGCGCAGTGGAGGGGCTGGTTTAGCGCAGTGGAGGGGCTGGTTTAGCGCAGTGGAGGGGCTGGTTTAGCGCAGTGGAGGGGCTGGTTTAGCGCAGTGGAGGGGCTGGTTTTGCGCAGTGGAGGGGATGGTTTTGCGCAGTGGAGGGGCTGGTTTAGCGCAGTGGAGGGGCTGGTTTAGCGCAGTGGAGGGGCTGGTTTAGTGCAGTGGAGGGGCTGGTTTAGTGCAGTGGAGGGGCTGGTTTTGCGCAGTGGAGGGGCTGGTTTAGCGCAGTGGAGGGGCTGGTTTAGCGCAATGGAGGGGCTGGTTTAGCGCAGTGGAGGGGCTGGTTTAGTGCAGTGGAGGGGCTGGTTTAGCGCAGTGGAGGGGCTGGTTTTGCGCAGTGGAGGGGCTGGTTTAGCGCAGTGGAGGGGCTGGTTTAGTGCAGTGGAGGGGCTGGTTTAGTGCAGTGGAGGGGCTGGTTTAGCGCAATGGAGGGGCTGGTTTAGCGCAGTGGAGGGGCTGGTTTTGCGCAGTGGAGGGGCTGGTTTGGTGCAGTGGAGGGGCTGGTTTAGTGCAGTGGAGGGGCTGGTTTAGCGCAATGGAGGGGCTGGTTTAGCGCAGTGGAGGTGCTGGTTTAGTGCAGTGGAGGGGCTGGTTTAGCGCAGTGGAGGGGCTGGTTTAGTGCAGTGGAGGGGCTGGTTTAGCGCAGTGGAGGGGATGGTTTAGCGCAGTGGAGGAGCTGGTTTTGAGCAGTGGAGGGGCTGGTTTAGTGCAGTGGAGGGGCTGGTTTAGCGCAATGGAGGGGCTGGTTTAGCGCAGTGGAGGGGCTGGTTTAGTGCAGTGGAGGGGCTGGTTTAGCGCAGTGGAGGGGCTGGTTTAGTGCAGTGGAGGGGCTGGTTTAGCACAGTGGAGGGGCTGGTTTAGCGCAATGGAGGGGCTGGTTTAGCGCAGTGGAGGGGCTGGTTTTGCGCAGTGGAGGGGCTGGTTTAGTGCAGTGGAGGGGCTGGTTTAGCGCAGTGGAGGTGCTGGTTTAGTGCAGTGGAGGGGCTGGTTTAGCGCAGTGGAGGGGCTGATTTAGCGCAGTGGAGGGGCTGGTTTAGTGCAGTGGAGGGGCTGGTTTAGTGCAGTGGAGGGGCTGGTTTTGCGCAGTGGAGGGGCTGGTTTAGCGCAGTGGAGGGGCTGGTTTAGCGCAGTGGAGGGGCTGGTTTAGTGCAGTGGAGGGGCTGGTTTAGCGCAATGGAGGGGCTGGTTTAGTGCAGTGGAGGGGCTGGTTTAGCGCAATGGAGGGGATGGTTTAGCGCAGTGGAGGGGCTGGTTTAGCGCAGTGGAGGGGCTGGTTTAGCGCAGTGGAGGGGCTGGTTTAGCGCAGTGGAGGGGCTGGTTTAGCGCAGTGGAGGGGCTGGTTTAGTGCAGTGGAGGGGCTGGTTTAGCGCAATGGAGGGGCTGGTTTAGCGCAGTGGAGGGGCTGGTTTTGCGCAGTGGAGGGGCTGGTTTAGTGCAGTGGAGGGGCTGGTTTAGCGGAGTGGAGGTGCTGGTTTATTGCAGTGGAGGTGCTGGTTTTGCGCAGTGGAGGGGCTGGTTTCGTGCAGTGGAGGGGCTGGTTTAGCGCAGTGGAGGTGCTGGTTTAGTGCAGTGGAGGGGCTGGTTTTGCGCAGTGGAGGGGCTGGTTTTGCGCAGTGGAGGGGCTGGTTCAGTGCAGTGGAGGGGCTGGTTTAGCGCAGTGGAGGTGCTGGTTTCGTGCAGTGGAGGTGCTGGTTTAGTGCAGTGGAGGGGCTGGTTTAGCGCAATGGAGGGACTGGTTTAGCGCAGTGGAGGGGCTGGTTTAGTGCAGTGGAGGGGCTGGTTTAGCGCAATGGAGGGGCTGGTTTAGCGCAGTGGAGGGGCTGGTTTTGCGCAGTGGAGGGGCTGGTTTAGTGCAGTGGAGGGGCTGGTTTAGCGCAGTGGAGGTGCTGGTTTAGTGCAGTGGAGGGGCTGGTTTAGCGCAATGGAGGGGCTGGTATAGCGCAGTGGAGGGGCTGGTTTTGCGCAGTGGAGGGGCTGGTTTAGTGCAGTGGAGGGGCTGGTTTAGCACAGTAGAGGGGCTGGTTTAGCGCAGTGGAGGGGCTGATTTAGCGCAGTGGAGGGGCTGATTTAGCGCAGTGGAGGGGCTGGTTTAGCACAGTGGAGGGGCTGATTTAGCGCAGTGGAGGGGCTGATTTAGCGCAGTGGAGGGACTGGTTTAGTGCAGTGGAGGGGATGGTTTAGCGCAGTGGAGGGGCTGGTTTAGCGCAGTGGAGGGGATGGTTTAGCGCAGTGGAGGGGCTGGTTTAGCGCAGTGGAGGGGCTGGTTTAGTGCAGTGGAGGGGATGGTTTTGAGCAGTGGAGGGGCTGGTTTAGCGCAGTGGAGGGGCTGGTTTAGCGCAGTGGAGGAGCTGGTTTAGTGCAGTGGAGGGGCTGGTTTAGCGCAATGGAGGGGCTGGTATAGCGCAGTGGAGGGGCTGGTTTTGCGCAGTGGAGGGGCTGGTTTAGTGCAGTGGAGGGGCTGGTTTAGCACAGTAGAGGGGCTGGTTTAGCGCAGTGGAGGGGCTGATTTAGCGCAGTGGAGGGGCTGATTTAGCGCAGTGGAGGGGCTGGTTTAGCACAGTGGAGGGGCTGATTTAGCGCAGTGGAGGGGCTGATTTAGCGCAGTGGAGGGACTGGTTTAGTGCAGTGGAGGGGATGGTTTAGCGCAGTGGAGGGGCTGGTTTAGCGCAGTGGAGGGGATGGTTTAGCGCAGTGGAGGGGCTGGTTTAGCGCAGTGGAGGGGCTGGTTTAGTGCAGTGGAGGGGATGGTTTTGAGCAGTGGAGGGGCTGGTTTAGCGCAGTGGAGGGGCTGGTTTAGCGCAGTGGAGGAGCTGGTTTAGTGCAGTGGAGGGGCTGGTATTCCGCAGTGGAGGGGCTGGTTTAGCGCAGTGGAGGGGATGGTTTAGCGCAGTGGAGGGGCTGGTTTAGCGCAGTGGAGGGGATGGTTTAGCGCAGTGGAGGGGCTGGTTTAGCGCAGTGGAGGGGCTGGTTTAGCGCAGTGGAGGGGCTGGTTTAGTGCAGTGGAGGGGATGGTTTTGAGCAGTGGAGGGGCTGGTTTAGCGCAGTGGAGGGGCTGGTTTAGTGCAGTGGAGGGGCTGGTTTAGTGCAGTGGAGGGGCTGGTTTAGCGCAGTGGAGGGGCTGGTTTAGTGCAGTGGAGGGGCTGGTTTAGCGCAGTGGAGGGGCTGGTTTAGCGCAGTGGAGGGGCTGGTTTAGCGCAGTGGAGGGGCTGGTTTAGTGCAGTGGAGGGGATGGTTTTGAGCAGTGGAGGGGCTGGTTTAGCGCAGTGGAGGGGCTGGTTTAGTGCAGTGGAGGGGCTGGTTTAGTGCAGTGGAGGGGCTGGTTTAGCGCAGTGGAGGGGCTGGTTTAGTGCAGTGGAGGGGCTGGTTTAGCGCAGTGGAGGGGCTGGTTTAGTGCAGTGGAGGGGCTGGTTTAGTGCAGTGGAGGGGCTGGTTTAGCGCAGTGGAGGGGCTGGTTTAGTGCAGTGGAGGGGATGGTTTTGAGCAGTGGAGGGGCTGGTTTAGCGCAGAGGAGGGGCTGGTTTAGTGCAGTGGAGGGGCTGGTTTAGCGCAGTGGAGGGGCTGGTTTAGTGCAGTGGAGGAGCTGGTTTAGTGCAGTGGAGGGGCTGGTTTAGCGCAGTGGAGGGGCTGGTTTAGTGCAGTGTAGGGGATGGTTTTGAGCAGTGGAGGGGCTGGTTTAGCGCAGTGGAGGGGCTGGTTTAGTGCAGTGGAGGGGCTGGTTTAGCGCAGAGGAGGGGCTGGTTTAGTGCAGTGGAGGGGCTGGTTTAGCGCAGTGGAGGGGCTGGTTTAGTGCAGTGGAGGGGCTGGTTTAGCGCAGTGGAGGGGATGGTTTAGCGCAGAGGAGGAGCTGGTTTAGCGCAGTGGAGGGGCTGGTTTAGCGCAGTGGAGGGGCTGGTTTAGCGCAGTGGAGGGGATGGTTTAGCGCAGAGGAGGGGCTGGTTTAGCGCAGTGGAGGGGCTGGTTTTGCGCAGTGGAGGGGCTGGTTTAGCGCAGTGGAGGGGATGGTTTAGCGCAGTGGAGGGGCTGGTTTAGCGCAGTGGAGGGGCTGGTTTAGTGCAGTGGAGGGGATGGTTTAGCGCAGTGGAGGGGCTGGTTTAGCGCAGTGGAGGAGCTGGTTTAGCACAGTGGAGGGGCTGGTTTTGCGCAGTGGAGGGGCTGGTTTAGCGCAGTGGAGGGGATGGTTTAGCGCAGTGGAGGGGCTGGTTTAGCGCAGTGAAGGGGCTGGTTTAGCGCAGTGGAGGGGCTGGTTTAGTGCAGTGGAGAGGATGGTTTAGCGCAGTGGAGGGGATGGTTTAGCGCAGTGGAGGGGCTGGTTTAGCACAGTGGAGGGGCTGGTTTTGCGCAGTGGAGGGGCTGGTTTAGCGCAGTGGAGGGGATGGTTTAGCGCAGTGGAGGGGCTGGTTTAGCACAGTGGAGGGGCTGGTTTAGCGCAGTGGAGGGGCTGGTTTAGCGCAGTGGAGGGGATGGTTTAGCGCAGTGGAGGGTCTGGTTTAGCGCAGTGGAGGGGCTGGTTTAGCGCAGTGGAGGGGATGGTTTAGCCGCGGTGGAGGGGCTGGTTTAGCGCAGTGGAGGAGCTGGTTTTGCGCAGTGGAGGGGCTGGTTTAGCGCAGTGGAGGGGCTGGTTTAGCGCAGTGGAGGGGCTGGTTTAGCGCAGTGGAGGGGCTGGTTTAGCGCAGTGGAGGGGCTAGTTTAGTGCAGTGGAGGGGCTGATTTAGCGCAGTGGAGGGGCTGATTTAGCGCAGTGGAGGGACTGGTTTAGTGCAGTGGAGGGGATGGTTTAGCGCAGTGGAGGGGCTGGTTTAGCGCAGTGGATGGGATGGTTTAGCGCAGTGGAGGGGCTGGTTTAGCGCAGTGGAGGGGCTGGTTTAGTGCAGTGGAGGGGATGGTTTTGAGCAGTGGAGGGGCTGGTTTAGCGCAATGGAGGGGCTGGTATAGCGCAGTGGAGGGGCTGGTTTTGCGCAGTGGAGGGGCTGGTTTAGTGCAGTGGAGGGGCTGGTTTAGCACAGTAGAGGGGCTGGTTTAGCGCAGTGGAGGGGCTGATTTAGCGCAGTGGAGGGGCTGATTTAGCGCAGTGGAGGGGCTGGTTTAGCACAGTGGAGGGGCTGATTTAGCGCAGTGGAGGGGCTGATTTAGCGCAGTGGAGGGACTGGTTTAGTGCAGTGGAGGGGATGGTTTAGCGCAGTGGAGGGGCTGGTTTAGCGCAGTGGAGGGGATGGTTTAGCGCAGTGGAGGGGCTGGTTTAGCGCAGTGGAGGGGCTGGTTTAGTGCAGTGGAGGGGATGGTTTTGAGCAGTGGAGGGGCTGGTTTAGCGCAGTGGAGGGGCTGGTTTAGCGCAGTGGAGGAGCTGGTTTAGTGCAGTGGAGGGGCTGGTATTGCGCAGTGGAGGGGCTGGTTTAGCGCAGTGGAGGGGATGGTTTAGCGCAGTGGAGGGGCTGGTTTAGCGCAGTGGAGGGGATAGTTTAGCGCAGTGGAGGGGCTGGTTTAGCGCAGTGGAGGGGCTGGTTTAGCGCAGTGGAGGGGCTGGTTTAGTGCAGTGGAGGGGATGGTTTTGAGCAGTGGAGGGGCTGGTTTAGCGCAGTGGAGGGGCTGGTTTAGTGCAGTGGAGGGGCTGGTTTAGTGCAGTGGAGGGGCTGGTTTAGCGCAGTGGAGGGGCTGGTTTAGTGCAGTGGAGGGGCTGGTTTAGCGCAGTGGAGGGGCTGGTTTAGCGCAGTGGAGGGGCTGGTTTAGCGCAGTGGAGGGGCTGGTTTAGTGCAGTGGAGGGGATGGTTTTGAGCAGTGGAGGGGCTGGTTTAGCGCAGTGGAGGGGCTGGTTTAGTGCAGTGGAGGGGCTGGTTTAGTGCAGTGGAGGGGCTGGTTTAGCGCAGTGGAGGGGCTGGTTTAGTGCAGTGGAGGGGCTGGTTTAGCGCAGTGGAGGGGCTGGTTTAGTGCAGTGGAGGGGCTGGTTTAGTGCAGTGGAGGGGCTGGTTTAGCGCAGTGGAGGGGCTGGTTTAGTGCAGTGGAGGGGATGGTTTTGAGCAGTGGAGGGGCTGGTTTAGCGCAGAGGAGGGGCTGGTTTAGTGCAGTGGAGGGGCTGGTTTAGCGCAGTGGAGGGGCTGGTTTAGTGCAGTGGAGGAGCTGGTTTAGTGCAGTGGAGGGGCTGGTTTAGCGCAGTGGAGGGGCTGGTTTAGTGCAGTGTAGGGGATGGTTTTGAGCAGTGGAGGGGCTGGTTTAGCGCAGTGGAGGGGCTGGTTTAGTGCAGTGGAGGGGCTGGTTTAGCGCAGTGGAGGGGCTGGTTTAGCGCAGTGGAGGGGCTGGTTTAGTGCAGTGGAGGGGATGGTTTTGAGCAGTGGAGGGGCTGGTTTAGCGCAGTGGAGGGGCTGGTTTAGTGCAGTGGAGGGGCTGGTTTAGTGCAGTGGAGGGGCTGGTTTAGCGCAGTGGAGGGGCTGGTTTAGTGCAGTGGAGGGGCTGGTTTAGCGCAGTGGAGGGGCTGGTTTAGTGCAGTGGAGGGGCTGGTTTAGTGCAGTGGAGGGGCTGGTTTAGCGCAGTGGAGGGGCTGGTTTAGTGCAGTGGAGGGGATGGTTTTGAGCAGTGGAGGGGCTGGTTTAGCGCAGAGGAGGGGCTGGTTTAGTGCAGTGGAGGGGCTGGTTTAGCGCAGTGGAGGGGCTGGTTTAGTGCAGTGGAGGAGCTGGTTTAGTGCAGTGGAGGGGCTGGTTTAGCGCAGTGGAGGGGCTGGTTTAGTGCAGTGTAGGGGATGGTTTTGAGCAGTGGAGGGGCTGGTTTAGCGCAGTGGAGGGGCTGGTTTAGTGCAGTGGAGGGGCTGGTTTAGCGCAGAGGAGGGGCTGGTTTAGTGCAGTGGAGGGGCTGGTTTAGCGCAGTGGAGGGGCTGGTTTAGTGCAGTGGAGGGGCTGGTTTAGCGCAGTGGAGGGGATGGTTTAGCGCAGAGGAGGAGCTGGTTTAGCGCAGTGGAGGGGCTGGTTTAGCGCAGTGGAGGGGCTGGTTTAGCGCAGTGGAGGGGATGGTTTAGCGCAGAGGAGGGGCTGGTTTAGCGCAGTGGAGGGGCTGGTTTTGCGCAGTGGAGGGGCTGGTTTAGCGCAGTGGAGGGGATGGTTTAGCGCAGTGGAGGGGCTGGTTTAGCGCAGTGGAGGGGCTGGTTTAGTGCAGTGGAGGGGATGGTTTAGCGCAGTGGAGGGGCTGGTTTAGCGCAGTGGAGGAGCTGGTTTAGCACAGTGGAGGGGCTGGTTTTGCGCAGTGGAGGGGCTGGTTTAGCGCAGTGGAGGGGATGGTTTAGCGCAGTGGAGGGGCTGGTTTAGCGCAGTGAAGGGGCTGGTTTAGCGCAGTGGAGGGGCTGGTTTAGTGCAGTGGAGAGGATGGTTTAGCGCAGTGGAGGGGATGGTTTAGCGCAGTGGAGGGGCTGGTTTAGCACAGTGGAGGGGCTGGTTTTGCGCAGTGGAGGGGCTGGTTTAGCGCAGTGGAGGGGATGGTTTAGCGCAGTGGAGGGGCTGGTTTAGCACAGTGGAGGGGCTGGTTTAGCGCAGTGGAGGGGCTGGTTTAGCGCAGTGGAGGGGATGGTTTAGCGCAGTGGAGGGTCTGGTTTAGCGCAGTGGAGGGGCTGGTTTAGCGCAGTGGAGGGGATGGTTTAGCCGCGGTGGAGGGGCTGGTTTAGCGCAGTGGAGGAGCTGGTTTTGCGCAGTGGAGGGGCTGGTTTAGCGCAGTGGAGGGGCTGGTTTAGCGCAGTGGAGGGGCTGGTTTAGCGCAGTGGAGGGGCTGGTTTAGCGCAGTGGAGGGGCTAGTTTAGTGCAGTGGAGGGGCTGATTTAGCGCAGTGGAGGGGCTGATTTAGCGCAGTGGAGGGACTGGTTTAGTGCAGTGGAGGGGATGGTTTAGCGCAGTGGAGGGGCTGGTTTAGCGCAGTGGAGGGGATGGTTTAGCGCAGTGGAGGGGCTGGTTTAGCGCAGTGGAGGGGCTGGTTTAGTGCAGTGGAGGGGATGGTTTTGAGCAGTGGAGGGGCTGGTTTAGCGCAGTGGAGGGGCTGGTTTAGCGCAGTGGAGGAGCTGGTTTAGTGCAGTGGAGGGGCTGGTTTAGCGCAATGGAGGGGCTGGTATAGCGCAGTGGAGGGGCTGGTTTTGCGCAGTGGAAGGGCTGGTTTAGTGCAGTGGAGGGGCTGGTTTAGCACAGTAGAGGGGCTGGTTTAGCGCAGTGGAGGGGCTGATTTAGCGCAGTGGAGGGGCTGATTTAGCGCAGTGGAGGGGCTGGTTTAGCACAGTGGAGGGGCTGATTTAGCGCAGTGGAGGGGCTGATTTAGCGCAGTGGAGGGACTGGTTTAGTGCAGTGGAGGGGATGGTTTAGCGCAGTGGAGGGGCTGGTTTAGCGCAGTGGAGGGGGTGGTTTAGCGCAGTGGAGGGGCTGGTTTAGCGCAGTGGAGGGGCTGGTTTAGTGCAGTGGAGGGGATGGTTTTGAGCAGTGGAGGGGCTGGTTTAGCGCAGTGGAGGGGCTGGTTTAGCGCAGTGGAGGAGCTGGTTTAGTGCAGTGGAGGGGCTGGTATTGCGCAGTGGAGGGGCTGGTTTAGCGCAGTGGAGGGGATGGTTTAGCGCAGTGGAGGGGCTGGTTTAGCGCAGTGGAGGGGATGGTTTAGCGCAGTGGAGGGGCTGGTTTAGCGCAGTGGAGGGGCTGGTTTAGCGCAGTGGAGGGGCTGGTTTAGTGCAGTGGAGGGGATGGTTTTGAGCAGTGGAGGGGCTGGTTTAGCGCAGTGGAGGGGCTGGTTTAGTGCAGTGGAGGGGCTGGTTTAGTGCAGTGGAGGGGCTGGTTTAGCGCAGTGGAGGGGCTGGTTTAGTGCAGTGGAGGGGCTGGTTTAGCGCAGTGGAGGGGCTGGTTTAGCGCAGTGGAGGGGCTGGTTTAGCGCAGTGGAGGGGCTGGTTTAGTGCAGTGGAGGGGATGGTTTTGAGCAGTGGAGGGGCTGGTTTAGCACAGTGGAGGGGCTGGTTTAGTGCAGTGGAGGGGCTGGTTTAGTGCAGTGGAGGGGCTGGTTTAGCGCAGTGGAGGGGCTGGTTTAGTGCAGTGGAGGGGCTGGTTTAGCGCAGTGGAGGGGCTGGTTTAGTGCAGTGGAGGGGCTGGTTTAGTGCAGTGGAGGGGCTGGTTTAGCGCAGTGGAGGGGCTGGTTTAGTGCAGTGGAGGGGATGGTTTTGAGCAGTGGAGGGGCTGGTTTAGCGCAGAGGAGGGGCTGGTTTAGTGCAGTGGAGGGGCTGGTTTAGCGCAGTGGAGGGGCTGGTTTAGTGCAGTGGAGGAGCTGGTTTAGTGCAGTGGAGGGGCTGGTTTAGCGCAGTGGAGGGGCTGGTTTAGTGCAGTGTAGGGGATGGTTTTGAGCAGTGGAGGGGCTGGTTTAGCGCAGTGGAGGGGCTGGTTTAGTGCAGTGGAGGGGCTGGTTTAGCGCAGAGGAGGGGCTGGTTTAGTGCAGTGGAGGGGCTGGTTTAACGCAGTGGAGGGGCTGGTTTAGTGCAGTGGAGGGGCTGGTTTAGCGCAGTGGAGGGGATGGTTTAGCGCAGAGGAGGAGCTGGTTTAGCGCAGTGGAGGGGCTGGTTTAGCTCAGTGGAGGGGCTGGTTTAGCGCAGTGGAGGGGATGGTTTAGCGCAGAGGAGGGGCTGGTTTAGCGCAGTGGAGGGGCTGGTTTTGCGCAGTGGAGGGGCTGGTTTAGCGCAGTGGAGGGGATGGTTTAGCGCAGTGGAGGGGCTGGTTTAGCGCAGTGGAGGGGCTGGTTTAGTGCAGTGGAGGGGATGGTTTAGCGCAGTGGAGGGGCTGGTTTAGCGCAGTGGAGGAGCTGGTTTAGCACAGTGGAGGGGCTGGTTTTGCGCAGTGGAGGGGCTGGTTTAGCGCAGTGGAGGGGATGGTTTAGCGCAGTGGAGGGGCTGGTTTAGCGCAGTGAAGGGGCTGGTTTAGCGCAGTGGAGGGGCTGGTTTAGTGCAGTGGAGAGGATGGTTTAGCGCAGTGGAGGGGATGGTTTAGCGCAGTGGAGGGGCTGGTTTAGCACAGTGGAGGGGCTGGTTTAGCACAGTGGAGGGGCTGGTTTAGCGCAGTGGAGGGGCTGGTTTAGCGCAGTGGAGGGGATGGTTTAGCGCAGTGGAGGGTCTGGTTTAGCGCAGTGGAGGGGCTGGTTTAGCGCAGTGGAGGGGATGGTTTAGCCGCGGTGGAGGGGCTGGTTTAGCGCAGTGGAGGAGCTGGTTTTGCGCAGTGGAGGGGCTGGTTTAGCGCAGTGGAGGGGCTGGTTTAGCGCAGTGGAGGGGCTGGTTTAGCGCAGTGGAGGGGCTGGTTTAGCGCAGTGGAGGGGCTGGTTTAGCGCAGTGGAGGGGCTAGTTTAGTGCAGTGGAGGGGCTGGTTTAGCGCAGTGGCGGGGCTGGTTTAGTGCAGAGGAGGGTCTGGTTTAGTGCAGTGGAGGGGCTGGTTTAGCGCAGTGGAGGGGCTGGTTTAGCGCAGTGGAGGGGCTGGTTTAGCGCAGTGGAGGGGCTGGTTTAGCGCAGTGGAGGGGCTGGTTTAGCGCAGTGGAGGGGCTGGTTTAGCGCAGTGGAGGGGTTGGTTTAGAGCAGTGGAGGGGCTGGTTTAGCGCAGTGGAGGGGCTGGTTTAGCGCAGTGGAGGGTCTGGTTTAGCACAGTGGAGGGGCTGGTTTAGTGCAGAGGAGGGGCTGGTTTAGTGCAGTGGAGGGGCTGGTTTAGTGCAGTGGAGGGGATGGTTTAGTGCAGTGGAGGGGCTGGTTTACCGCAGTGGAGGAGCTGGTTTAGCGCAGTGGAGGAGCTGGTTTAGCGCAGTGGAGGAGCTGGTTTAGCGCAGTGGAGGGGCTGGTTTAGCGCAGTGGAGGGGCTGGTTTAGCGCAGAGGATGGGCTGGTTTATCGCAGTGGAGGGGCAGGTTTAGCACAGTGGAGGGGCTGGTTTAGTGCAGAGGAGGGGCTGGTTTAGTGCAGTGGAGGGGCTGGTTTAGTGCAGTGGAGGGGATGGTTTAGCGCAGTGGAGGGGCTGGTTTAGCGCAGTGGAGGGGCTGGTTTAGCGCAGTCGAGGGGCTGGTTTAGTGCAGTGGAGGGGCTGGTTTAGTGCAGTGGAGGGGATGGTTTAGTGCAGTGGAGGGGCTGGTTTAGCGCAGTGGAGGGGCTGGTTTAGCGCAGTGGAGGGGCTGGTTTTGCGCAGTGGAGGGGCTGGTTTAGTGCAGTGGAGGGGCTGGTTTAGCGCAGTGGAGGGGCTGGTTTTGCGCAGTGGAGGGGCTGGTTTAGTGCAGTGGAGGGGCTGGTTTAGTGCAGTGGAGGGGCTGGTTTAGCGCAGTGGAGGAGCTGGTTTAGAGCAGTGGAGGGGCTGGTTTAGCGCAGTGGAGGGGCTGGTTTAGCGCAGTGGAGGGGCTGGTTTAGCGCAGTGGAGGAGCTGGTTTAGCGCAGTGGAGGGGCTGGTTTAGCGCAGTGGAGGGGCTGGTTTAGCGCAGTGGAGGAGCTGGTTTAGCGCAGCGGAGGGGATGGTTTAGCGAGTGGAGGGGCTGGTTTAGCGCAGTGGAGGGGCTGGTTTAGCACAGTGGAGGGGCTGGTTTACCGCAGTGGAGGAGCTGGTTTAGCGCAGTGGAGGAGCTGGTTTAGCGCAGTGGAGGAGCTGGTTTAGCGCAGTGGAGGGGCTGGTTTAGCGCAGTGGAGGGGCTGGTTTAGCGCAGAGGAGGGGCTGGTTTATCGCAGTGGAGGGGCAGGTTTAGCACAGTGGAGGGGCTGGTTTAGTGCAGAGGAGGGGCTGGTTTAGTGCAGTGGAGGGGCTGGTTTAGTGCAGTGGAGGGGATGGTTTAGCGCAGTGGAGGGGCTGGTTTAGCGCAGTGGAGGGGCTGGTTTAGCGCAGTCGAGGGGCTGGTTTAGTGCAGTGGAGGGGCTGGTTTAGTGCAGTGGAGGGGATGGTTTAGTGCAGTAGAGGGGCTGGTTTCGCGCAGTGGAGGGGCTGGTTTAGCGCAGTGGAGGGGCTGGTTTTGCGCAGTGGAGGGGCTGGTTTAGTGCAGTGGAGGGGCTGGTTTAGCGCAGTGGAGGGGCTGGTTTTGCGCAGTGGAGGGGCTGGTTTAGTGCTGTGGAGGGGCTGGTTTAGTGCAGTGGAGGGGCTGGTTTAGCGCAGTGGAGGAGCTGGTTTAGAGCAGTGGAGGGGCTGGTTTAGCGCAGTGGAGGGGCTGGTTTAGCGCAGTGGAGGGGCTGGTTTAGCGCAGTGGAGGAGCTGGTTTAGCGTAGTGGAGGGGCTGGTTTAGCGCAGTGGAGGGGCTGGTTTAGCGCAGTGGAGGAGCTGGTTTAGCGCAGCGGAGGTGATGGTTTATCGCAGTGGAGGGGCTGGTTTAGTGCAGTGGAGGGGCTGGTTTAGCACAGTGGAGGGGCTGGTTTTGCGCAGTGGAGGGGCTGGTTTAGCGCAGTGGAGGGTCTGGTTTAGCGCAGTGGAGGGGCTGGTTTAGCGCAGTGGAGGGGATGGTTTAGCGCAGTGGAGGGGCTGGTTTAGCGCAGTGCAGGTGCTGGTTTTGCGCAGTGGAGGGGCTGGTTTAGCGCAGTGGAGGGGCTGGTTTAGCGCAGTTGAGGGGCTGGTTTAGCGCAGTGGAGGGGCTGGTTTAGCGCAGTGGAGGGGCTGGTTTAGCGCAGTGGAGGGGCTAGTTTAGTGCAGTGGAGGGGCTGGTTTAGCGCAGTGGAGGGGCTGGTTTAGTGCAGAGGAGGGGCTGGTTTAGTGCAGTGGAGGGGCTGGTTTAGCGCAGTGGACGGGCTGGTTTAGCGCAGTGGAGGGGCTGGTTTAGCGCAGTGGATGGGCTGGTTTAGCGCAGTGGAGGGGCTGGTTTAGCGCAGTGGAGGGGCTGGTTTAGCGCAGTGGAGGGGCTGGTTTAGCGCAGTGGAGGGGCTGGTTTAGCGCAGTGGAGGGGCTGGTTTAGCACAGTGGAGGGGCTGGTTTAGTGCAGAGGAGGGGCTGATTTAGTGCAGTGGAGGGGCTGGTTTAGTGCAGTGGAGGGGATGGTTTAGTGCAGTGGAGGGGCTGGTTTAGCGCAGTGGAGGAGCTGGTTTAGCGCAGTGGAGGAGCTGGTTTAGCGCAGTGGAGGAGCTGGTTTAGCGCAGTGGAGGGGCTGGTTTAGCGCAGTGGAGGGGCTGGTTTAGCGCAGAGGAGGGGCTGGTTTATCGCAGTGGAGGGGCAGGTTTAGCACAGTGGAGGGGCTGGTTTAGTGCAGAGGAGGGGCTGGTTTAGTGCAGTGGAGGGGCTGGTTTAGTGCAGTGGAGGGGATGGTTTAGCGCAGTGGAGGGGCTGGTTTAGCGCAGTGGAGGGGCTGGTTTAGCGCAGGGGAGGGGCTGGTTTAGCGCAGTGGAGGGGCTGGTTTAGCGCAGTGGAGGGGATGGTTTAGTGCAGTGGAGGGGCTGGTTTAGCGCAGTGGAGGGGCTGGTTTAGCGCAGTGGAGGGGCTGGTTTTGCGCAGTGGAGGGGCTGGTTTAGTGCAGTGGAGGGGCTGGTTTAGTGCAGTGGAGGGGCTGGTTTAGCGCAGTGGAGGAGCTGGTTTAGCGCAGTGGAGGGGCTGGTTTAGCGCAGTGGAGGGGCTGGTTTAGTGCAGTGGAGGGGCTGGTTTAGTGCAGTGGAGGGGCTGGTTTAGCGCAGTGGAGGAGCTGGTTTAGCGCAGTGGAGGGGCTGGTTTAGCGCAGTGGAGGGGCTGGTTTAGCGCAGTGCAGGGGCTGGTTTAGTGCAGTGGAGGAGCTGGTTTAGCGCAGTGGAGGGGCTGGTTTAGCGCAGTGGAGGGGCTTGTTTAGCGCAGTGGAGGAGCTGGTTTAGCGCAGTGGAGGGGCTGGTTGAGCGCAGTGGAGGGTCTGGTTTAGCGCAGTGGAGGGGCTGGTTTAGCGCAGTGGAGGGGCTGGTTTAGCACAGTGGAGGGGCTGGTTTAGCGCAGTGGAGGGGCTGGTTTAGCGCAGTGGAGGGGATGGTTTAGCGCAGTGGAGGGTCTGGTTTAGCGCAGTGGAGGGGCTGGTTTAGCGCAGTGGAGGGGATGGTTTAGCCGCGGTGGAGGGGCTGGTTTAGCGCAGTGGAGGAGCTGGTTTTGCGCAGTGGAGGGGCTGGTTTAGCGCAGTGGAGGGGCTGGTTTAGCGCAGTGGAGGGGCTGGTTTAGCGCAGTGGAGGGGCTGGTTTAGCGCAGTGGAGGGGCTAGTTTAGTGCAGTGGAGGGGCTGATTTAGCGCAGTGGAGGGGCTGATTTAGCGCAGTGGAGGGACTGGTTTAGTGCAGTGGAGGGGATGGTTTAGCGCAGTGGAGGGGCTGGTTTAGCGCAGTGGAGGGGATGGTTTAGCGCAGTGGAGGGGCTGGTTTAGCGCAGTGGAGGGGCTGGTTTAGTGCAGTGGAGGGGATGGTTTTGAGCAGTGGAGGGGCTGGTTTAGCGCAGTGGAGGGGCTGGTTTAGCGCAGTGGAGGAGCTGGTTTAGTGCAGTGGAGGGGCTGGTTTAGCGCAATGGAGGGGCTGGTATAGCGCAGTGGAGGGGCTGGTTTTGCGCAGTGGAGGGGCTGGTTTAGTGCAGTGGAGGGGCTGGTTTAGCACAGTAGAGGGGCTGGTTTAGCGCAGTGGAGGGGCTGATTTAGCGCAGTGGAGGGGCTGATTTAGCGCAGTGGAGGGGCTGGTTTAGCACAGTGGAGGGGCTGATTTAGCGCAGTGGAGGGGCTGATTTAGCGCAGTGGAGGGACTGGTTTAGTGCAGTGGAGGGGATGGTTTAGCGCAGTGGAGGGGCTGGTTTAGCGCAGTGGAGGGGGTGGTTTAGCGCAGTGGAGGGGCTGGTTTAGCGCAGTGGAGGGGCTGGTTTAGTGCAGTGGAGGGGATGGTTTTGAGCAGTGGAGGGGCTGGTTTAGCGCAGTGGAGGGGCTGGTTTAGCGCAGTGGAGGAGCTGGTTTAGTGCAGTGGAGGGGCTGGTATTGCGCAGTGGAGGGGCTGGTTTAGCGCAGTGGAGGGGATGGTTTAGCGCAGTGGAGGGGCTGGTTTAGCGCAGTGGAGGGGATGGTTTAGCGCAGTGGAGGGGCTGGTTTAGCGCAGTGGAGGGGCTGGTTTAGCGCAGTGGAGGGGCTGGTTTAGTGCAGTGGAGGGGATGGTTTTGAGCAGTGGAGGGGCTGGTTTAGCGCAGTGGAGGGGCTGGTTTAGTGCAGTGGAGGGGCTGGTTTAGTGCAGTGGAGGGGCTGGTTTAGCGCAGTGGAGGGGCTGGTTTAGTGCAGTGGAGGGGCTGGTTTAGCGCAGTGGAGGGGCTGGTTTAGCGCAGTGGAGGGGCTGGTTTAGCGCAGTGGAGGGGCTGGTTTAGTGCAGTGGAGGGGATGGTTTTGAGCAGTGGAGGGGCTGGTTTAGCACAGTGGAGGGGCTGGTTTAGTGCAGTGGAGGGGCTGGTTTAGTGCAGTGGAGGGGCTGGTTTAGCGCAGTGGAGGGGCTGGTTTAGTGCAGTGGAGGGGCTGGTTTAGCGCAGTGGAGGGGCTGGTTTAGTGCAGTGGAGGGGCTGGTTTAGTGCAGTGGAGGGGCTGGTTTAGCGCAGTGGAGGGGCTGGTTTAGTGCAGTGGAGGGGATGGTTTTGAGCAGTGGAGGGGCTGGTTTAGCGCAGAGGAGGGGCTGGTTTAGTGCAGTGGAGGGGCTGGTTTAGCGCAGTGGAGGGGCTGGTTTAGTGCAGTGGAGGAGCTGGTTTAGTGCAGTGGAGGGGCTGGTTTAGCGCAGTGGAGGGGCTGGTTTAGTGCAGTGTAGGGGATGGTTTTGAGCAGTGGAGGGGCTGGTTTAGCGCAGTGGAGGGGCTGGTTTAGTGCAGTGGAGGGGCTGGTTTAGCGCAGAGGAGGGGCTGGTTTAGTGCAGTGGAGGGGCTGGTTTAACGCAGTGGAGGGGCTGGTTTAGTGCAGTGGAGGGGCTGGTTTAGCGCAGTGGAGGGGATGGTTTAGCGCAGAGGAGGAGCTGGTTTAGCGCAGTGGAGGGGCTGGTTTAGCTCAGTGGAGGGGCTGGTTTAGCGCAGTGGAGGGGATGGTTTAGCGCAGAGGAGGGGCTGGTTTAGCGCAGTGGAGGGGCTGGTTTTGCGCAGTGGAGGGGCTGGTTTAGCGCAGTGGAGGGGATGGTTTAGCGCAGTGGAGGGGCTGGTTTAGCGCAGTGGAGGGGCTGGTTTAGTGCAGTGGAGGGGATGGTTTAGCGCAGTGGAGGGGCTGGTTTAGCGCAGTGGAGGAGCTGGTTTAGCACAGTGGAGGGGCTGGTTTTGCGCAGTGGAGGGGCTGGTTTAGCGCAGTGGAGGGGATGGTTTAGCGCAGTGGAGGGGCTGGTTTAGCGCAGTGAAGGGGCTGGTTTAGCGCAGTGGAGGGGCTGGTTTAGTGCAGTGGAGAGGATGGTTTAGCGCAGTGGAGGGGATGGTTTAGCGCAGTGGAGGGGCTGGTTTAGCACAGTGGAGGGGCTGGTTTAGCACAGTGGAGGGGCTGGTTTAGCGCAGTGGAGGGGCTGGTTTAGCGCAGTGGAGGGGATGGTTTAGCGCAGTGGAGGGTCTGGTTTAGCGCAGTGGAGGGGCTGGTTTAGCGCAGTGGAGGGGATGGTTTAGCCGCGGTGGAGGGGCTGGTTTAGCGCAGTGGAGGAGCTGGTTTTGCGCAGTGGAGGGGCTGGTTTAGCGCAGTGGAGGGGCTGGTTTAGCGCAGTGGAGGGGCTGGTTTAGCGCAGTGGAGGGGCTGGTTTAGCGCAGTGGAGGGGCTGGTTTAGCGCAGTGGAGGGGCTAGTTTAGTGCAGTGGAGGGGCTGGTTTAGCGCAGTGGCGGGGCTGGTTTAGTGCAGAGGAGGGTCTGGTTTAGTGCAGTGGAGGGGCTGGTTTAGCGCAGTGGAGGGGCTGGTTTAGCGCAGTGGAGGGGCTGGTTTAGCGCAGTGGAGGGGCTGGTTTAGCGCAGTGGAGGGGCTGGTTTAGCGCAGTGGAGGGGCTGGTTTAGCGCAGTGGAGGGGTTGGTTTAGAGCAGTGGAGGGGCTGGTTTAGCGCAGTGGAGGGGCTGGTTTAGCGCAGTGGAGGGTCTGGTTTAGCACAGTGGAGGGGCTGGTTTAGTGCAGAGGAGGGGCTGGTTTAGTGCAGTGGAGGGGCTGGTTTAGTGCAGTGGAGGGGATGGTTTAGTGCAGTGGAGGGGCTGGTTTACCGCAGTGGAGGAGCTGGTTTAGCGCAGTGGAGGAGCTGGTTTAGCGCAGTGGAGGAGCTGGTTTAGCGCAGTGGAGGGGCTGGTTTAGCGCAGTGGAGGGGCTGGTTTAGCGCAGAGGATGGGCTGGTTTATCGCAGTGGAGGGGCAGGTTTAGCACAGTGGAGGGGCTGGTTTAGTGCAGAGGAGGGGCTGGTTTAGTGCAGTGGAGGGGCTGGTTTAGTGCAGTGGAGGGGATGGTTTAGCGCAGTGGAGGGGCTGGTTTAGCGCAGTGGAGGGGCTGGTTTAGCGCAGTCGAGGGGCTGGTTTAGTGCAGTGGAGGGGCTGGTTTAGTGCAGTGGAGGGGATGGTTTAGTGCAGTGGAGGGGCTGGTTTAGCGCAGTGGAGGGGCTGGTTTAGCGCAGTGGAGGGGCTGGTTTTGCGCAGTGGAGGGGCTGGTTTAGTGCAGTGGAGGGGCTGGTTTAGCGCAGTGGAGGGGCTGGTTTTGCGCAGTGGAGGGGCTGGTTTAGTGCAGTGGAGGGGCTGGTTTAGTGCAGTGGAGGGGCTGGTTTAGCGCAGTGGAGGAGCTGGTTTAGAGCAGTGGAGGGGCTGGTTTAGCGCAGTGGAGGGGCTGGTTTAGCGCAGTGGAGGGGCTGGTTTAGCGCAGTGGAGGAGCTGGTTTAGCGCAGTGGAGGGGCTGGTTTAGCGCAGTGGAGGGGCTGGTTTAGCGCAGTGGAGGAGCTGGTTTAGCGCAGCAGAGGGGATGGTTTAGCGAGTGGAGGGGCTGGTTTAGCGCAGTGGAGGGGCTGGTTTAGCACAGTGGAGGGGCTGGTTTACCGCAGTGGAGGAGCTGGTTTAGCGCAGTGGAGGAGCTGGTTTAGCGCAGTGGAGGAGCTGGTTTAGCGCAGTGGAGGGGCTGGTTTAGCGCAGTGGAGGGGCTGGTTTAGCGCAGAGGAGGGGCTGGTTTATCGCAGTGGAGGGGCAGGTTTAGCACAGTGGAGGGGCTGGTTTAGTGCAGAGGAGGGGCTGGTTTAGTGCAGTGGAGGGGCTGGTTTAGTGCAGTGGAGGGGATGGTTTAGCGCAGTGGAGGGGCTGGTTTAGCGCAGTGGAGGGGCTGGTTTAGCGCAGTCGAGGGGCTGGTTTAGTGCAGTGGAGGGGCTGGTTTAGTGCAGTGGAGGGGATGGTTTAGTGCAGTAGAGGGGCTGGTTTCGCGCAGTGGAGGGGCTGGTTTAGCGCAGTGGAGGGGCTGGTTTTGCGCAGTGGAGGGGCTGGTTTAGTGCAGTGGAGGGGCTGGTTTAGCGCAGTGGAGGGGCTGGTTTTGCGCAGTGGAGGGGCTGGTTTAGTGCTGTGGAGGGGCTGGTTTAGTGCAGTGGAGGGGCTGGTTTAGCGCAGTGGAGGAGCTGGTTTAGAGCAGTGGAGGGGCTGGTTTAGCGCAGTGGAGGGGCTGGTTTAGCGCAGTGGAGGGGCTGGTTTAGCGCAGTGGAGGAGCTGGTTTAGCGTAGTGGAGGGGCTGGTTTAGCGCAGTGGAGGGGCTGGTTTAGCGCAGTGGAGGAGCTGGTTTAGCGCAGCGGAGGGGATGGTTTATCGCAGTGGAGGGGCTGGTTTAGTGCAGTGGAGGGGCTGGTTTAGCACAGTGGAGGGGCTGGTTTTGCGCAGTGGAGGGGCTGGTTTAGCGCAGTGGAGGGTCTGGTTTAGCGCAGTGGAGGGGCTGGTTTAGCGCAGTGGAGGGGATGGTTTAGCGCAGTGGAGGGGCTGGTTTAGCGCAGTGCAGGTGCTGGTTTTGCGCAGTGGAGGGGCTGGTTTAGCGCAGTGGAGGGGCTGGTTTAGCGCAGTTGAGGGGCTGGTTTAGCGCAGTGGAGGGGCTGGTTTAGCGCAGTGGAGGGGCTGGTTTAGCGCAGTGGAGGGGCTAGTTTAGTGCAGTGGAGGGGCTGGTTTAGCGCAGTGGAGGGGCTGGTTTAGTGCAGAGGAGGGGCTGGTTTAGTGCAGTGGAGGGGCTGGTTTAGCGCAGTGGACGGGCTGGTTTAGCGCAGTGGAGGGGCTGGTTTAGCGCAGTGGATGGGCTGGTTTAGCGCAGTGGAGGGGCTGGTTTAGCGCAGTGGAGGGGCTGGTTTAGCGCAGTGGAGGGGCTGGTTTAGCGCAGTGGAGGGGCTGGTTTAGCGCAGTGGAGGGGCTGGTTTAGCACAGTGGAGGGGCTGGTTTAGTGCAGAGGAGGGGCTGATTTAGTGCAGTGGAGGGGCTGGTTTAGTGCAGTGGAGGGGATGGTTTAGTGCAGTGGAGGGGCTGGTTTAGCGCAGTGGAGGAGCTGGTTTAGCGCAGTGGAGGAGCTGGTTTAGCGCAGTGGAGGAGCTGGTTTAGCGCAGTGGAGGGGCTGGTTTAGCGCAGTGGAGGGGCTGGTTTAGCGCAGAGGAGGGGCTGGTTTATCGCAGTGGAGGGGCAGGTTTAGCACAGTGGAGGGGCTGGTTTAGTGCAGAGGAGGGGCTGGTTTAGTGCAGTGGAGGGGCTGGTTTAGTGCAGTGGAGGGGATGGTTTAGCGCAGTGGAGGGGCTGGTTTAGCGCAGTGGAGGGGCTGGTTTAGCGCAGGGGAGGGGCTGGTTTAGCGCAGTGGAGGGGCTGGTTTAGCGCAGTGGAGGGGATGGTTTAGTGCAGTGGAGGGGCTGGTTTAGCGCAGTGGAGGGGCTGGTTTAGCGCAGTGGAGGGGCTGGTTTTGCGCAGTGGAGGGGCTGGTTTAGTGCAGTGGAGGGGCTGGTTTAGTGCAGTGGAGGGGCTGGTTTAGCGCAGTGGAGGAGCTGGTTTAGCGCAGTGGAGGGGCTGGTTTAGCGCAGTGGAGGGGCTGGTTTAGTGCAGTGGAGGGGCTGGTTTAGTGCAGTGGAGGGGCTGGTTTAGCGCAGTGGAGGAGCTGGTTTAGCGCAGTGGAGGGGCTGGTTTAGCGCAGTGGAGGGGCTGGTTTAGCGCAGTGCAGGGGCTGGTTTAGTGCAGTGGAGGAGCTGGTTTAGCGCAGTGGAGGGGCTGGTTTAGCGCAGTGGAGGGGCTTGTTTAGCGCAGTGGAGGAGCTGGTTTAGCGCAGTGGAGGGGCTGGTTGAGCGCAGTGGAGGGTCTGGTTTAGCGCAGTGGAGGGGCTGGTTTACCGCAGTGGAGGAGCTGGTTTAGCGCAGTGGAGGAGCTGGTTTAGCGCAGTGGAGGAGCTGGTTTAGCGCAGTGGAGGGGCTGGTTTAGCGCAGTGGAGGGGCTGGTTTAGCGCAGAGGAGGGGCTGGTTTATCGCAGTGGAGGGGCAGGTTTAGCACAGTGGAGGGGCTGGTTTAGTGCAGAGGAGGGGCTGGTTTAGTGCAGTGGAGGGGCTGGTTTAGTGCAGTGGAGGGGATGGTTTAGCGCAGTGGAGGGGCTGGTTTAGCGCAGTGGAGGGGCTGGTTTAGCGCAGTCGAGGGGCTGGTTTAGTGCAGTGGAGGGGCTGGTTTAGTGCAGTGGAGGGGATGGTTTAGTGCAGTAGAGGGGCTGGTTTCGCGCAGTGGAGGGGCTGGTTTAGCGCAGTGGAGGGGCTGGTTTTGCGCAGTGGAGGGGCTGGTTTAGTGCAGTGGAGGGGCTGGTTTAGCGCAGTGGAGGGGCTGGTTTTGCGCAGTGGAGGGGCTGGTTTAGTGCTGTGGAGGGGCTGGTTTAGTGCAGTGGAGGGGCTGGTTTAGCGCAGTGGAGGAGCTGGTTTAGAGCAGTGGAGGGGCTGGTTTAGCGCAGTGGAGGGGCTGGTTTAGCGCAGTGGAGGGGCTGGTTTAGCGCAGTGGAGGAGCTGGTTTAGCGTAGTGGAGGGGCTGGTTTAGCGCAGTGGAGGGGCTGGTTTAGCGCAGTGGAGGAGCTGGTTTAGCGCAGCGGAGGGGATGGTTTATCGCAGTGGAGGGGCTGGTTTAGTGCAGTGGAGGGGCTGGTTTAGCACAGTGGAGGGGCTGGTTTTGCGCAGTGGAGGGGCTGGTTTAGCGCAGTGGAGGGTCTGGTTTAGCGCAGTGGAGGGGCTGGTTTAGCGCAGTGGAGGGGATGGTTTAGCGCAGTGGAGGGGCTGGTTTAGCGCAGTGCAGGTGCTGGTTTTGCGCAGTGGAGGGGCTGGTTTAGCGCAGTGGAGGGGCTGGTTTAGCGCAGTTGAGGGGCTGGTTTAGCGCAGTGGAGGGGCTGGTTTAGCGCAGTGGAGGGGCTGGTTTAGCGCAGTGGAGGGGCTAGTTTAGTGCAGTGGAGGGGCTGGTTTAGCGCAGTGGAGGGGCTGGTTTAGTGCAGAGGAGGGGCTGGTTTAGTGCAGTGGAGGGGCTGGTTTAGCGCAGTGGACGGGCTGGTTTAGCGCAGTGGAGGGGCTGGTTTAGCGCAGTGGATGGGCTGGTTTAGCGCAGTGGAGGGGCTGGTTTAGCGCAGTGGAGGGGCTGGTTTAGCGCAGTGGAGGGGCTGGTTTAGCGCAGTGGAGGGGCTGGTTTAGCGCAGTGGAGGGGCTGGTTTAGCACAGTGGAGGGGCTGGTTTAGTGCAGAGGAGGGGCTGATTTAGTGCAGTGGAGGGGCTGGTTTAGTGCAGTGGAGGGGATGGTTTAGTGCAGTGGAGGGGCTGGTTTAGCGCAGTGGAGGAGCTGGTTTAGCGCAGTGGAGGAGCTGGTTTAGCGCAGTGGAGGAGCTGGTTTAGCGCAGTGGAGGGGCTGGTTTAGCGCAGTGGAGGGGCTGGTTTAGCGCAGAGGAGGGGCTGGTTTATCGCAGTGGAGGGGCAGGTTTAGCACAGTGGAGGGGCTGGTTTAGTGCAGAGGAGGGGCTGGTTTAGTGCAGTGGAGGGGCTGGTTTAGTGCAGTGGAGGGGATGGTTTAGCGCAGTGGAGGGGCTGGTTTAGCGCAGTGGAGGGGCTGGTTTAGCGCAGGGGAGGGGCTGGTTTAGCGCAGTGGAGGGGCTGGTTTAGCGCAGTGGAGGGGATGGTTTAGTGCAGTGGAGGGGCTGGTTTAGCGCAGTGGAGGGGCTGGTTTAGCGCAGTGGAGGGGCTGGTTTTGCGCAGTGGAGGGGCTGGTTTAGTGCAGTGGAGGGGCTGGTTTAGTGCAGTGGAGGGGCTGGTTTAGCGCAGTGGAGGAGCTGGTTTAGCGCAGTGGAGGGGCTGGTTTAGCGCAGTGGAGGGGCTGGTTTAGTGCAGTGGAGGGGCTGGTTTAGTGCAGTGGAGGGGCTGGTTTAGCGCAGTGGAGGAGCTGGTTTAGCGCAGTGGAGGGGCTGGTTTAGCGCAGTGGAGGGGCTGGTTTAGCGCAGTGCAGGGGCTGGTTTAGTGCAGTGGAGGAGCTGGTTTAGCGCAGTGGAGGGGCTGGTTTAGCGCAGTGGAGGGGCTTGTTTAGCGCAGTGGAGGAGCTGGTTTAGCGCAGTGGAGGGGCTGGTTGAGCGCAGTGGAGGGTCTGGTTTAGCGCAGTGGAGGGGCTGGTTTAGCGCAGTGGAGGGGCTGATTTAGTGCAGTGGAGGGTCTGGTTTTTCGCAGTGGAGGGGCTGGTTTACCTCAGTGGAGGGACTGGTTTAGTGCAGTGGAGGGGCTGGTTTAGTGCAGTGGAGGGGCTGGTTTACCTCAGTGGAGGGGCTGGTTTAGCGCAGTGGAGGGGCTGGTTTAGTGCAGTGGAGGGGATGGTTTAGCGCAGTGGAGGGGCTGGTTTAGCGCAGTGGAGGGGCTGGTTTAGCGCAGTGGAGGGGCTGGTTTAGCGCAGTGGAGGGGCTGGTTTAGCGCAGTGGAGGGACTGGTTTAGCGCAGTGGAGGGACTGGTTTTGAGCAGTGGAGGAGCTGGTTTAGCGCAGTGGAGGGGCTGGTTTTGCGCAGTGGAGGGGCTGGTTTAGCGCAGTGGAGTGGCTGGTTTAACGCAGTGGAGGGACTGGTTTTGAGCAGTGGAGGGGCTGGTTTCGCGCAGTGGAGGGGCTGGTTTAGCGCAGTGGAGGGGCTGGTTTAGCGCAGTGGAGGGGCTGGTTTAGCGCAGTGTAGAAGCTGGTATTGCGCAGTGGATGGGCTGGTTTAGCGCAGTGGAGGGGCTGGTTTAGTGCAGTGGAGGGGCTGGTTTAGCGCAATGGAGGGGCTGGTTTAGTGCAGTGGAGGGGCTGGTTTAGCGCAGTGGAGGGGCTGGTTTAGCGCAGTGGAGGGGCTGGTTTAGCGCAATGGAGGGGCTGGTTTAGTGCAGTGGAGGGGCTGGTTTAGTGCAGTGGAGAGGCTGGTTTAGTACAGTGGAGGAGCTGGTTTAGCGCAGTGGAGGGGCTGGTTTAGTGCAGTGGAGGAGCTGGTTTAGCGCAGTGGAGGGGCTGGTTTAGTGCAGTGGAGGGGCTGGTTTAGTGCAGTGGAGGAGCTGGTTTAGTGCAGTGGAGGGGCTGGTTTAGCGCAGTGGAGGGGCTGGTTTAGTGCAGTGGAGGAGCTGGTTTAGTGCAGTGGAGGGGCTGGTTTAGTGCAGTGGAGGGGCTGGTTTAGCGCAGTGGAGGGGCTGGTTTAGCGCAGTGGAGGGGCTGGTTTAGCGCAGAGGAGGGGCTGGTTTAGTGCAGTGGAGGGGTTGGTTTAGCGCAGTGGAGGGACTGGTTTAGCGCAGTGGAGGGGCTGGTTTAGCGCAGTGGAGGGGCTGGTTTACCGCAGTGGAGGGGCTGGTTTAGCGCAGTGGAGGGGCTGGTTTAGCGCAGTGGTGAAGCTGGTTTAGCGCAGTGGAGGGGCTGGTTTAGCGCAGTGGAGGGGCTGGTTTAGCGCAGTGGAGGGGCTGGTTTAGCGCAGTGGAGGAGCTGGTTTAGCGCAGTGGAGGGGCTGGTTTAGCGCAGTGGAGGGGATGGCTTAGCGCAGTGGATGGGCTGGTTTTGAACAGTGGAGGGGCTGGTTTAGCGCAGTGGAGGGGCTGGTTTAGCGCAGTGGAGGGGCTGGTTTAGCGCAGTGGAGGAGCTGGTTTAGCGCAGTGGAGGGGCTGGTTTAGCGCAGTGGAGGGGCTTGTTTAGCGCAGTGGAGGGGCTGGTTTAGCGCAGTGGAGGGGCTGGTTTAGCGCAGTGGAGGGGCTGGTTTAGCGCAGTGGAGGGGATGGTTTAGCGCAGTGGAGGGTCTGGTTTAGCGCAGTGGAGGGGATGGTTTAGCACAGTGGAGGGGCTGGTTTAGCGCAGTGGAGGGGCTGGTTTAGTGCAGAGGAGGGGCTGGTTTAGCGCAGTGGACGGGCTGGTTTAGCGCAGTGGAGTGGCTGGTTTAGCGCAGTGGAGGGGCTGGTTTAGCGCAGTGGAGGGGCTGGTTTAGCGGAGTGGAGGGGCTGGTTTAGTGCAGTGGAGGGGCTGGTTTAGCTCAGAGGAGGGGCTGGTTTAGTGCAGTGTAGGGGCTGGTTTAGCGCAGTGGAGGGGCTGGTTTAGCGCAGTGGAGGGGCTGGTTTAGCGCAGTGGAGGGGAAGGCTTAGCGCAGTGGAGGGGCTGGTTTTGAACAGTGGAGGGGCTGGTTTAGCGCAGTGGAGGGCCTGGTTTAACGCAGTGGAGGGGCTGGTTTAGCGCAGTGGAGGGGCTGGTTTAGCGCAGTGGAGGGGCTGGTTTAGCGCAGTGGAGGGTCTGGTTTAGCGCAGTGGAGGGGATGGTTTAGCGCAGTGGAGGGGCTGGTTTAGCGCAGTGGAGGGACTGGTTTAGCGCAGTGGAGGGGCTGGTTTAGCGCAGTGGAGGGGATGGCTTAGCGCAGTGGAGGGGCTGGTTTAGCGCAGTGGAGGGGATGGCTTAGCGCAGTGGAGGGGCTGGTTTAGCGCAGTGGAGGGGCTGGTTTAGTGCAGAGGAGGGGCTGGTTTAGCGCAGTGGAGGGGCTGGTTTAGCGCAGTGGAGGGGCTGGTTTAGCGCAGTGGAGGGGCTTGTTTAGCGCAGTGGAGGGGCTGGTTTAGCGGAGTGGAGGGGCTGGTTTAGTGCAGTGGAGGGGCTGGTTTAGCGCAGAGGAGGGGCTGGTTTAGTGCAGTGGAGGGGCTGGTTTAGCGCAGTGGAGGGGCTGGCTTAGCGCAGTGGAGGGGCTGGTTTAGCGCAGTGGAGGGGAAGGCTTAGCGCAGTGGAGGGGCTGGTTTTGAACAGTGGAGGGGCTGGTTTAGCGCAGTGGAGGGGCTGGTTTAGTGCAGTGGAGGGGCTGGTTTAGCGCAGTGGAGGGCCTGGTTTAACGCAGTGGAGGGGCTGGTTTAGCGCAGTGGAGGGGCTGGTTTAGCGCAGTGGAGGGGCTGGTTTCGCGCAGTGGAGGGGCTGGTTTAGCGCAGTGGAGGGGCTGGTTTTGTGCAGTGGAGGGACTGGTTTAGCGCAGTGGAGGGGCTGGTTTTGTGCAGTGGAGGGACTGGTTTAGTGCAGTGGAGGAGCTGGTTTAGTGCAGAGGAGGGGCTGGTTTAGCGCAGTGGAGGGGCTGGTTTTGTGCAGTGGAGGGACTGGTTTAGCGCAGTGGAGGGGCTGGTTTTGTGCAGTGGAGGGACTGGTTTAGTGCAGTGGAGGAGCTGGTTTAGCGCAGTGGAGGGGCTGGTTTAGCGCAGTGGAGGGGCTGGTTTAGCGCAGTGGAGGGGCTGGTTTAGCGCAGTGGAGGGGCTGGTTTAGCGCAGTGGAGGGGCTGGTTTAGCGCAGTGGAGGGGCTGGTTTAGCGCAGTGGAGGGGCTGGTTTAGCGCAGTGGAGGGTCTGGTTTAGCGCAGTGGAGGGGCTGGTTTAGCGCAGTGGAGGGGCTGATTTAGGGCAGTGGAGGGTCTGGTTTTTCGCAGTGGAGGGGCTGGTTTAGCGCAGTGGAGGGTCTGGTTTAGCGGAGTGGAGGGGCTGGTTTAGCGCAGTGGAGGGGCTGATTTAGTGCAGTGGAGGGTCTGGTTTTTCGCAGTGGAGGGACTGGTTTAGTGCAGTGGAGGGGCTGGTTTAGTGCAGTGGAGGGGCTGGTTTACCTCAGTGGAGGGGCTGGTTTAGTGCAGTGGAGGGGATGGTTTAGCGCAGTGGAGGGGCTGGTTTAGCGCAGTGGAGGGGCTGGTTTAGCGCAGTGGAGGGGCTGGTTTAGCACAGTGGAGGGGCTGGTTTAGCACAGTGGATGGGCTGGTTTAGCGCAGTGGAGGGACTGGTTTTGAGCAGTGGAGGGGCTGGTTTAGCGCAGTGGAGGGGCTGGTTTAGCGCAGTGGAGGGGCTGGTTTAGCGCAGTGGAGGGGCTGGTTTAGCGCAGTGGAGAAGCTGGTTTTGCGCAGTGGATGGGCTGGTTTAGCGCAGTGGAGGGGCTGGTTTAGTGCAGTGGAGGGGCTGGTTTAGCGCAATGGAGGGGCTGGTTTAGTGCAGTGGAGGAGCTGGTTTAGCGCAGTGGAGGGGCTGGTTTAGCGGAGTGGAGGGGCTGGTTTAGCGCAATGGAGGGGCTGGTTTAGTGCAGTGGAGGGGCTGGTTTAGTGCAGTGGAGGGGCTGGTTTAGTGCAGTGGAGGAGCTGGTTTAGCGCAGTGGAGGGGCTGGTTTAGCGCGGTGGAGGAGCTGGTTTAGCGCAGTGGAGGGGATGGTTTAGCGCAGTGGACGGTCTGGTTTAGCGCAGTGGAGGTGCTGGTTTAGTGCAGTGGAGGGGCTGGTTTAGTGCAGTGGAGGAGCTGGTTTAGCGCAGTGGAGGGGCTGGTTTAGTGCAGTGGAGGAGCTGGTTTAGCGCAGTGGAGGGGCTGGTTTAGTGCAGTGGAGGAGCTGGTTTAGCGCAGTGGAGGGGCTGGTTTATTGCAGTGGAGGAGCTGGTTTAGCGCAGTGGAGGGGCTGGTTTAGTGCAGTGGAGGGACTGGTTTAGTGCAGTGGAGGAGCTGGTTTAGTGCAGTGGAGGGGCTGGTTTAGTGCAGTGGAGGAGCTGGTTTAGTGCAGTGGAGGGGCTGGTTTAGTGCAGTGGAGGAGCTGGTTTAGTGCAGTGGAGAGGCTGGTTTAGCGCAGTGGAGGAGCTAGTTTAGTGCAGTGGAGGGGCTGGTTTAGTGCAGTGGAGGAGCTGGTTTAGCGCAGTGGAGGGGCTGGTTTAGTGCAGTGGAGGGGCTGGTTTAGCGCAGTGGAGGGGCTGGTTTAGCGTGGTGGAGGAGCTGGTTTAGCGCAGTGGAGGGGATGGTTTAGCGCAGTGGAGGGGCTGGTTTAGCGCAGTGGAGGGGCTGGTTTAGCGCGGTGGAGGAGCTGGTTTCGCGCAGTGGAGGGGATGGTTTAGCGCAGTGGAGGGGCTGGTTTTGCGCAGTGGAGGGGATGGTTTAGCGCAGTGGAGGGGCTGGTTTAGCGCAGTGGAGGGGCTGGTTTAGCGCAGTGGAGGGGCTGGTTTAGCGCAGTGGAGGGGCTGGTTTAGCGCAGTGGAGGGGCTGGTTTAGCGCGGTGGAGGAGCTGGTGTAGCGCAGTGGAGGGGATGGTTTAGCACAGTGGATGGACTGGTTTAGCGCAGTGGAGGGGATGGTTTAGGGCAGTGGAGGGGCTGGTTTAGCGCAGTGGAGGGGCTGGTTTAGTGCAGTGGAGGGGCTGGTTTAGCGCAGTGGAGGGGCTGGTTTAGCGCAGTGGAGGGGCTGGTTTAGCGCAGTGGAGGGGCTGGTTTAGTGCAGTGGAGGGGCTGGTTTAGCGCAGTGGAGGGGCTGGTTTAGCGCAGTGGAGGGACTGGTTTAGCGCAGTGGAGGGACTGGTTTAGCGCAGTGGAGGGGCTGGTTTAGCGCAGTGGAGGGGCTTGTTTTGAGCAGTGGAGGGGCTGGTTTACCGCAGTGGAGGGGCTGGTTTAGTGCAGTGGAGGGGCTGGTTTAGCGCAGTGGAGGGGCTGGTTTAGTGCAGTGGAGGGGCTGGTTTAGCGCAGTGGAGGGGCTGGTTTAGTGCAGTGGAGGGGCTGGTTTAGCGCAGTGGAAGGGCTGGTTTAGTGCAGTGGAGGGGCTGGTTTAGCGCAGTGGAGGGGCTGGTTTAGTGCAGTGGAGGGGCTGGTTTAGAACAGAGAACATAGAACAATACAGCGCAGTACAGGCCCTTCGGCCCACGATGTTGCACCGAAACAAAAGCCATCTAACCTACACTATGCCATTATCATCCATATGTTTATCCAATAAACCTTTAAATGCCCTCAATGTTGGCGAGTTCACTCCTGTAGCAGGTAGGGCATTCCACGGCCTCACTACTCTTTGCGTAAAGAACCTACCTCTGACCTCTGTCCAATATCTATTACCCCTCAGTTTAAAGTTATGTCCCCTCGTGCCAGCCATATCCATCCGCGGGAGAAGGCTCTCACTGTCCACCCTATCCAACCCCCTGATCATTTTGTATGCCTCTATTAAGTCTCCTCTTAACCTTCTTCTCTCCAACGAAAACAACCTCAAATCCATCAGCCTTTCCTCATAAGATTTTCCCTCCATACCAGGCAACATCCTGGTAAAACTCCTCTGCACCCGCTCATAAGCCTCCACGTCCTTCCTATAATGCGGTGACCAGAACTGTACGCAATACTCCAAATGCGGCCGTACCAGAGTTCTGTACAGCTGCAACATGACCTCCCGACTCCGGAACTCAATCCCTCTACCAATAAAGGCCAACACTCCATAGGCCTTCTTCACAACCCTATCAACCTGGGTGGCAACTTTCAGGGATCTATGTACATGGACACCTAGATCCCTCTGCTCATCCACACTTTCAAGAACTTTACCATTAGCCAAATATTCCGCATTCCTGTTACTCCTTCCAAAGTGAATCACCTCACACTTCTCTACATTAAACTCCATTTGCCACCTCTCAGCCCAGCTCTGCAGCTTATCTATATCCCTCTGTAACCTGCTACATCCTTCCACACTATCGACAACACCACCGACTTTAGTATCGTCTGCAAATTTACTCACCCACCCTTCTGCGCCTTCCTCTAGGTCATTGATAAAAATGACAAACAGCAACGGCCCCAGAACAGATCCTTGTGGTACTCCACTTGTGACTGTACTCCATTCTGAACATTTCCCATCAACCACCACCCTCTGTCTTCTTTCAGCTAGCCAATTTCTGATCCACATCTCTAAATCACCCTCAATCCCCAGCCTCCGTATTTTTTGCAATAGCCTACCGTGGGGAACCTTATCAAACGCTTTGCTGAAATCCATATACACCACATCAACTGCTCTACCCTCGTCTACCTGTTCAGTCACCTTCTCAAAGAACTCAATAAGGTTTGTGAGGCATGACCTACCCTTCACAAAGCCATGCTGACTATCCCTGATCATATTATTCCTATCTAGATGATTATAAATCTTGTCTCTTATAATCCCCTCCAAGACTTTACCCACTACAGACGTGAGGCTCACCGGTCTATAGTTGCCGGGGTTGTCTCTGCTCCCCTTTTTGAACAAAGGGACCACATTTGCTGTCCTCCAGTCCTCTGGCACTATTCCTGTAGCCAATGATGACATAAAAATCAAAGCCAAAGGTCCAGCAATTTCTTCCCTGGCCTCCCATAGAATCCTAGGATAAATCCCATCAGGTCCCGGGGACTTATCTATTTTCAGCCTGTCCAGAATTGCCAACACCTCTTCCCTACGTACCTCAATGCCATCTATTCTATTAGCCTGGGGCTCAGCATTCTCCTCCACAACATTATCTTTTTCCTGAGTGAATACTGACGAAAAATATTCATTTAGTATCTCGCCTATCTCTTCAGACTCCACACACAATTTCCCATCCCTGTCCTTGACTGGTCCTACTCTTTCCCTCGTCATTCGCTTATTCCTGACATACCTATAGAAAGCTTTTGGGTTTTCCTTGATCCTTCCTGCCAAATACTTCTCATGTCCCCTCCTTGCTCGTCTTAGCTCTCTCTTTAGATCCTTCCTCACTACCTTGTAACTATCCATCGCCCCAACCAAAACTTCACACTTCACCTTCACATAGGCCTCCTTCTTCCTCTTAACATGAGATTCCACTTCCTTGGTAAACCACGGTTCCCTCGCTCGACGCCTTCCTCCCTGTCTGACCGGTACATACTTATCAAGAACACGCAGTAGCTGATCCTTGAACAAGCCCCACTTATCCAGTGTGCCCAACACTTGCAGCCTACTTCTCCACCTTATCCCCCCCAAGTCACGTCTAATGGCATCATAATTGCCCTTCCCCCAGCTATAACTCTTGCCCTGTGGTGTATACTTATCCCTTTCCATCATTAACGTAAACGTCACCGAATTGTGGTCACTGTCCCCAAAGTGCTCTCCTACCTCCAAATCCAACACCTGGCCTGGTTCATTACCCAAAACCAAATCCAACGTGGCCTCGCCTCTTGTTGGCCTGTCAACATATTGTTTCAGGAAACCCTCCTGCACACACTGTACAAAAAACGACCCATCTATTGTACTCAAACTATATCTTTTCCAGTCAATATTTGGAAAGTTAAAGTCTCCCATAATAACTACCCTGTTACTTTCGCTCATATCCAGAATCATCTTCGCCATCCTTTCCTCTACATCCCTAGAACTATTAGGAGGCCTATAAAAAACTCCCAACAGGGTGACCTCACCTTTCCTGTTTCTAACTTCAGCCAATACTACCTCGGAAGAAGAGTCCCCACCTAGCATCCTCTCCGCCACCGTAATACTGCTCTTGACTAGCAGCGCCACACCTCCCCCTCTTTTGCCTCCTTCTCTGAGCTTACTAAAACACCTAAACCCCGGAACCTGCAACATCCATTCCTGTCCCTGCTCTATCCATGTCTCCGAAATGGCCACAACATCGAAGTCCCAGCTACCAACCCATGCTGCCAGTTCCCCTACCTTATTTTGTATACTCCTGGCATTGAAGTAGACACACTTCAAACCACCTACCTGAACACTGGCCCCCTCCTGCGACGTCAAATCTGTGCTCCTGACCTCTATACTCTCATTCTTCCTTACCCTAAAACTACAATCCAGGTTCCCATGCCCCTGCTGCATTAGTTTAAACCCCCCCAAAGATCACTAACAAATCTCCCCCCCAGGATATTTGTGCCCCTCAGGTTCAGATGTAGACCATCCTGTCTGTAGAGGTCCCACCTTCCCCAGAAAGAGCCCCAGTTATCCAAAAATCTGAATCCCTCCCGCCTGCACCATCCCTGTAGCCACGTGTTTAAATGCTCTCTCTCCCTATTCCTCATCTCACTATCACGTGGCACGGGCAACAACCCAGAGATAACAACTCTGTTTGTTCTAGTTCTGAGTTTCCATCCTAGCTCCCTGAAAGCCTGCCTGACATCCTTGTCCCCTTTCCTACCTATGTCGTTGGTGCCAATGTGGACCACGACTTGGGGCTGCTCCCCCTCCCCCCTAAGGACCCGAAAAACACGATCCGAGACATCACGTACCCTTGCACCTGGGAGGCAACATACCAAACGTGAGTCTCTCACGCTCCCACAAAATCTCCTATCTGTGCCCCTGACTATAGAGTCCCCAATTACTAATGCTCTGCTCCTCTCCCCCCTTCCCTTCTGAGCAACAGGGACAGACTCCGTGCCAGAGGCCCGTACCCCATGGCTTACCCCTGGTAAGTCCCCCCCCCCCCACAAGTATCCAAAGCGGTATACTTGTTTCTCAGGGGAACGACCGCAGGGGATCCGTGCACTGACTGTTTTTTCCCAGTCCCTCTTACAGTTATTGGTGATTGTCTTCCCGGACGTCCGCGGGTCGACTTCCTGATCCCGCCTAAAAAACTAATTTTAAAAAAAAGAAAAATTCTCAGCTCCTGCTGAAATTGACTAACCAGCCAGCTGTTCTCACGCCGCCGAAATCGACTGGCCTGCCCCTGCAAAGACAAGTGCTTTTAAAGGTTGACTTACCTCCCAGCAACCTCCTTCCGCAATGCTCCCGCTGAAACTGACTCACCAGCTGTTCTCCCGCCGAAATCGACTGGCCTGCCCCTGCAAAGACAAGTGCTTTTAAAGGTTGACTTACCTCCCAACAACCTCCTTCCACAGTGCTCCCGCTGAAACTGACTCACCAGCTGTTCTCCCGCCGAAATCGACTGGCCTGCCCCTGCAAAGACAAGTGCTTTTAAAGGTTGACTTACCTCCCAGCAACCTCCTTCCGCAATGCTCCCGCTGAAACTGACTCACCAGCTGTTCTCCCGCCGCCGAAATCGACTGGCCTGCCCCTGCAAAGACAAGTGCTTTAATGGTTGACTTACCTCCCAGCAACCTCCTTCCGCAATGCTCCCGCTGAAACTGACTCACCAGCTGTTCTCCCGCCGCCGAAATCGACTGGCCTGCCCCTGCAAAGAGAAGTGCTTTTAAAGGTTGACTTACCTCCCAGCAACCTCCTTCCGCAATGCTCCCGCTGAAACTGACTCACCACTCACCAGCTGTTCTCACGCCGCCGAAATCGACTGGCCTGCCCCTGCAAAGACAAGTGCTTTTAAAGGTTGACTTACCTCCCAGCAACCTTCTTCCGCAGTGCTCCCGCTGAAACTGACTCACCAGCTGTTCTCCCGCCGAAATCGACTGGCCTGCCCCTGCAAAGACAAGTGCTTTTAAAGGTTGACTTACCTCCCAGCAACCTCCTTCCGCAGTGCTCCCGCTGAAACTGACTCACCAGCTGTTCTCCCGCCGCCGAAATCGACTGGCCTGCCCCTGCAAAGACAAGTGCTTTTAAAGGTTGACTTACCTCCCAGCAACCTCCCTCCTTTAGCACAGTGGAGGGGATGGTTTCGCGCAGTGGAGGGGCTGGTTTAGCGCATTGGAGGGGATGGTTTAGCGCAGTGGAGGGGCTGGTTTAGCGCAGTGGAGGGGCTGGTTTAGCGCAGTGGAGGGACTGGTTTTGAGCAGTGGAGGGGCTGGTTTAGCGCAATGGAGGGGATGGTTTAGCGCAGTGGAGGGGCTGGTTTAGCGCAGTGGAGGAGCTGGTTTAGCGCAGTGGAGGGGCTGGTTTAGCGCAATGGAGGGGCTGGTTTAGCGCAGTGGAGGGGCTGGTTTAGCGCAGTGGAGGGGCTGGTTTTGAGCAGTGGAGGGGCTGGTTTAGCGCAGTTGAGGGGCTGGTTAAGCGCAGTGGAGGGGCTGGTTTAGCGCAGTGGAGGGGCTGGTTTAGCGCAGTGGAGGGGCTGGTTTAGTGCAGTGGAGGGGCTGGTTTAGCGCAGTGGAGGGGCTGGTTTAGTGCAGTGGAGGGGCTGGTTTAGCGCAGTGGAGGGGCTGGTTTAGCACAGTGGAGGGGCTGGTTTAGCGCAGTGGAGGGGCTGGTTTAGCGCAGTGGAGGGGCTGGTTTAGCGCAGTGGAGGGGCTGGTTTAGCGCAGTGGAGGGGCTGGTTTAGCGCAGTGGAGGGGCTGGTTTAGCGCAGTGGAGGGGCTGGTTTAGCTCAGTGGAGGGGAAGGTGTAGCGCAGTGGAGGGGCTGGTTTAGCGCAGTGGAGGGGCTGGTTTAGCGCAGTGGAGGGGCTGGTTTAGCGCAGTGGAGGGACTGGTTTAGCACAGTGGAGGGGAAGGTTTAGCGCAGTGGAGGGGCTGGTTTAGCACAGTGGGTTAAACAGCTGGCTTGTAATGCAGAACAAGGCTAGTAGTGTGGGTTCGATTCCCGTACCAGCCTCCCCGAACAGGCGACGGAATGTGCCGACTAGAGGCTTTTCACAGTAACTTCGCTGAAGCCTACTTGTGACAATAAGCGATTATTATTAAGGGGCAGCACGGTAGCACAAGTGGATAGCACTGTGGCTTCACAGCGCCAGGGTCCCAGGTTCGATTCCCCACTGGGTCACTGTCTGTGCGGAGTCTGCACGTTCTCCCCGTGTCTGCGTGGGTTCCTCCGGGTGCTCCGGTTTCCTCCCACAGTCCAAAGACGTGCAGGTTAGGTGGATTGGCCATGCTAAATTGCCTTTGTGACCAAAAAGCTTAGGAGGGGTTATTGGGATACGGGGATAGGGTGGAAGTGAGGGCTGAAGTGGGTCCGTGCAGACTCGATGGGCCGAATGGCCTCCTTCTGCACTGTATGTTCTAAAAAAAAGCCTACAGGGAACTGAAGGTCGAGGTGCAACAAAGAACTTGTGACCTGAAGAACAGATGATAGGTGGAAAGGACGCAGGAGACCCAGCAACTCGCCGACAACCTGATGTACGCGGCTCATTCAGCACAATCAAAACCATCTCCGGTCCGACTACCCAGCGAACACCCCACTGAGAGCCAAAACAGAGAGGGCTCATCAAAGACAGAGAGGCAGTCAATGCCGGCTGGAGAGAGCACTCCAAGGACTTCTTTAATAAGACACAAGGTGGGATTCTCCAATAATGGGGCTATGTACCCACGCCCATGAAAAAACATGCCCGACTCACTCTGGACTTATCTGGAGAAAGTCAAGGGTGATCCTCCGATTTGGAGGGGCTAGCAGGGCCCCAAAGTGCTCCTCGCAGTTCCGGCTGCCAATATGGGGTCCTGCACTTCCAGTCAGGAGTCCACGCATGCGCATGGCTGCGGTCTCTGTGGGCCGCGCGGCACGACATGGCCGACCCACACCGTGGACCGGCACTGACAACATAGGCCCCCCCAGATCGCGCACGCCTGCGAACCCTGGCCTCCCCAGTGAAGGATCCCCCCCACCAGGGCGGCCACGGACTGTGTCCGCAGCCGCCAGCCGTGTTCCTGCCGGCGGGAACTCGGCCAGTTGTCGGCGGAGAATTGCCGCAGGGATTTCTTTCATTGGCCCCGACCAGTGCTGCGTCGACCGCGCGCGCCCGATTGGTGACGATTCTCCAGTGACCGCAGAATCGTGGGAGCGTCGTCAGACTCGATCTCGGGTTTGACGTCCATTCTCCGCCCCCGCGCCGAGCGTGGTTTTGGCGCAGAGGCTTGGAGAATCACGGCCACGGCCTTCGTCACAAGTGCTCTCGACACCATCCCGCAACACGGCACCCGCCACCATCTCAGCGCAACTCCAGCTCACCGTGAGGTCGAAAGTGCCATCCGACTGCTAAAGAACAACAGGCCCCTGGTGTGGTTGGAATCCCTGCAGAAATATTAAAATGTGGTGGAGAGGCACTCTTAAGAAGAATCCACAATCCCTTGTCTGGAAGGAAGAGAGTGTGCTGGATGGTCTCAGAGACGCCTTAATTGTGACTCCCTTCAGGAAAGGAGACAACTCCAACTGTGGAAACTACAGAGGGATTTCCCTCCTCTCCGCCACGGGAAAGATCATCGCCAGAATACTCCTCAACCACCTCCTCCCAGTGGCTGAAGAGCTCCTCCCAGAGTCTCAGTGCAGCTTCTGCCCATCAAGAGGCTCAATGGACATGATCTTCATTGCGCGACAAATCCAGGAAAAGTGCAGGCAGCAGCATCAATCTCTGTACATGGCCTTCTTCGATCTCCGCAAAAGCCTTCGACTGTGTCAACTGTGAGGGGTTGTGGAGAATCCTCCTCAAATCCGGCTGCTGGCAGAAATTCGTTACCATTCTCCGCCTGCCCCACGATGACATGGATCTTCACCAACAGAGCCACCACAGACCCAATTCTTGTGCAAACTGGGGTCAAACAGGGCTGCGTCATCGCACCAAAGCTCTTCTCCATCTTCCTCGCAGCAACACTCCACCCCGTCACCCTGAAGCTCCCAGCTGGAGTGGAGCTAACCTATCAGACAAATGGGAAACTTCAACCTCTGACACCTCCAGGCCAGAGCCAAGACCACCTCAACCTCTGTCATCGAGCTGCAATACACAGACGCCGCCTGTGTGTGCGCACATTCAGATGCCGAGCTACAAACCACCATTGACGCATTCTCCGAGGCATATGTGAGAATGAGCCTCAGACTAAACATCTGGAAAACAAAGGTTCTCTACCCGCCCAGTCTTGCCACACAAAACTGCCCTCAACCATCAAGATCCACGGTGAGCCGTTGGACAATGACGATCATTACCCGTATCTCGGGAGCCTCCTCTCGGTGCGA